>NC_045434.1:124268481-124382776 GCF_002776525.5 Piliocolobus tephrosceles | reverse complement strand
TTAATTTTGTATCCTGAGACTTTGCTGAAGTTGCTTATCAGCTTAAGAAGATTTTGGGCTGAGACGATGGGGTTTTCTAAATACACAATCATGTCATCTGCAAACAGGGACAATTTGACTTCCTCTTTTCCTAACTGAATACCCTTGATTTCTTTCTCTTGCCTGATTGCCCTAGCCAGAACTTCCAACACTATGTTGAATAGGAGTGGTGAGAGAGGGCATCCCTGTCTTGTGCCAGTTTTCAAAGGGAATTTTTCCAGGTTTTGCCCATTCAGTATGATATTAGCTGTGGGTTTGTCATAAATAGCTCTTATTATTTTGAGGTACGTTCCATCAATACCGAATTTGTTGAGCGTTTTTAGCATGAAGGGCTGTTGAATTTTGTCAAAAGCCTTTTCTGCATCTATTGAGATAATCATGTGGTTCTTGTCTTTGGTTCTGTTTATATGCTGGATTACGTTGATTGATTTGCCAATGTTGAACCAGCCTTGCATCCCAGGGATGAAGCCCACTTGATCATGGTGGATAAGCTTTTTGATGTGCTGCTGAATCCGGTGTGCCAGTATTTTATTGAGGATTTTTGCATCGATGTTCATCAGGGAGATTGGTCTAAAATTCTCTTTTTTTGTTGTGTCTCTGCCAGGCTTTGGTATCAGGATGATGTTGGCCTCATAAAATGAGTTAGGGAGGATTCCCTCTTTTTCTATTGATTGGAATAGTTTCAGAAGGAATGGTACCAGCTCCTCCTTGTACCTCTGGTAGAATTCAGCTGTGAATCCATCTGGTCCTGGGCTTTTTTTGGTGGGTAGGCTATTAATTGTTGCCTCAATTTCAGAGCCTGCTATTGGTCTATTCAGGGATTCAACTTCTTCCTGGATTAGTCTTGGGAGAGTGTAAGTGTCCAGGAAATTATCCATTTCTTCTAGCTCTGTTTACTCTGTGAGTGGTTCTATGGTCAGGGTGTCCATGGCAGCACTTGCTGTACTGTAAAACCATTCCTTTCACTCTCAGCAACGCATTCTCTTTTCACTTTACAAAGAATTACATGTGTTAATCTCTATGCCCTGTGATAAGGCTGTGCCCGTCAAAGTCTGCTGAAACACAGGCTGTACAGCAGTTGATGGCGTTTTGTTCTCTTCTTCAGCCTGGACAACTCTCAAAGATGTGGTGTGGACAAGGACATCTCTACCTGGGCCCTTATCTGAACCCTCTGAATCAATGTTCACTCTAAAACTGACCAGGCACTTTGATAAAGAGAGGTTCTACTGTTTAGTTGCTCTCTCAATTAGTTGACAATAACATTTCTTCCTAAATTTCAATAGGGTAAAAAATGAAAAATCATTTTCAATCAAAATTATTTCTTGTACCCTGCACCATGGCTATTGCTCAAAGGCAGCAGAAGAGACGTCTCTTCTCAGCAAGCTTATAAGGCTGGGTCAATGAGATGAAAACATGGACAAACCATATTCACATGCCCAATTTTGTGGGTCAGACCACGGACACTGCTGAAACTTAGAAGACAAGGAGAGCCGGGAAATCTGAGGTGGTCTAGGAAGGCTTTGAGGAAGACGCAGGACTTACTTCAGCTGGACTCTTGAAAGCTAAGTGGGTAGGTCTGGGGCTAAAATTAGGATATTTCAAACTGTAGCAGAGGTTGGGAACAAGGTGAGAAAAATTGCAGATATACTAATGAACAAATATTTATAAAACACGTTAACAGCAAAACCGAAGTAGCCTCTCAGGTTGGGAAATGGTACACAGTGCATTACATAGTGTAGGGATGTTGCCTCTTAGGCAGGAAAACAGCCTACCCCCAGCTCTCACAGCTACCAATATCAATTTCTATATGGTATTTTACTTTTCAAAAGGCATTAAAAAATATTGACCTAGTATAAGAAAAAACAGGTTTAAATTTAAACAAAAGATCAAATGAGGGAAGTTCAAAGCTATTTACTGTTAATAAAAATATTGCTATTTTAATAGCAATTGTTAATTATTAACAATTAATAAATTAATATTTATTAAATTATTATTTATAAATTTTTATTTTTATATTATTTTTTAATTTAATTAATATACTAAATTAAATGTAATATTATATATGTTTTTATATTTTTATATATTTATATATTTTATAAATTATATTTAATTTATATTAAATTAATATTTATAAAAATTAATAATTAATAAATATTGCTATTTACTGCCAACAAAAATATTTCTCAGAGGAGACTAAAGAGAATCTATACTCTTTATACATGTCCCTGTCTGTAGCCTTTCTAGAGATCATAAGGATCTTTCTAGTCTGATGAAAAGTAATATTAGGATTTTTATCAAACAGAAGAGATAAAAATTACAACTAGAATAGTATGATCCACATTTTCAGAATACAGAGAGCTTATATAATGGAAGAGAACAAGTGTTCCACTGCATTCAACCATTCAGTAACTATTGCCAGTGATGTAAATTATCATTTTCACAGATGCATCTATACTTTTAACAAACATCATAAATACTGCAGGAATCTGTAGCATGTATTAAAAAGAGCATACGATCAACTAGGAAAGGAAAAAGAACTTAAGACTACATTACTTCAGACAAGATCTCTTAAAGTATTACCTAAAGGAACTGTAATAGTACCCTAGAGCATGAGGATATGGAGCAGTCTGGCAACCTCTCTTAACATGCCACAGGTCAGCTACATGCCAAAAATGGGAAGCTAGTTTCAAGTTGTGCATATCTGTGTGGCCCCTGGGACTCCTGATGTTTTAGGACTTTGAACTACAGCTGGGGATGTGCCTCAATCAAATGGATGATAAAAACTAGTAGTGATTTGTATAGCCACTGAGTAGGCATGAATTTCTAATGTACCTAATACAGAACCAAATAGAATGAAATAGAATAATCTACGTAAAGCAGGCAGCACAGTGACAAGCACATAGTAAATGCTTTAAAAATGCCATCACTACAGCTTCTAAAAATATAAAACGATAATAATAGAACAATATGAACAATGTTATACAATAAACTCAACAGTTGAAGTGAAATGGACAAATTCCATGCAAAACACAACTAACCAAAATTGAGACAACAAAAAACAGAAAATCAAATTTAAAAATAGATCCATAACTATTGCAGAAGTTGAATTCATAATAAAAAACATTTTCACAAAGCAAATTGCAAGTCCAGATGGCTTCACTGGTAAATTCTATTAAACTAAAGGAAGAAATAATACCAATCTTACACAAACTCTTACAGAAGATACAGGAAAAACGAGACAATCTCAACTCATTTTATAAAGCCAGCATAATCCTGATATTGAAACCTGACGAATAAATTAAAGGAAAGTAAAATTATAGACCAATATCCATAAACCAAAATATATGTATTAAACAAATTCAGCAATATATAAAAGGTGTAAAGCATCATGATCAAATAAAGTTTATCCCAGGAATACGAAGGTAATTTGATATGGTTTGGCTGTGTCCCCACCCAAACCCTGTCTTGAATTGTAACTCCCACAGTTCCCACATGTTATGGGAGGAACCCAGTGGGAGGTGATTGGATTATGGGGGCGAGCCTTTCCTGTGCTGTTCTTGTGATAGTGAATGAGATCTGATGGTTTTAAAAATGGGAGTTGCACTGCACAAGCTCTCTTTTTGCCTGCTGCCATCCATGTAAGATGTCATGTCACTTGCTCCTCCTTGCCTTCCACCATGATTGCAAGGCCTCCCCAGCCACGTGGATCTGTGAGTCCAATTAAACCTCTTTCTTTGGAAATTGCCAAGTCTCGTGTATGTCAGTGTGAAGTGGACTAATAAATGGTTTAACATTTGAAAATCAATTAACGTAATTCACCAATGAACTGAATAAAAGAGAAAAGCCATATGAGTATCTCAAAAGGGTACAGAAAGTGTACACAGGAAAATTTGAAATCCATCCATGATGAGAACTGTAAGGAAAACAAGGGTGAGACTATCCTCAATCTGACAAAGAACATCTATTAAAAAATCTATAGCTAAAATCAGATTTAATGTTAAAAAATTCTTTCTGTATATACTGTTTATACTTTCTATTCCATACACTCACAAGAAGCAATTAGAAAGTTAAAAAATAATATTCCCAATAGCACCAAAAAGCAACAAATAGGAGTACATTTAGAAATGATATGTAAGATCTCTACACTAAAAATATTTTGTAAAATATTTCTGAGAAAAATTGATACTTAAGAAAATAGAGAGACATATCATATTCATAGACTTGTTGACTCAATACTGTTAAGATGTGAAACTTCACCAAATTGATCTTTAGATTCAACACAACCCAAAACAAAAATCCAAAAAGGTTTATTTGAAGAAACCGATAAGCTGATTCTTAATGTTATTAAAAAATACAAAGGATGTAGATTAGCCAAAACAATCAGGAAAGAAAATAACTCAAGGACACGATTTCACTTTAGGACTTGCTTTAAATTTATAATAATAAAGACAACGACATTAGAATATATGACAAGTAAGTGAAAGAGAACGGAGTCCTGATGTAGTCCCACAGATAAGGCCAATTAATTTTTGACCAAGGGAGGAAGTCAGTTCAATGAGGGGAAGTCATTCTAACAAATGGTGTGAGAAAAGCAGGATATTTGTAAGAGGAAGGGGAGAAATAAAAGAAAAGAAAAGAAAAGAAAGGAAAAGAAAGGAAAAGAAACGAAACCATGGCCTCTACCTCACTTTATACACAGTTTTTTTAAAGATTCAAGATGAATTGTAAATCTAAATGTAAAACTTGAAATCATAAAGTTCTTAGGGAGAACAAAAGGAGACTATTTCTGTAAACCTGAATTAGGCAAAAATTTCATGGAAAGGATGTTAAAAGCAATGACTAACTTTTTAAAAAATTGATAAACTGGACTTCAAAAAAAGACGTCATTAAGAAAATAAAGAAGCCAAAGTCTAGAAAAAAATATATTCACACACACATATTTTAAAAAGAACTCATATCTAAAATATATAAAGAACTAGAAACCAACAGTTAAAAGATTACAACAGACAAAATACTTGAACAATACTTTAAAAAAAGACATACAAATGATCAGGGAACTCGAAATTAAAATCACTATGAGATACCATTTTAGGCCCACGGGAATGGCTAAAAATCCAAAAGACTAATAACAGCAAATGTTGATGACAATGTGGAACAAAACAAACTCTCATATGCTGCTGGAAGGAGTATAAAATGATAAATCACAGCCAGGCACAGTGGCTCACGCTTGTAATTCCAGCACTTCGGGAGGCCAAGGCGGGCGGATCACGAGGTCAAGAGTTTGAGACCAGTCTGTCCAATATAGTGAAACCCTGTCTCTACTAAAAATACAAAAAATAAGCCAGGTGTGGTGGCACACGCCTGTAATCCCAGCTACTCAGGAGGCTGAGGCAGGAGAATCACATCAACAGGGGAGGCGGAGGTTGCAGTGAGCTGAGAGCATGCCATTGCATCCCAGCCCAGGTGACAATGCAAGACTCTGTCTCAAAATAAATAAATAAATAAATAAATAAATAAATAAATAATAAATTAAAAAATAAAAAAAGATAAATCACTTTGGATAATTGTTTGACAGTTTCTATTAAAAAATCACATACATCTATCCTATCACCCAGCAATTTGTTTCCTAGATATTCACTCAACAGTGAAAACAAGACTAAAAAAGTATATGCACAAAAATGTTCATGACAACCTTACCCATAACAGCTCAAAACTGGAAACAACTGAAATATCCATCAACTGGAGAATGGATAAACAAATTTTGGTCAATTAATAGAATGAAAATGACTAGCAATAAAAATGAAATTTCTACTGATAAATGTGACAATATTATTTTAAAAATTATATTGAGCAAATGATTCCAGACATGTCCCCTACTCACACACACATGGAGGTAAGCAGGGAAGAAAGGTAAGAAAGAGAAAGAGAGAATCGAATGAATACTATTTAGTTTATATGAAGTTTTAGTACAGATAAAAAGAATCTATGGTGGTAAAAGTCTCAGCTGGAGATGGAGAAACTGACTACTAAGCAACCCAAGAGAACTTTCTGGTGTGAAGGAAATATCCTCTATCTTGTTTCACATTGTGTCACTACAGATGTGTACCATTTTGAAAGCTAACTTAGCTGAACAGATATAATATCAGTGCATTATGTTGTATTGAACTACACTTCATTAAAAATAAAAATATATGAATACATAAACAAGAAGTAGCAAAACGCCCATCTCAAAAGTGAGCATCTCCTACATGAATCCATTTCTAAAAAATTCTTTTGGTGGTCAGAATCTTTCAAATACTTCATTTTACAAAATATGAGGACATCTTCCCATTTGCAAATAGAAAATGAATCTGTGAGGCCGGGTGCAGTGGCTCACGCCTGTAATCCCAGCACTTTGGGAGGCCGAGGCAGGAGGATCACGAGGTAAGGAGATCGAGACCATCCTGGCTAACACGGTGAAATCCCGTCTCTACTAAAAATACAAAAAATTAGCCGGGCACCTGTAGTCCCAGTTCCCCGGAGGCTGACGCGGGAGAACTGCTTGAACCCAGGAGGCGGAGCTTGCAGTGAGCAGAGATCATGCCACTGCACTCCAGCCTGGGAAACAGAGCGAGGCTCCATCTCAAAAAAAAAAAAAAAAAAAAAAGGAAAAGAAAATGAATCTGTGGCAGGGCGCTCATGCCTGTAATCCCAGCACTTAGGGAGGCCAAGGCAGGTGGATCACCTGAGGTTAGGAGTTCAAGACCAGCCTGGCCAACATGGTGAAAACCCGTCTCCAATAAAAACAAAAAAATCAGCTGGGCATGGTGGCAGGCGCCTTTCCAGCTACTCGGAAGGCTGAGGCAGGAGAATCACTTGAACCTGGGAGGGGGAGGTTGCAGTAAGCCGAGATCACGCCATTGCACTCCAACATGGCCGACAAGAGTGAAACTCTGTCCCACACCCCCCCCCCACCAAAAAAAAGAAAGAAAGAAAAAAGAAATGAAGCTGTGAGCTTATATTATAAAGGTGAACAGTACATCATGGAAGGTAAATCAATGTCAACTTAGATGACTCAGTGAGAGCAATTTTTATGGTGTTGTTGCCCTTGTTAATGTCTGTAATCTCCATGAAATTTTCTTGAGAGCAATGCTTTTAAAGAAGCCACATATATCACATATAAGCACGTACACACAAACATACACACACACACACACTGTCAGTGATAAATCACTAGTTAGTGAGAATAAGGACACATGGAGTACAAAATGATGCACATATAAAGACAGGCATTAGGGCTAGACTATACCTCTAAATCATAACTCTTGAATTAGCCAGGCATGCTAAAAATCACTCTATTTAGAAAGGCACAGCTTCAGCCAGTCACAAAAGCAGTTTGGCCCTTTGCTGACTATAGTGCTAAGTAAGACCCCAGAGCCAAATTTCAAAAAATGCCACCAACTGATCACAAATATTGTTAACATATAATGAGAATATCTGTTTCTATACTTTATGCTCAAATTGGTATTTGAGTGTAACTTTACCTCTCCAAAACAAGAGAGGAGGCACTCAGGGGTGTTATTCCTATTAAAACCTTGTAGTCATAAACTTAACTTCCCAGCTGAATCTTTAAGGAACATTTGGCTCATAGTTATGTCAAGTCTATGATGGATTTGTAATGAAATATCCTTTCTCTATTGGCTACTTTTCCAATCTTTAATGTTTTCTGATGAAATTTCAGGCTCTTGTCAAATTGAGGTCATTACTTTGTCTATTGGCATGGATAGGCAGGCAAATTGGCCAGTGTGCAACCCTGGATGACTCAACCGATTGCCAAATGGTTCCATTTGCAAAAGAGGAGACAGTCCATTGTCAGGACCAACTTGGTAGGGAAAGGATATATAGTCTGTATCTACTGCACATATCTAAGCAAAATGTGATGCATATATTTTTCCACATTCATAGATGCTCTTCCTTGTTTTTTTTTTCCAATTTATATTGTTGACATAAGTGTCTCATCATCCAAGTGCTTAAATTGTGTATAATGATTCCAAACAGCGTTTGACCATTCAGATTTGGGCATTGGGCATCACAGATACGTTAAATCTAGTTACAGAGGCAGAGCTAGAGCATGGTTTCCATGCCTCGAGGGGAGAGACATATTTTAGTAACCTTTGCCAAAACCACTATATACTGTTTTTCTCAACAGAGCTCAGAGACTCTTCGTAATTGTGCAGAAGTCAACAGAAATCATATTAAACTATAACACTTTCAGATTTTTTCAAGTATATTTGTAATCCAGTGTAAATAGGGCCAACGGTCACAATGTATTTTTTTTGGAACACTAATATTTGTTTTACTCTAGGCAAGTGTTTTCATAGCCAGTAACTGGTATGAAAAAAGATCTGTTTTCATTCTAGAAGATTATTTATTTATAAACTTTGAAATACAAATCATAAGACTCCCAGAATTCTAATTTACTAAATGCTGAATATATTATGAAGCAGTTCTTAAAATTTAAAATCTGAAAATGGAAATGTATTGAAAAGTTTCAGAAAAAAAGATGTATTTCCCATATCCAGCAGAAACTGAACTAGAGAAACATATTATGATTGCCAAAAAAAGGGCTATCACTCTAAAGGCTGTAGGCAAACAAAATACTAACAAGTTTAATTATTCACAATGGCACATTTATGGAGAATATAATGTCACAATCAATGATTACAAGCCCACACAAATAGCACTGTAATAATTCTACAAGGCGTGTTCAGAAGTGAAATAATTTAGAATTTGAAATCAATAGCATTTATAGACGTTGGAAAATGTCAAATGGAAAACGAATGCCAGTATTTGTATTCTTTCTGGAGCATTTTTACTTCTCAGCTTTTAATTATTCTTTAAAAGATTTTTTAGTACCTGAAAGCAAAAGCAAACATTTGCCCTTTCATGTCTCAACTAACTCTTTCAATAGACTTAGATATGTGAGGGTATTGTTTTATGTATGGAAAAATGAGAAGTCTTTGTGAGAGCTAAGGTTTTGCTAAGCGTTTCCCTTTAATTTCCCGTCTCTTGGCCTCTTCCCCTTGTGCCATTCTCATCCTCCATCTCACAATGTTTTTGTTCCATTCATTTCCCATCACTATTTCCCATCACTATTTAAATTCAGGTTTTGGCACAAAAACCTTTCCAACACAAGGCATTACTTTGGCAAATTCTTAAAATACTCCTTGTAATTAGAGACAGGGTAAATTGGATGAGAAGTATATAGGGATTCTCTACACTACCTTTTCAATTTTTCTGTAAGATCATCCAAAAATAAACCTTTAGTTTTAAAAGTTTCCCCTATATAACACTTGGATTCTTCCTGTTCTTACAAAAATATCGGTTTACTTATATTATCTGGGAAAAACAAGGCCACAAACTTGTGAATATTGAAAATAATTCTTTAAAATATAACATTTAGTAGCTGTTTTAATTGCCATTTCCTACCAATGAGTAATAGCAATAACAATAACTATCCTTTGTTGAATGACCTAAATATGCACAAAGCACTCTATTAAGCCTTTTTATTAATATTACTTATGTTATTTTATCTAAATCTCACAGAATCTCCAGGAGCTATCACTTTTTATGCTAAAAATTGTTAAATATCTTGTCCTTATAAGAGTAACTGTAAGGTCTCAGATTCTACCCAAATATGTTGACTCCCAAACTAGTGCCATTTTTCACAAACTTTTTGCCTTCCTTAAAGAAATTGATATTTGTATGTACCTACTGACTGCAGGCATTGCACTGTATATATGCTTTTTATATACATACTTATTTGTATGAATGCGCAAAAATAACCCTACAACAAGTTGCTATTAATTCTAAAAATGAAAGGAAAAATCCTGACATTTTCTAGTAAAAGCTGTTCTAGTTAAGAAAGCATTTAACTCTCAACTCTGGTCTTTGTTGACACTTTTTTAGATTTCTGAAAAAAAAAAAAAAAAAAAAAAACTATATTTAACCTTTTGTCCATTAATGGAGTGATGTCCAATCACCTTATGTACCATCAAATTACCTATCAACAGAAAGAGAAAGAGAAGAAAATTTAATTTCAGGTTACTCCAGAAACTATGGCAACCAGGCTGTTTGGCAGCCAAAGGGTGTAAAATCCAGATTAGATAGATGGATGTATTTACATATTCACTTTTACATTAAACAGAGTGGATGACACATCCCTGTATAAAACCTATTATTTAAACACTTCAAGTGAAAAGTGTTAAAATAAATGGCTCATGACTTATGAAGTGTTAAAATAAACGTTTATTTCAACGCTATACATGTCATAAGCCATTTATTTCAACACTCTCTACTTCAGAAGACTTACCCAGACAAGAAGAAAAGATCTCATTTGCTAAGTGTATGTCAAGAGGCCAAGGCGCAGAAGATAAAACCAAAGTTTTGATGCTAGAGCTTCGGTATGTGGAAGTTCAGATCAGAAGGTAGAAGAGGAGGTTTGATGCTTAACATCTGGTAAAAGCTCTGTGGATGTGGTAAACTGTTCATCATCACCACCTACATTGGCTTCATTTAGACATCACATTTCTCTTAAGTCATTCTGAGAGTTTAGGGCATGCCTGAGTATCATCTTATGAATGAAATGCACTGTTTGGGGTATTTCCGCAAAGATAATAAATGTTTTATTTTATGTCTCCACTTATTAGAGAAGCCTCATGTAACCAAAGTCTTCAGGGAGCAAAGCTTCAGAGACAAAGGCCTAGTTTCATAAGTGTAAGTGCATACACTTATACAGCGCTTCCTATATGACAAACTCTAGTGTTAGTGTTATACAAATATTAAGTAATTTAATCTTCACAATGTTTAGGGGGGTGATATGGTTTGGCTGTGTCCCCACGCAAATCTCATCTTGTATTCCCACATGTTGTGGGAGGGACCCAGTGGGAGGTACTTAATTCATGGGGGCAGGTCTTTCCCTGCTATTCTCATGATGGTTTTATAAAGAGGAGATCCCCTGCACAAGTTCTCTCTCTTTGCCTGCTGCCATTCATGTAAAACATGACTTACTCCTCTTTGCCTTCTGCCGTGATTGTGAGGCTTCCCCAGCCACATGGAACTGTAAGTCCATTAAACCTCTTTCTGTTGTAAATTGCCCAGTCTTGGGTATGTCTTTATCAGCAGTGTGAAAACAGACTAATACAGAGGGGTAGGTATTTTTATTTCCGCCATTTTTTTTTTTTTTTTTCAGATGGGAAAACAAATCCAGAGAGGCTGAGTAATCTAACGAGGGAAAACTGGTAAGTGGTGGCACCCGGATTTTACCCCAAGCAGTTAGTGCCAGAGTCCATGTTCCTCATCCCTGTGCTAGGTTGAGACTTTCAGCAGCAGAATAGCAGACTGTCTCATACTCTAGAAGTCATGTGGGCTTGAGAAGTCGAGTTCATCATTTCATTTTCAGGTAGCGTCAGCCCAAATGGGTAACAATTTCTCTCCTTTATAAACAAGATCTCCTAGATGAAAATAATTAATGCTATTTCTATAAGAAATTGGTATTGACTAATGACTGTTGATAGTCGATTATGACAGCTTTCAGTTTTGCCTATTTTAAGACTTCATGTTCCTACCAAAAGTTGAAGGTCTATGGTTGAAGTGGGAACGTTTGAAAGTGACTGAATTATTTCCCTCCAGGATGTCTTTTATCACCCCCTAATAAAAGCGCTGGTAAAACATTTCTATTGTTAAGCATACCCAATAACAGCAGTCTTTATACTCTGAAACAATGCTGGTATTGCTCTCAAGCTTCTCTCTCCCTCCCTTCCTCATCCTTCCTTCTCTCTTTCTTTTATAGATCCCTCTTGATACGGTTTGGCTGTGTCCCCACTCAAATTTCATCTTGAATTGTAGCTCCCACAGTTCCCATGTGTTGTGGGAGGGACCCGGTGGGAGGTAATTGAATCATGGGGGTGCATCTTTCTCATTCTGTTCTCATGATAATGAATAAGTCTCGTGAGATCTGATGGTTTCATAAGGGGGAGTTCCCCTGTATAAGCTCTCTCTTTGCCTGCTGTCATCCATGTAAGATGTGACTTGCTCCTCCTTGCCTTCCACCATGATTGTGAGGCCTCCCCAGCCATGTGGAACTGTGAGTCCATTAAACCTCGTTTCCTGTATAAATTTTCCAGTCTCAGGTATATCTTTATTAGCAGTGTGAAAACAGACTAACACACCTCTCCTCTTAATTCTCTAACATCTCTTCTTTCCTTTATCTCCCATCTTTACCTTACCTCTCCCCTTTCCTCAGACACCTTAGCACTAAGAACAAAATTAAGTGTGGATTGCTTAAAGTCCCTCAGTCTTTATAATTTTATAAATATGTCAATAATTGGAACATACGATGTAAAATCATGTAGTCTATCTGTAATACACATCCTTGTCCACAAACCAGACTTTAAAATATCTATACCCTTCCTCTGCCCACCCACCTTCCCACTTCATCCCACGCAATGATTACCAACCAGTTCCTTTGGAAATCACAAAGCCAAAAATTGGTAAAAGGAAATCAGAAGACTAAGCTCACTGTGACATACACAAAAAGTGCTTTTAACATACCACAATGGAAAGAAAAATTCTGAGATAATTTTTTATTAGAACATTTGGCATTTCAAAGGAGAAAACTAAATTGTTATAAAATTATGGAATGTACTGAACAAAAAAGTGACATAACTAAAAAACTAATAGGTTGGATAATTTTAAAATATACTATATACTCACCTATTTATAATATCTCTATATTTGCTATCTTGTTATTAGAATACAAACTACTCCAACTAGTAAAACCTTGATATTTATTTATACTACATAAATGAGACCTATATTTTTATAATTGACACCTGAAATGTATTTTCTGAGAGCATATTTACTACTGGTACTAAAGTATATATATATATATATATAGAGAGAGAGAGAGAGAGAGAATTATGTAAATATACATATACCATATCTCTATACAGTGTGCATATGTATATGTGTGTATATGTGCATATGTGTATATATATGGTTGTGTATGTATATGTGTATATATATGATACAGGTATATCTTCCCAGTTGTTTTTTCAAATTAAGAAAAGTTTCATACTATCAATTGGAAAAAAGTCTAAATTTAAAATTAATTTTTATACAAATTTAAACTACACATTAAAAACGAAATATTTTCATTCATTAAATAAGTAGACATTTATTGAATGCCAGCTATGAAGCAGCCATTATGTTTAGAGGTGGTGACATAAACAGGAGTTAGACATTATCCCTGTCTTTAAGAAATTTACACTGTAGCTAAATGAATATATAAATAAAATATTATAATGTATGTTAATGACTCCGGTAAACCTTAGAAAATGATCATGACGAATCAGAGAAAAGTGTATTATACTTTGTCTAGTTGGGTCATCTTTACTTGAAGATGAAATATGAACTATGTCTTAAAGGATAACAAGCATTTTAGAAGGCAGAGAAGGAATGGAGGGAATCAACAGATAACTGCATGAGCAAAAGGATAAAGATCTCGTTGGAATGTTAGGTGTGTAGTAGGGCCCAGAGTAAAGATGGATTAGGAGGGAGAGGAAGGAGACAAGCTAGATGGAGAGTGCGGCAGGTGTTTCTGGGACACACACCACAGCCTCCCTGACCACCTCTAATTCAACAGCATCTGTTCTAGTCAGTTCCATGTTAGCTCTGACTGACCCCAAGAAAACAAAGCCCCACCTCATGCTTTGCTAAACTTCTTTGTACCCCCTGTCCCAGGGCCTAGGCTGCCACCACAAGAGCCTACTAAGGCTGTGCATCCAAGCCACAAAAGTACAGGCATGTGAATACTTTCAGGGACAGCCCTTAGGCTGCTCCCGCCTTCCATCCTTAAGGGGGACCATTCTGTAAGGCCTCTGCACACTTCCTAGGAGTTCATAATTGTGATCTAAAAGTAATACTGGATTAAGTTGCCTTTTGCTCCTTCTTTGTGTCATGTTTCCTCCTCCCTGATGTTTATTTCCTGAGATCAACTCCCAAATAGGCCACTTGCATCCAAGGCCTTGTCTTCAGGCTTTGCTTTTGTAAGAACTCAAACTAAGGCAGAGATACAATGAGGCCTGTTTGTGAACGGTCCTATATTCTGCATTCAGCATTTTGGACACTTTCTTACAGAAGTGAGAGGGCCTCTGAGAATCTTGAGCAAGGTAGTTACCAGATAAGATTGTATTTTAGACTTTGTATATGATGGTGGTGTTGCATAAGGACCAGAAGAAGAAAGTGAAAGTGATTAGCAGACGGTCATTTAAGAATTGTCTATAAACACAATGGCCTGGACTAAGTCAAGCTTATATAAGATAGAAAATGACATAAAAGATTTCATTCGGCCGGGCGCGGTGGCTCAAGCCTGTAATCCCAGCACTTTGGGAGGCCGAGACAGGCGGATCACGAGGTCGAGACCATCCTGGCTAACCCGGTGAAACCCCGTCTCTACTAAAAATACAAAAAACTAGCTGGGCGAGGTGGTGGGCGCCTGTAGTCCCAGCTACTCGGGAGGCTGAGGCAGGAGAATGGCGTGAACCCGGGAGGCGGAGCTTGCAGTGAGCTGAGATCTGGCCACTGCACTCCAGCCTGGGCGACAGAGCTAGACTCCGTCTCAAAAAAAAAAAAGATTTCATTCACAGTGAGAGATGGACTACATAAGGCCTTGTGACTAATTAAAAATACAGAGTAAAAGAGTCCACGGTGTCAAGAGGACTCAGGTTAATGCCATTTACTGTGATACTTTTTAAAGTATTTAGAGGATAACAAATTTGAATTTGGGTAAATACCTGAGGTTAAACAGATGGAAAACAGCTGAGCTACTTAAAAACATGAATATAAAATTCTCTCTTTTTGTTGTATCTCTGTCAGGCTTTGGTATCAGGATGATGTTGGCCTCGTAAAATGAGTTAGGGAGGATTCCCTCTTTTTCTATTGATTGAAATAGTTTCAGAAGGAATGGCACTAACTCCTCCTTGTACCTCTGGTAGAATTCGACTGAGAATCCATCTGTTCCTGGACTTTTTTTGGTTGGTAGGCTATTAATTATTGCCTCAATTTCAGAGCCTGCTATTGGTCTATTCAGGGATTCAACTTCTTCCTGGTTTAGTCTTGGGAGAGTGTAAGTGTCCATGAAATTATCCATTTCTCCTAGGTTTTCTAGTTTATTTGCGTAGAGGTGTTTATAGTATTCTCTGATGGTAGTTTGTATTTCTGTGGGGTCGGTGATGATATCCCCTTTATCATTTTTTATTGCAGCTATTTGATTCTTTTCTCTTTTCTTCTTTATTAGTCTTCCTAGCAGTCTATGAATTTTGTTGATCTTTTCAAAAAACCAGCTCCTGGATTCATTGATTTTTTGGAGGGTTTTTTTGTGTGTGTGTGTCTATCTCCTTCAGTTCTGCTCTGATCTTAGTTATTTCTTGACTTTTGCTAGCTTTTGAATGTGTTTGCTCTCGCTTCTCTAGTTCTTTTAATTGTGATGTTAGGGTGTCCATTTTAGATCTTTCCAGCTTTTTCTTGTGGGCATTTAGTGCTATGAATTTCCCTCTACACGCTGCTTTAAATGTGTCCCAGAGATTCTGGTAGAAACTTAAATGCTAGACCTAAAACCATAAAAACCTTAGAAGGAAACCTAGGTAATACCATTCAGGACATAGGCATGGGCAAGGATTTCATGTCTAAAACACCAAAAGCAACGGCAACAAAAGCCAAAATTGACAAATGGGATCTAATTAAACTAAAGAGCTTCTGCACAGCAAAAGAAACTATCATCAGAGTGAACAGGCAACCTACAGAATGGGAGAAAATTTTTGCAAACTACTCATCTGACAAAGGGCTAATATCCAGAACCTATAAAGAGCTCAATCAAATTTACAAGAAAAAGCAACCCCATCAAAAAGTAGGCAAAGGATATGAACAGACACTTCCAAAAGAAGACATTCATACAGCCAACAGACACATGAAAAAATGCTCATCATCACTGGCCATCAGAGAAATGCAAATCAAAACCACAATGAGATACCATCTCACACCAGTTAGAATGGCAATCATTAAAAAGTCAGGAAACAACAGGTGCTGGAGAGGATGTGGAGAAACAGGAACACCTTTACACTGTTGGTGGGACTGTAAACTAGTTCAACCATTGTGGAAAACAGTACGGCGATTCCTCAAGGATCCAGAACTAGAAATACCATTTGACCCAGCCATCCCATTACTGGGGATATACCCAAAGGATTACAAGTCATGCTGCTATAAAGGCACATGCACACGTATGTTTATTGTGGCACTATTCACAATAGCAAAGACTTGGAATCAACCCAAATTCCCATCAGTGACAGACTGGATTAAGAAAATGTGGCACATATACACCATGGAATACTATGTAGCCATAAAAAGGATGAGTTCGTGTCCTTTGTAGGGACATGGATGTAGCTGGAAACCATCATTCTTAGCAAACTATATCAAGAATAGAAAACCAAACACCGCATGCTCTCACTCATAGGTGGGAATTGAACAATGAGATCACGTGGAAACAGGAAGGGGAACATCACACACTGGGTCCTACTGTGGGGTGGGGGGAGGGGGAGGGATACCATTAGGCGATATACCTAATGTAAATAATGAGTTAATGGGTGCAGCACACCAACATGGCACATGTATACATATGTAACAAACCTGCATGTTGTGCACATGTACCCTAGAACTTAAAGTATAATAATAATAATAATAAAATGAAATATAACTTATTATTTATGTTTTGGTTTGCCATGCACAGTGTCTCCATTACTGTAGAAATGGGAGTCTATAAATGCCTTATTTATAAATAGGATCCTAGAGATCAAAAGGTTGTGACAATGTTGACTACTAGAAAGAGTTTGCTAAAATGTTATTCAATTGAAAACTGTGTGTGAACTTTAGGAACATAAAAAGCTTGGTATACATTCTCCTTCCCTCTCTTAATAGTAACTGCAAACTGGGTTTTACTGACTAAAAATATTATTATTATTTTTGAGTCAGAGTCTTGCTCTTTCACCCAGGCTGGAGTACAGTGGTATGATCATAGCTCATTGCAGCCTCGAACCCCTGGGCTTAAGTGTGCCTCCTGCCTCAGCCTCCTAAATAGCCTCGACCACAGGCAGCAGTTGAAAGACCAGTGACCAAGGACCAAAGTATTCAATCAAGGTTGGGCAGTGACTTAGGATTAGTGGATGAGATGAGGTGGCATAATGGGAGGCAAAGTCAGTGTATAAGGTCAAGATGGTATAATGGAGGCATGAACTTCAAAGAACGGTGAGTGAAAACTGTACAATAATGATTTGGAAGAAGCAGTGAAATAATAAAACAATTACATTAACATCACCAATTCTGCTTAAATACAACAAGATTTTTATTTTTGCTTTCAATTTTCATCCTTCTTCTATATCTGTACAAGTCAGACTAGCCAGACTGAAACTGGAAGATGATATGGACAACGGTTGACAGAGACAGATAGATATGTACACATCTCTTTACATATAACATAAAGTTACCTTTCACCACTGTCATTCTTGGCAGATAAAACACTATAATCACTTTATAGTTGAATGGCATATAATGCAATGAAAGGTCTTCACAAGAAAAAAAATTTATGTTTTCACCTTTTTACTTTCTTTAGCAGTGATTAGTTCCAGAAATATAAGGTATCATCACTTCTCAAAAAGCGCTGTAGGTTATAAGATTGCTCTTCTGAAGTTGGCAACATGTAATAAATGTGCTTTATTCCTAAACATCAATCAGTTTCAAGAATGGCACTTGCTTGTAAAATGGTAATAATAGAAATAGTCAGCTAATAAGTACTATAGGCATTAAAACACTGGATGACAGATGTGAAGACTTCTTGTTATAAAAGAACACTCTCTTATATAATTATGGTTTTATAACTAGTTACATCAGTTTCTAAATATTTAGTTTTTAAGATTTCTGTATCTTTTTTAGTAATGAAATTTATATGATAGTATTCTGTACTATCATATTTACAACAAATAAAATATAGAGATGTAGCCAAAAGCGACAATGAAAGTATTCTGGAGAGGTGTGATGGCTGTAGGTCATTTAATCTGAAGAGCAACAAATTTAAATAATTACTAAAAGTTTTGCTTGAGAAGATATTAATTTATTGTATAAGTATAGAATTGAAAAATATTTGTGTAAGTCTTAAAATTACCATAAAATTAGAATGTTTCAGCAATTTATGAAATAGTTACATGGATAAACTTTATTGAATGTGTGGTTTAGTAGAAACAAACAAACAAAAACACTCAAATACAAAATAACACATGGTGATTTTCACTTTCCAAAGCAAAACTTCACTCTGTGTCAAACAGATAGAAAAATCAGGTTTCTAACCTAAATGGAGTTATATTTTGCTGGAGAGAGGATCTGCAGACTGAACATAACTATATAATGTACAAAATCTAAATGCCAGGGGAGTGTAACAGACAGTCCAGAAGGAGTCAGAGAGAAGGCAAGTTCCAGAAAGTACATGGAGGCAGTAAGCATTTAAAGTACAAAATAAGATAAATGGACCACAGGCATGTCAAACTTCAGAAATGTTTTCAAAGAAGGCATGCAAGTGAGAACACATATATTGTTTTCACAGAACAAAGAGATAATCATTCACCATAAGTAAACAGTTTGCAAATTATCACTGAATTGTAGATGGGGGTGTAAATAGTTGCTGGATTGTAAAGACTTAGTCTAGAATTGTGAAGAAGTATGACAAACACATGACAAACAAGTCGTTGGCAAAATGTCTGGAGTTCTCTTTCCGTGTAGATTTTCGAAGTAGATTCAGAAAAAGCTTTTAATATAAATTTGAAAGGAAAGAAAGGGAAGGGGAGCTAATGAATGCCTCTATGCGCTGGGCACTGTGATGGACACCTTTGACTTTAGAATACATTATTTTTATGACAGACACTTTCTTGTAAATATATGTATCTGCAATCACATCTATCCAAAATTAATTTAGAGATCCAACTGCACAAATATGAGAAAATTAAGTATCAAGTGACACTTGCTAGTGTGGATGAAGTTATGGTGACTTTCTCTGAGAAAAAGATAAAAGACTATGCATCTTTTAAAAAGACCAATTTGTGTCTCTCTCCTAACTTGCCAAGCAGGAAAATTCGGAGGGAAATTGTTCCAAATGGCTATTTTACTTAAAGAAAAGAGTTTGAGAAGGCAGTTCCAAAATTACTTCTGAAGGTAGCAAAGGGTATGAATTTGCTTAAGAGATAAAACTGTGTTTTTAGAATTGAGAACTTAGGCTATGCAGGCATTTGGCATACATTAGCTAATTTATTCCTCATAATAGCTCTATGAAGTCTGATTTTTGGCATTATCTTCCATTCACAGTGAAGTTACAGAGGTCATCAGCTGGTGAGTGTGTTTCTGGCATTTAAACTCAGTAAGGTTTTTTCATCATTCATGTGACTTCTACCTGATAACTCCTTAAACACTGAACTATTTGCTGTTTCTTGAAAATATCACAATTTTTCACACCTCTGTGTGATTTCTCCTGCTCTTCCTACTGCCTGAAAATTTTTTTTACCTTCTTCTCTTTGTTTGTTAAGGCTAATACCAAATATTACATCCTTTGGGGAGCACTCATAGACCACCTTCAATCACCAGATTCCTTTCTTTTGTTCTCTCTAGCATGAGTGGGAACAACATCTTGAATAATAGCAATACCCACCTGCCTCAACTTTTAAAGTGTGAGCTCTGTAAGGGCAGGAGGAATGTCTAGTTACTACTTTGACTATAGGTATATACATTGGAAAGAAAATAAAGGTAATCCTTAGGCAACACTAGAAATGACCAGATAAGTTCCTTAAGTTCTTTGAGCCTTGGTTTCCTCATATGTGAAATGAGGCCAATGGAAGTATCTATCTCATATGAGTTAGATGAGTGATTGTATGTAAAATGCTCCACAGAGGGTTGAACACACTGTAAGCCCTTAATACATGTTAGTTCTTATCACCATCATCACCTTTATCATTATTATTCCTAGTAATTAACAATTCATCCTTCAACTTCCTGGACAATAAAAATGGGTTACATTTTCCACTAAAACTCGAAGACAATTTATTTTAAATTTTTAAAATTCTAAAGTTTTGAGAGTAGTAATGAAAAATAATCTTTATTTCTTTTATGGTCTATATTTTGTCTTAACTTCTGAACAAAGCCTCTAAAGAATTAGCAGTTTGGGATACATTTTCTTTTACCGGTAGCTATATAAAGAACAATATAATTCTTCTTATTTCTTTTTCTTTATCTTAGGAGGTGAAAATTATAAGACATTTTCTGATAGAGAAGATAATATCAGACTTAGGTCTACAGCAGTTTCATCCTGGGTCCATGCTGGGAGAGAAAACAATGAATGTTACACTTCATTTATAATTTCCACTGTGAACATGATAAGGGCTAGTATATTCTCAAATCAAATTAATCCACAATTGTAGCATTTAAGATACAGTGCAAATCCCTAATTCAAGTATACAGTATCACCTATAAAGCCAAAATAAATGGGGTAAGATAAGAGTTCTCAGTGTTGGGTTATAGTGTCAATGCAAGACTTGAGCTGTGTTAATTCAACAAGCTTGATCTTGATTGCCAAAGCATGCTTGTCAATATTTAACTCCCAGGGGGCATGTCAGGGGCCTTTACAGAAACTAGCTTAAATACAAAATACTATAGCAGGATTTGTGATCCTTTTCCTAATACTCAGATTAAACTGCTGATTTTTTTTCTTTTAGCTTTTTAAACCAAGAACGTGTTTTCCATACTCCTATGGTAACAAGAAGAGAAGAAATTGCATAGAAGAATTGTAAATGCTATTATTAGAGTTCCTTGAAACCTAGATAAAATTCTGTCACATGAAATCACTATAAAGCTTTTATCTGAGGTCTGAAATGCCATTTCCCCACTATGATTACGATATAGAAAAAGGATTGGAAAAAAATGTTAATCTTTATTCACAAACAAATGTAGTACAGATGAGATGATGGGTAATGATTCCCATAAACTTAAAAACAAATAGTTTGCCGTTTTAATAACTCTGCACTTAGAATCTTCTGCTATAAGGATGCTGTGAGGTTTTGAAGCTTACATAGCCATTTTTGTTTATTGCTTAAGTGTTGAACCATTAAAACAATTACACTTAAGAAAATATAGTGGGAATCAGCGGTACACTGATGAAAACCTATACCCTCTATGGTGATTAAGTATAAAACATGATGTGAAAAATGGCATTTTCCAAATTAACACATTTCTGTTTGCCTCCTAACTTTTATTTCTCATTAGATATGAATTAATTAGACACCTACATTCTCCTTTTAATTAAACCTGATAAAACATTCTATGAGATGGGGTATGGTGAGATTCTGACCAAAATATTTCCAAAACAAACAAAATAAACCTTACCACAACAAAAAACATGTTAAACACATACCTCAGATAATTGAGAAATTATCCCCTTCATTTGATGATCAAAATTTTAATATATGTCAAGTACGTATAACATGGCTGAAAATAGCCCTTGATATTATCTATCTGTTTTTTTTTCTAAAATAATGGCTAAAGATAAAATCAGATCAATGCTGCAACAATGAGAATCACACTGAAATGGACGAGCCAGATCATGATCTAGATACTTTTGGTACCTACAGATAGTTATGATGGCCAATTCTGAATCTTAATAGCAAAATTCTGTTTTTTTTTTTTTTTTTTGAGACAGGGTCTTACTGTGTTGCCCAGGCTTAAGTGCAGTGCTCATTGCAGCCTCAAACTCTTGGGCTCAAGTGATCTTCCTGCCTCACCCTCTCAAATATCTGGGATTATAAGCACACGCCACCATGTCTGCCTAGTATTTTTTTGTTTTATGTTTTTTGTTTTTAATTTTTAGTAGAGATGAGGTCTTGCCATGTTGCCCAGGCTGGTCTTGAACTCCTGAGCTCAAGCAATCCTCCCTGCTCGGCCTTCCAAAGTGTTGGAATTACAGGTGTGAGCCAACCCTTCTCTTCCCACTTTATACTTCTGAATTGAAAATTCCAATGATTTTTTGAAACAATACCGTTTCCATTAATCATATTTGTTTTACTAAACTAAGACAAATGCATAAGCCACATCCCTAAATTCTATTTAAACTTTTACACAGTAATAAATTTTTCCATCATTGTCCCTAACTTAAGCTTCCTAAATGTCAACTGAC
Organism: Piliocolobus tephrosceles; assembly: GCF_002776525.5. NCBI lineage: Eukaryota > Metazoa > Chordata > Mammalia > Primates > Cercopithecidae > Piliocolobus > Piliocolobus tephrosceles. The sequence continues at coordinate 124,360,443 of NC_045434.1, read as the reverse complement.
CTTCACAATTATTACCGTATTTTGTAGATAATAAATTGTGCTCAGATGGATCAAAACAACACAATTCAACATCACAAGGCAAAGCTAATTTATATTTAAAGCAGGACTCGAACCTGGGTCTGCTGATTCCAACCTTTTTGCTGTCTTTATCCCCACATCAGATATTTCTTGATCAAGGCAAAGCTTAAATATAAAACCACTATGACTTCGAGACCTGAAAGTGTTTTTGTTTTCAGACAAATATTATTCTTCAGCACGTGTCAAACATATGGTTATGGGAAAGACAAAACTTTATAGTTTTCAGTTATATTTTGCCTTGTCCCTTTAATTTTACCCCAACAGATAACAATAGCAAGACTGTCCCGTCCATCCGTGGACAGTGCCATTATTAGATACTGGGAATCCTAATTATAAATTACATCATACCACTTTCACCTTGTTTATCATACTCCTGCCTCACTGATAATTGTTGTTTCTTAAATTCCCAAGCTCATGGTAGTAGGTCCTTTGCATGACCTTTTCCCTCTTCCTGGTGTTCTAAATCCATATTATTGCATGATTGGCACTTTTCATACAAGTCTTAGCTCAAATGTCATTTCTCAAAGACACCTTCTCTGATCCCCAATCTAAAGTCCCATCTCTTTTTCTATCACAATTATATCACCTAGTTTTGCTATTTTCATAACAGTTAGAGGTATTTGAGATTATTCTTATGTACTTTTTTATTCTCTCCTCCCCACACAACCCCTGCTTCCTGTCTGCTCAATGCTCTATGCTCAGAATTTAGAACAGCACCTGGCATATGGTAAGCTCTTTTACAGATACATGTTTAATGGATAAATAATTGAATCAGAGTATTTTAACATCCAGATGTAATATATCCTACAAGAACTGTTTTAAGAATAAAATTTGCCTTTACCAGCCCCACCTGTGGGAGTTTGAATCTGGTAGAATATGTGTAATTGTGATGTACAAACAATCTTATCATCTGTTTTCTATTATGTAGTGTATAGTTTTTATATCAACACTGTTTGAGATAAATGTGACCTTTTAATCTTCTTATTAAACTTTTAAATATAATTTTTTCTTTAATAATTCCAGGTCTCTGACTAACATGCTCAATTTCAAACATGTACTCTATCTACTCATAAGTTAGAACATTTTGATATTCTCCACTTAGGTGACTAAGTGTCTAAGAAAACCCCACCACTCTATTGTGGTCTAAATTTGATTCCTTAACTCAGAATTTTACAAATTAAACTTTCTTTATGAGATGCATTCTACAGTATTTTAATTGAGAAATATATTGTGCTCTAAGTAAAGGTAAAAATTACTTTTAAAGTCACATGAATTTAGACAAATAGTAGTACGGAATAAAGTTACTGCTGATCACCAGATTTTTTAGCTAACAGCGACATCCAGAAATAAATAAACTTAATGTAAGTTTCACAATAATTAGCTCATAATATTTTTAGTAGAATATGAATTTCAGGGATATCCTGTGTTATAAAGTCTGTGTCATTTGTTCATTTGAGTTCAGAAGGGTATTAATAATTGCCCCTAGGCAGCAATATCCAATTGGCTTTGCATATTCAGGGAGAATACTAACTAGGGAATGAAAAATAGCACATTAGTGTTCAGAATGCTTGGCTATTAGGAGAAGATACCTCTGCACCATGGAGAGAGGGTACAAGGACATCAAGACAAAATCTAGGAGTGCTATCTAATATCAATTAAATCATTGCTGTGTCCTGCAGTTCAGGGTTCTGCATCTTTGGTGTCTTAATCTGTTTTATGCTGCTATAACAGAATACTATAGACTGGGTAATTTGTAATGAACAGAGATTCATTTCCTTTTTTATTATTATTACACTTTAAGTTCTAGGGTACATATGCACAACGGGCAGGTTTGTTATATAGGTATACCTGTGCCATGTTGGTTTGCTGCACACATTAACTGGTCATTTACATTAAGTATTTCTCCTAATGCTATCCCTCCCCTATCTCCTCACCCCATGAAAGGCCCGGGGTGTGATGTTCTCCACTCTGTGTCCAAGTGTTCTCATCGTTCAGTTCCCACCTATGAGTGAGAACATGAGGTGTTTGGTTTTCTGTCCTTGTGATAGTTTGCTCAGAATGATGATTTCCAGCTTCATCCATGTCCCTGCAAAGGATATGAACTCATCCTTTTTATGGCCTATCATTGATGGACATTTGGGTTGGTTCCAAGTCTTTGCTATTGTGAACAGTGCTGCAATAAACATACGTGTGCATGTGTCTTTATAGTAGCATGATTTATAATCCTTTGGGTATATACCCAATAATGGGATCACTGGGTCAAATGGTATTTCTAGCTCTAGATCCTTGAGGAATCACCACACTGTCTTCCACAATGGTTGAACTAGTTTACACTCCCACCAACAGTGTAAAAGTGTTCCTATTTCTCCACATCCTCTTCAGCACCTGTTGTTTCCTGACTTTTTAATGATGGCCATTCTAACTGGTGTAAGATGGTATCTCATTGTGGTTTTGATTTGCATTTTTAAAAGTCTTTAATGTTTTTATTGGTCAAACTGTCCCTACTTCATTCCATCCCAATGGCTTTAGCCCATTCCAGCACGAACCCATAAGTCCAAAGTCCAGAGTGTCATCAAAGTCAGATATGGGGGAAACCCAAGGCGCAATTCATCTTGAGGCAAATTCCCATCAGCCTGGGAAATCGAACAAGTTATCTACTTCCAAAAACACAATGGTGAGATAGGCATAGGATAGACATTCCCATTCCAAAAGAAAGAAATAGGCAAGAAAAAAGGAGTAACTGGTTCCATGTAAGTCCAAACCACAACAAGGAAACATTAAATTTTAAAGCTAGAGAATAATATTTTTGACTCTATGTCCCACCTCCTGGATACACTAGGGCAGGGGTTGGGCCCCTAGGGATTAGGCAGCCCTGCCCTTATAGCTTTGATGGGCTCAGTACACTCAGCAGCTCTCACAGTTTGGTGTCTTATGCCTGCAGCTCTCCTGGCTACAGTTGCATGCTGGTGGCATCATAGTTCTGGGGTCCCAGGGACTGCCTCACTCACATGGCTCTACTAATTAATGTCAAAGTGGGGATTCCCTGCCGTAGTCTCACTCTGGCACTCTGCTGGGCATTGCCCTAGTAATAGTTCTTTGCAGTGGCTCTGTGCCTATGACAAGTTTCTTCTTAGGGACCCAGACTGAGAGATCCTTTGAAATCTAGGTGGAGGGTGCCATGGCCCCAGAGCTCTTGTATTCTATACGCCTAAATAATTAGCACTATGTGGTCACTGCGAAGGTTTACAGCTTTTACCTACTGGAGTGATAGATCAAGGTGCACCTGGGCCTGCTTGAGCCACTGCTGGGGCAGCTGAGGGTGATGGACCAAAATTTAGAGAACAAAGTCTCAAGATAGTGCAGGACACCTAATGCTGAGGTCTGATATGAGCCCCTGTCTAGAAACCCTGCCTTCAAGGTACTAACTTGCCTTGAAGATCTCTGAAATGCCTCCATGGTCATTCTCCCATAGTCTTGATGAATGAAACCTGGATTTCTTCTATCCATTAATCTCTTTAGCAAAGAGTCGATTAGCCACACACTTAGCATTCCCTCCTGAACACATTCTTTTATTCTTTACATGGCTAGGTTGAGAGTTTTTCCATTTTTTTCTGTTCTGTTTCCCTTTTAATTATAAGTTCCATTTTTAAAACATTTCTCTCTCTCATTTTACTGTAAGCTGCCACCATATAGCACCTTGAATGCTTTGTTGCTTAGATATTCCTTCTGCCAGATGTTTATCAGTCTTAAGTTCTGTCTTCTAAGAAATCCTAGAACATAGATACAATTCTACCACATTTTTTTTGCAACTGCACAAGGATAGCTTTTTACTCAAGTCTCCAATAGCACATTCATTATTTCCATCTGAAATCTTATCAGAATGCCCCTTACCTTTCACATTTCTGCCAATATTCTGATTATGACCACCTAAGTAATCCCTAAGAAGATTTAGGCTCTCCCTGTAGCTCTTGTCTTCTTCTGAGCCCTCACCAGGATTGTCCTGAAAGCTCATTCACGGAAACCTAGGCTTTTTCTAGCCTTCTCCTCCAAACAGTTCTAGCCTCTACTCATCACCCAGTTCTAAAGTCATTTCCACATTTTCAGATATTTGTTATAGCAGCAGCCACACTTCTCAGTACCAATTTCCTGTCTTAGTCCATTTTATAGTGTTATAACAGAATACCAAACACTGAGTAATTTATAATGAACGGAGATTTATTTCTTACAGTTTTAAAGGCTGGGAAGTCTGAGGTTGAGGTGCTGGCTGACTCAGTTCCTGGTGAGGGGTCTCTTCCTAGCTTGGAGAAGGCTGTTTTCTCACTGTGTCCTCACTCACATAGCAGAGAGAGAGCTCTGGTGTCTCTTCCTCTTCTTATAAAGTCACCGGTCCTATTGCATTAGGGACCTGCCATTAGGACTTCATTTAATGTTCAGAACCTCTTCACAGGCCTTATCTCCAAATACAGTCACATTGGAGGTTAGGAGGTTAGGGCTTCAACATATGAACTTCAGAGCGAGGGACACAATTCAGTCCACAGCGCTCATTATCTTTTCAGGTAAATTACTTCATCAGCAAATTTATGATAAGATTTAATTGCCCAAATTCCGTCTGAAAAGCGTATGATATTATCTCACATCATTTGGCTCAAATGAAGAACTGTAAACTCTTCCATATTTCAGATGCTTTTCAGAGAGACATAGGTTATAAGCACCATGAAGGCCTGGGGCCATGTATGTTTCCTTCATGCCATTTCAGCAGAGTGGCATATAGAAAGCACTCTATTTGTTTTTGTTTTTGTTTTTTTGTTTTTTTTTTTTTTTTTTTGAGGCGGAGTCTCGCTCTGCCGCCCGGACTGGAGTGCAGTGGCCAGATCTCAGCTCACTGCAAGCTCCGCCTCCCGGATTTACGCCATTCTCCTGCCTCAGCCTCCTGAGTAGCTGGGACTACAGGCGCCCGCCACCTCGCCCGGCTAGTTTTTTGTATTTTTAGTAGAGACGGGGTTTCACCATGTTAGCCAGGATGGTCTCGATCTCCTGACCTTGTGATCCGCCCGTCTCGGCCCCCCAAAGTGCTGGGATTACAGGCTTGGGCCACCGCGCCCGGCTAGCACTCTATTTGTTAAAGGAAAAGAGGAAGGAAGAAAAGTAATAAAGAAAGCAGTAGAATCACTAACAATCTCCAATTAGGAGTCTAAATTCATAAACAACGGGAGAATGGGTTTAGTCTTCCCAAAGGAAAGATATATGGTCATCTTGTGGTTGAGAGGCATTATAATATTCCAGTAGAATGTGTATAGACTATAATTTTTTATTCTTCCCTTCCCCAACTCTGTGTCCTTGCAATATCTGAATCAAGTGCTGATATTTCTCATTCAAGCCATTCCTGTGTTAAATCTAGAAGAATCTAATTAAAACACACACACACACACATTTTCTATGAAAGATCATTGGCTACAGCATTTACACCATTCCCCATTCGTATGGACCTGTGCTCTAAAGGTTGTGAGAGGGTAAAACATGGGGCTAGTAAGTTCTGCTGCAAGTGTGGGGCCAGAAAAGATTTCATATATAAACAATTGCTACCTAAGGGTAGAGTTGGGGAGAAAAATGTTTGTCTAAAATGCAGAAAGGTGCTGTGAACACCGGGAATTTGTCTGCTAAAAGAGGAAGTAAAAGTGAGAAGGACAAAGATACACTTTGTCCAGTTATGTTCTTCAAGAGCCATCCTTGCCTATTTAAACAGTTTAAGGAGAAGTTAGTTATGTAAGTTATCTCACAAACTCTTACATATTTCAAGCAAATTTATTCAGGAAGATTTCTGCTCTTAATATCTGCCTCTTTTGTTCATCCCCCAAGTGTTTATTGCGTGCCTACTACTATATACCAGGTACTTTGCTAATTCAAGATTTAAAAAATGACCAAGAGGACATTTCTGTGCTGAAAGAACTTTCAAACTACTAAAAGAGAAATGCAATAACCACACGAGATGATAAGTCGTTTGACAGAAACACACTGAAAGTATGTTTCCCATCAGAGGAAGCATCAAATTCAGCTAAAGAATTCATAGAGAAGGTCTGTTTGCACGTTGAAGGAAGCTGGGATTTCCCCAGATAAGAGATAAGGCAGGGGGCGTGGGGACCATGGTGCATTGGAGAGTAGAACAGTTAGCTCTGACTGGAGCACAGCTGAGCCTGGGGGCAGGCAGGCAGGGAAAACTAAGGATAGAAAGGTTCTTAGGAATGAGCTTGTGGGCATCATTAACAAGGATTGTGAAAATAAAAGAAAATTAAATGTAGTGTAGAGAATGGACAGGAGAAGGGAGAGAAATAAAATAAAATCAGGAAGAAGTTAATTGCAGTATTCCCAGCGATAATCTTGTGGAATTAGAAAAAAAAGGACCAGCTCAGAAAAACTTTACGCAAGTAGGTTCTTTGGGCTTTAGAGATCAATTAGATATGGCGATACTTATCAAAGCCTCACCTGTCCTCTTAGAAGAGGTAATGTGCACTGGGGGAAAAATTGTAATAAAGATCAAAGAGAGATTGCTATTTTAAATTCAATCTTTTTCAAGAAATCTGCATATTCTCCATACTCTGCCAGATACTATATTTTGAAAACCCCATAAAAGCATGTTTTGTTAATGCAGATTAAAACAATAGAGAGAAGAAATTACGAGGGCATAAATATATAGATCATTTTCAATTTAGTCCCTATTCACTACTGTTGTCTACCTTACCACATCCTCAAATAGCTGCATTCTCCTTTCTCCCACTTGGTGAACTATTGAATCACAATATTCGAATGGAAAGACTTCCACACTTTGAATAATTGATCTCAAGCATGTTCCCTGATGATTTGACATTCACTCTGTTCTTTTCCCTGAAGTATATTTATATCAATAACTGCAGCTTCACTTGCCCTTATATCACAGTGTTCCTTTTTAAGAGCAAACTGATACCGTAAGATAATTGCTAGCCTCTTTCTGAAAAATTTTATTCTTTCTGCAATTTGAACTTAGGGCAACAGACTTTGTCAAAGGCAAACCATCACATTTTTCTCTTTTAAAAACTCAAGTTTTGAACACCTGTGAAAGGTCTCGATTCAATTTGACACTCAGCCAAGTCCTAGGAAAATAAAACTCACAGTCTTGTTTATTTTTTCTCTACTTTTTCTCCAACTTCATCTATATTTTAAAAAATATTTTCTGGCCTCATGAATAAAAACAAACAAAAATATGGCAGAGATCACAAGCATGAAAATTAATTTTTAGAATCGGCGGCATTTAGCTATTCTGTTGCTTCTAGTCTGAATCTTTATTTGCACAACAATTAATCAGCTTTGGTATATCTTTTAACTGGATAAACGATCATCAACCTCTCCTAAACATGTTAAGAAGTTCATTTCCATCTGAATTCTCCTGACAAATACTAAAATAGATAACCTTAATAAGGCACTAATGAGATCATTATAACTAGTTTTGTCTGTATTTAAAGTACAGATTTAAGATCTTCATTAATGATTAACTACTGGAAAACTTTGTTCAATCCCTTGAGTTATTTTTAAATCTCTATATACTATAATTACATATATTCAATCATAAAACTTTCCGTGGTACTGAACACAATTGAACTTTGAATAAGAACAAGTATGTTACAAATCTTGGCTGTTTAAAAAGGTTAATCTTTAAGTAGATTAATGACATAGTGATCTTCACCCATTTCAAGCTTTTTTCTTTTTGACTGAGGAAACGATACGTTACTACAAGCCATTTCATATCTTTCTGATGGAACTTACATGAATGACTCCTTTAGAATATTAAACAACCAGAACCCTGAACTTTCTATTATAAGGTGTCTCTGAGATCAGATAAATAGGATGTGGCCTATCACTGGTCTTTATTTTCAGTTGTGCTAAAATAAACCAAGTGTGTTTTCAGTTTCAGAGGAGAGTGGCGATTAAATGTTAAATTCTATTTAAGCTGAAGTCAATGTACAAAACTTTCAACCCTAAAGTTGCCTAAGGGAATCAGAAATAAGGGCATTTTACACGTGGTACTATAAAATTAAAGAAGAGACAGAAATGTGGGGTGTTTCCTTTCATTAAATGCCAAATAGTTATTTCAAACAACTTGGAGATGACTGTATTTTAATGTTATGACATACAATTTTCAAAGTTAAATGTGTTTTAAGTCAAATTTTTAAATAGTATTCATTCAGCAAAAAGATAAATTTTAGAAACATAATTCTCTAACTGTTCAAGCCTTTCAAAATATAGTTTTCCATGGGCCCAACAAGGCCAAGGGTGAAACTCAGTATTTTCTGATCCTAAAATCTTTGCAAAAAAGGAATGCAGAAAATCAATACAGAATTATATAAAATATGTTAGAGGCACAGACTAGCTATTCATCTATACTCCAACTAAACTACTCCCTCTCACAAGATACCGCTTTTTAATATAGTACAATTACCTCCATACTGACTGCAAAATGGTAGTTAACCTTTAAAGTGTAAATCTTTGCTTTTGTGTGTTTACCTGCCAAGGACTTTAAACAGTATGGAGAGAGGACTAAGGAAGGTGGTAAGCTATTTATAAATTGGAAAGTCTTTTTGCATTTATCTAGGAATATAGATATTGTCAATATGTGATTAAATTACTGCACCAGTTTTCCTGAAGGATTTGTATGTTTATTGCTTTTTGTAAGACATTTATCCAGCTCTCTCAATCCCATTCTCTTTCTTGCATGAGTTCACACATACTAAAATGCAAGTGTCTTGCTTGTCTGATATGTCAGTTGCATTATTTGAAACCCTGAAGCCCCAATATTTCTTGATATCTGTACAATTCTGAAACAAAATTATTTAGTAATAATTTTCCAGGGATAAGGCAATGTTTAATGAAATGTATATATGACAAAAAGTTCACAAGTCATCATTTTAATTTTCCCGTTGAATTTTTGGGGTAAAGTTGAAGGAAACATTTACTTTTGAAGAAAGAGCAAGACTCTAAATTATTATCATCACAGCCTGTGAATTATTCTTTGATGCCTATTGTGCCAAACAGGAGATTTTATACACCATAAAGTTAAGGCAATATTTACTTTAGCAGCTTACATTTTAAATAATAAAAATGAGAAAAATAAATATTAATTTGGATATATACATCTATATTCAAGGAACCTGGAACATGATACTGTTTGTATATTTGTTCCCTCCAAATCTCAGGTTGAAATGTAATCCCTGATGTTAGAGGCGGGGCCCAGTGGGTTATATTTGGGCCATGGGGGCAGATCTGTCATGAAGGACTTGGTGCCATCCCTGTGGTAATGCATGAATTCTAGCAATCTATTATTTCACACTCGAGCCGCTTGTTTTAAAAAGCCTGGCATCTCTTGTGCCCCCTCTTGCCATGTGACACATCTGCTCTCCTTTTGTTTTCCCCCATGATTGGAAGCTTCCTAAGGTCCTCACTAGAAGCAGATGCCAGCACTATGCTTCTTTTAGAGTCTATAGAACCATGAAACAATTAAACCTCTTTTCTTTATAATAATTACCTAGTGTTGGGTATTCCATTATAGCAAGGTGAAATGGACTAATACAAAACAATATGAACCAAAGTATAAATACTCATTCATAATGATAATAACAGAAACAGAAATCCATTGAGCAGTTACTATTATGTTGGTGCAAAAGTAATTGCGGTTTCTGACATTACTTTCAATGGCAAAACGCGCAATTACTTTTGCACCAATATAATATGTTCTGTTACACAGGAAGTTGCTCTAGCATGTCAAGAAGTGATCAGTGCTGGTAACCATTGTATCCTAGTGTGTGGGTCTAAGCATCAATTATATGCCAGGCAAGTCCCTGATCCCTTGAAGTTCACAGACAAGAAATTATATATGGAATATGATATAAACATGAGAGAGATGCACAGGATGCGTAAGATGCATGGAATCAGAGGGAGAGGCTTCTAAAGTAGTTTTCAGACTGTAAGGAAAATACTGGACTGAGAGGTTGGTTCTAAAGGTAGAAATGCCTCTGTGTCTAAGGGAGCAGTATGTTTGTAGGTACCATAGGTATAGAAGCAAGAGCAAGCTTGGCATTAGGTAAAAGTGTGAGTAGCTCAGTAAGGTTGATCATGGCCTGGGACAACGGCAGGGGATGGCAACAGATAAGGGGAGACGCAAGCTGGTACAAAATCATCCAGAGCACTGAATACTATGACTAGGTAACTTTTATCTTGGAATCATATTCCTTCTTCAAGTTTTAGTTAATTTATCTCTCCCACAAAGCCTTCCCTGATCCTTCCAGTAAGAAGTGATCACTCCCTCCATGGAGCTCCTACAGATCTTTGAATTGCTCCTTTGACAGGTACCAACTTTTCTACTGCAATAGGTGGTGGAGTGAAAAGAATAAGAATATAGGATTCAGAAGGCAAGGGGTTCTACTCCCAATTTTGTCACTTTGCAGTGGTCTATTTGCTTTTGGGCAGATTTGTTTACCTTATTTTCCTTTACCTGTATACTCTGGGTAATAGTATTTACAAACATTTGTCACTCAGGGTTATCACGAGTATGTGAAAGTGGCTTTAGGAATTTTGAAATTTCTAAAAATTGAGTTGTTTGAGTATATGTCATCTATTTCCTATAAGAATGCACACACCTTAAAAGGAGCAAGATTTAGATTCTAGAAGAGGTGGATAACAGTTTGCCAATTATTTATAGGCCTAAAATCTTGAAGATTAATTTATCTCAATCCTTCCTCTTTCCAGGAAACATTCCTTCAGTTTTTTTCTATGATGAGTCAGCTTCCTCTTAGCTTCCTCTCTCCTTGGGGCATAGACATGTGCATAGCTATCTCACTGCACATGCCTTATCATGCCTTCTCCTGATCTTCTTCCTCTCAGCTTCTTTTGCTGCATCTTCTTACTCATCCTGTTCATATAATGCTAAAATAGTCATTGGACCTCTTTTTTTCTTTATCTGTATGCATTTCTTAAGTTTATCTCAACAGGTTCCATGACTTTTTATATCATGTTTATGGCATGAAGGTTCAATTTATGTATTTAGTTCTTTCTTCTCCTTGAATTTCAGGGTTAAATATCCAACTAGTTAATCTGCATCTTCATTTGGATGTCTGATAAGATGTCTGAAGTCCAACATATCCAAAAAGAACTATTCTTTCCCAAGGCTGATGTCTAGAATGGTGTTTCCCAGGTTTTCTTCTAGGACTCTCATAGTTTGAGGTCTTATATTTAACATTTTATGACTAAGTTCTCAAAAGCAATTGCAACAACAACAAAAATTGATAAGTGTGACCTAAGTAAACTAAAGAGCCTCTGCACAGCAAAAGAAATTACCAATAGTTTAAACAGACAACCTACAGAATGGGAGGAAATATTTACAAACTATGCATCCAACAAAGGTCTAATATCTAGAATCTATAAGAAACTTAAACAAGTCAACAAGCAAAACATAAATAATTCCATTAAAAAGCTGGCCAAAGACATGAACAGACACTTCTCAAGGGAAGACGTACAAGTGGGCAACAATGAAAAAATGAAAAAATGTTCAACATCATTAATCATCAGAGAAATGCAAATAAAAACCACAAAGAGTTATCATCTCACACTAGTCAGAATGGCTATTAAGAAGTCAACAAACACAACAGAGCAAGACTCGGTCTCAAAAAAAAAAAAAAAAAAAAAAAGAAGTCAACAAACAACAGATACTGGTGAGGTTGTGGAGAAAAGGGCATGCTTATATTTATATGCTTATACATTGTTGGTGAGAATGTAAATTAGTTCAGTCACTGTGGAAGCAATTTGGAGATTTCTCAAAGAACTTAAAACAGAACCAGCATTTGATGCAGCAATCCCATTACTGGGTATATATCCAAAGGGAAATAAATTTTTCTACCAAAAAGACACAGGTGTTTCTATGCTCATCACAGCACTATTCACTATAGCAAAGGCATGGAAACAACCCAGGTGCCCATCAATAGTGAATTGGATAAAGAAAATCTGGCATATATACTCCATGGAATACTATGCAGCCATAAAAAAGAATAAGATCATGTCCTTTGAAGCAACCTGGTTTCATCTGCAGGCCATTATCTTAAGTGAATTAACGCAAGAACAGAAAACCAAATATTGCATATTCTTGTTTATAAGTGGAAGGTAAACACTGGATATACATGGACATATAGATGGGAACAACAGACACTTGGGACTACCAGAGGAGAAAGGGAGGAAGGAAAGGAAGCAAGGGTTGAAAAACAATTTACTGGGCACTACGCTCACTGCCTGGGTGACAGGATCATTCATATCCCAGACCCCAGAGTCACGCAATTTACCCGTGTAATAGACCTGCATGTGTACCCTTGAATCTAAAATGAAGGTTGAAATTAAGAAAAGGAAAAAGGGAACACAAAAAACACAAAACAAATAAACAAACAAACAAAGAAAATGCCCCTCAAATCAGAAATGAACTATTGATCCCCCTCTCTTACTCTTTTGCCATGAAGTTGTTCTCCAGAGTTTACTTAAAATGGCACTACTGTTTGTTCAAATGCTCAGCCCAAACTATTTGAAGTTATATTCATAATTCCCTTTCCTCTTGTATCACACATTCAACCCATCGGTTAATCCCATTGACCTTCTCTAAAACATACTCTGAACACAACATTCTCCCTCCTCCAACTCCTCCATTGCTACCACACTGGTCTAACCCATAACAGTCTCTTGCTTAGATTCCTGAATTAGCTTTAAAAATAATTACCCTGTCTCCATTCTTATGCTGTATAGTCTGTCTGCTACACATAGTCATGGTGCCCATTTATTTAGAAATTGAAATTAGATCATATAAGTACCTTAAAAATTAGACGAAATCCCAAAATTCATGCAGGGCCTACATGATCTCTGGTTAGTCCTCCAACCTCATTGTCAATTGTTCACTCTCCTATTCAACTTACTTCACACCATGCATCCTCATTGCTGTTTCTAAGCATTCTACTATATTTAGCCCTTTTTCTTCGGGATTTCTGATCTATTTATTTAGTTTGTGATTGCCTAGTTCACCTTATGTGACTAACTCTGACTAATGTGCCAATGTAAGTGTTTACTATCAATTCATCTCATGACTCAGTCTGTTCCAGGAAATGCAAAGATTAAAAAGAATTTCTCTTGATTGTGGTTTAACATTTTCATTATTCTGAAATGTTTCTTTCTGCCTTGAGCAATACCTAACTACTAGTAACTACCAGAAATGTTAATGAAAGTTTGCCAACTCAGGGGCTTCATCTCATAAGAAAGTACCAGAAAAGCCCAAGGTAATGTGCCAATCTATAACAAATCTGTTTTCTGATAATCCAATTTTTAAAAGTTACATTTACTGTCTGATTGCCCCTTATCACATTAAAGTTCAGGGCAGAACAACCAGAAACTACAGAAGGTAAATGGACAGGGACAGAGATATGCCGTTGTTGTTGATATCGTGCCGGCACATGACTACGCTGTTATAGTTCAATGTTTCTTCATGTTCTTAACTCAATGCCTAGACTTAAAAAGTCACAGATCAGAGCTGCAATTATGTCAAATTACCTGGTGGTTTTATTAAACCCCCAAACAGATTTCCTGTTGTTTCTCCCCTCTAAAAGTTTCAAAAATGTGCAGAGAAAAATGAGGACAGCCAAATGAGGATAATCTGATGTGTATAATTGAAAAGAAAGCATCATTTAGGAAGAAACAAAGTTTTCTGTTATGTAGTAATGATGTAAAGGGTTAGAGAAATCTACAACCCTGAATTCTGACAGTACAGAGAATAATCTGCTTTTCTTGCACAATGAAATTTACTATCAGTGTATCAATCTTAATTGTGTGTAGATATATATGCACACACTAACACATATACACAAATACATATTACACTCTTACTGAGACAATGGTCTTTCATAAAAATTATTTTTTTACACAGCTCTTTGTAGACACTAAACTCAAGCTTCTGAATGGCAAAAACTGACTTTTAAAATGTACAACTTCTTAAAAAAAGTCAACTTTGATTCTAGATTCAGGGGATGGACATGCAGATTTCCTCCATGAGTATATTGCATGATGCTGAGGTTTGCGATATGAATGATCCTGTCACCCAGGTAGTGAGCATAGTGGTGAATCTGTAAGACATTAGATTCTGATATTACAATTTCCAAGGGATTGTTCTTTAAATTATATTAAACATAACCCATACTTTGTGTAAGCATGGCAGATTCCCCATACGTATATGAGAAGTTTTGGAAGATGAAAAGCAGACTGTAAAATGATTACTGACTTAGCAGAAAAAGAGAACATTCAAATCGTAGAACTCCCAAAAAGGCAGCTAAAGACAGGGGAACGGAGAGTACCGTGCAAGCAGGGAGGCACAGTGGGCAAAATGGGAAGATTGTCTGAAGATGGTATGTAAAGCCAACTGGACCCCAGTTCCCACCACAACCCTGTGCAATCAGGTTTCTAGTGGTCCACTGGAGACAGAGATTTGTTTGTTTGTTTGTTTGTTTGTTTATTTATTTGAGATGGAGTCTAGCTCTGTCACCCAGGCTGGAGTGTAATGGTGTGATCTTGGTCACTGTTACTCCGCCTCCCAAATTCGAGCAATTCCCCTGCCTCAGCCTCTAAGTAGCTGGGACGACAGGTGTGCATGACCATGCCTGGCTAATTTTTTGTATTTTTAGTAGAGATGGGGTTTCACCATGTTGGCCAAGCTGGTCTCGAACTCCTGACCTTAGGTGATCCACCCACCTTAGCCTCCCAAGATGTCAGGGGTACAGGCGTGAACCAGAAATTAATTTTCATAGAAGTATACTAGAGATATCAAACTAGTGGAAGGCTGTAATTGAGACAGGAAATTGAAAGCAGGGAAATGAAAGTCTGCATATTGAAAGCTGGGACTACCATTCATTCCCCAATCTCTTTTTTACAGAAATGCACATTGCTTTCATGATAGGAGATCTGAGGATATATCTAAGAAAGATCTGAAGATACTCACATTGTTAGCCACAGTAAAAGAAAGAGCTTACCACTCAATCTCCTCTGCAATAGAGCTCCCTAGCTGTTAAATTTCACTCAACTTCACTCACATACTCGTCTTCCAATCAACTTTTTAATGTCTCACACTTAAAAACTAAATTGAGGATGTCTTGAATCCCCAGACATTTCAGAAGTTTTTTTTACATGAACTAGAGAAACCAAAACAAATAATCAAAATAAATAAATGAATAATAAGGGAGAAGATATAGAGATTTATATATGCATTAAAGAGAAACTGTAAGAAAAAAAACCAAACATAGTTAACATCTTCAGAGACAGTATAGAATGCATTGCCTCCAAAAGATAAGAGTGCAGTCAAAAGAAACCACCAAAGAAAACGATATCAATATGCTGAAGAGATATCTGTGCTCCCATGTTTATTGTAGCACTATTCACAACAGCCAAGATACGGAATCAAACTAAATGGCCGTCTATAGATAAAGAAAGAAAATGTGGTATGTACCCAATGGAATACTATTCAGCCATAAAACAGAATGAAATCCTTTCATTTGTGGCAACATGGATGAACCTGGAGGGTATTATGTTAAGTGAAATAAGCCAGGCAGAGAAAGACAAATACTACATGAAGTCACTCACATGTGGAATCTAAAAAAGTTGATTTCATGAGAGTAGAGAGTAGAAAAGTGGCTACTAGAGACTGGGGAGGGGTCAGGGGAGCGGGGGCCTGGATACAAAGTTAGTCAATACAAAGTTATAGTTAGGAAGAAAAATTTCTGTTGTATCATTACACAGTAGGGTGATTACAGCAAATAACAATATAGTGTCTATCTCAAGATAGCTAGAAGATTTTAAATCTTATATCCACAAAGAAATGATAAATGCTTAGAGTGATGGATATGGTAATTACCCTGATTTGATCATTATACAATGTATTCGTGCACTGCAACATCACCACACACCCCATAAAAATATATGATTATTGTTCTATTATAAATAAAAAATTATTTAAAAAACTATCAAAAAGTAGAAAGAGTTGTACAAAAGTTAAAATATAACAATCAATAAAAAATGAGTTACAGGTATGATATCAAAGAAATCTCCCAAAAGAGAAAGCAAAATTCAAATAGGAGAAACAAAACAAAAGAAATTAGAGGGGAGAATGACTAAAAGAAAGAATGGAGAAAATGGAGAAGAAAAAATGATAAAAAGATAAGACCAGAAAATTTCCAGACCTAAAAATAAAATATTCCACATAGAAAAGAGCTGAGAGTAAAACAAGAAATTGAAAGGAAAATCCAGGTTGTGAAAACCAGATCACAAGAGATAAAGAGTAGATCCTACTAAAAGGATAAAATAATTTGAAAGGGAGAAAATATACAAATATATATATATGTGTATATAATTTAAATCAAAGAGCAGGTAACAGATGAAATCAGCCCTCTCTATAACTGATAGAAGAAACTGGAATACTGGCTATAAATACTTAATTAAAAATTGTTTTCAATATAAAATTTTATACCCAATCAAATTATTAAGTATGAGGACAGAATAAAAACATTTTCAAATATGCAAATTTTATCTAAAGTTTCTCAGAATGCTTCGAATATCTCAGGAAGTTATCAAACTAAGTCTCAGAAAAATAAGTAAATATACTAAGGGTGAGAAATGTATGGGATCCAGAAATAGAGAGTTTAATACAGATAAGCTAAGGAACATCCCTAAATGACATCAATTAGGCCACACAGGGAATAATTTTAATTTTTTCCCCCATGATGTGTAACAAAGTGCAACACCACGAGTAGGGTATAAAATTATCTACCCCATCATTATCTTTGAATTACACATTGCCTTCGAATATTTTACCAATTTGATACTCAAAAACAGCTCACTAATGCTTCACTTTGCATGTCTCTGCAAACTGAGTTTTAAGAGTTTTTGCACGTAAGTTATTAGTTTTTTTCCATCTATTGCTCAAACAACTTTAAAAATCTATCTCTATTTTAAGCCAGAGCAGCTCAGAGTTGCTTTTATTGACTTACCACTTGATATTATGCTTGATATTAAACCTACACTGAGGGATGTCATAAGAGAAAACTCACTGGTGTTACTGTGTTGACTACAAAGCTTTTGTTGAGGATACAGCTATTTTACGACGTGATCCTCTCTGAATGAGAAGTCATAGACCTCGATTCTGAAGCAACTGCATTATTGTTGTCTTATGTACACTGTTTTATATTCATTTTATAATTTTGTTTGTTTTTCTGATATATAAAAATTTTAAGATAATATGAAGTCAAATATTTGCAATATTTTCACTGATTTTTTTTTCCATTTATTTCATCTTTACAAAGCTTTCCTTTACCACTTTCTCTTTTTTTCAGGGATGCAGAGGTTGTTTAATATTAGGAAATACATTAATACCATTTTATGACTCTAATAGACAAAAACAGAAAATCATGTATTTTCTAGATGCACTAGTTTATTTGACTAGACAGAAGCTAATTTGCTAGTATAAAGTTTTTAAAATAAAATTCAACTTTTTTTCTTGCCAACATTTATTTTAGGTTCAAGAGGTACACGTGCAGGTTTGTTACATTGATAAATTGGATGTTGCATGGGTTTGGTGTATAGAGAATTTTGTCACCTAGGTAACCATCATAGGTAGTTTCTATCCTCACCCTCCTCCTTACCTCCTCTCTCTGAAATAGGCCCCAGTGTCTATTGTTCCCTTCTTTGTGTCCATGTGCACTTAGTGTTTAGCTCCTGTTTCTGAGTGACAGCGGTATTTGGTTTTCTGCTTCTGAGTTAATTTGCTTAGGATAATGGCCTCCAGCTTCACCCATGTTGTTGCAAAGGCCATGATTTCACTTTCGTATAGCTGTGTAGTATTCCATGGTGTTTATATACCACGTTTTCTTTATTCAGTCCACTGCTGATGGGCAACTAGGCTGGTTCCATGTCCTTGCTATTGTGAAGAGCACTGTGATGAACACATGTATGCGTGTGTCTTTATGGTGAAATGATTTTCAATTAGGATAAACATATACTTATCTTTTTTCTCACTTTTTTAATAGTTCAATTTAGTACAATTGTTAAAATTTTAGTCTATAATTTATTTTGATATATAGTATGAAGGAAAGTTAATACTTAGGCTTTTTTTCTAAATAAATAGCTAATTTATCCATTGATTATCTGTTTAATAAAATATCTTTTTTTTCCCCTGACAATTGGTTTGAGGGTCTTGTTTTATATGTGATATTCTATTCTTGGAAATACCAAGACTATTTCAGAGTTTTCTGTTCCGTTGGTTTAATCTACTGGTTCTTGTGCCAGAAAACATTGTCTTAGTTATTATAGTTTTGAAATTGGTTTAAATAATCTGCTATGCATGTCCTTTTTCACCTTTTATCTAGTTGAAAAAGTTGCTTAGTAATTTTTTCCTTTCCCTCTTGCTCCTAAATTTTAAAATAATTTTACATATCTTAGAAAAAAAGCTCATTTCAATTTTGTAATGGACTTATTTGAAATAAATGCCTTATTTATTTCTTAATTTGAACTAAATGCCATATAACTTAATTTGAAATAAATGCCATATTTACTATGAGTCTTTTACTATAAGAACATACCGTGTTTTGCCATATATTCAAAGCTGCTTCTCTATGCTGAAGTAGTTATGTTTCTTTCAGTACCATATATTATTTAAGGATGAGTGTTTTATACTTTGTTTTTGCTAGTTTGAATGCTGGTGTATAGGAAAACAATTGTTTGTATGTGTACTGTACAGTGGAACACTGGGTCCAAGAGTATAAGCCTTGGAATCAGTCAGATCTGACCTCAGATACCAATGAACCTCAGGCCTTGGTACCGTTTTTCTCATTTATAAAATTCTTTGTGCAAACTTCCTAACTCAGAGCCTGGTACACAAAATCTCCTTAATAAAAGGCAGCTGATATAAAGCTTAAGCATCACCATTATCATCTCACTGTCTTATACTTTAATTAATTCTGAGATTTAAAATACCTCTTTACATTTCCTAGGTATATGAACAGAGCATCTCTATTAACAATAATGGTATTTTCTAGAAAGATATGTCGCTTCTTTCACGTTACATGTGTCAGACATAACTTTCACAACAATATTAAATAACCATGTTCATGGTATATATCTTTGTCTTAACTTTTATTTTAATGGAACTATTTTTAATAGTAAACTCACTCATGAAGTGTGAGTTTGATTTTTGGTTTAAGATGTATATCCTCAATATTAATATTTATCATAAACCACTTTTAGTTTTCTAAAGATTTTAAACAGAAACTGATACTGAAATTTTAGGATGAGTTTCCAGATCGTTTCAAAGGATTAGTCTTTTCATATTGAATACAGTTACATAGTATATTATTTTAATAATGTTCATAATATTAAGCCATCTTTGCATACCTGGAATATTCTTCTTTGGTCAAGATGGTTATATCTTTGAATGTGCTGTTGAATTTAATTTCCTAGCAATTAATATAAAATTAATTGCTAGTCAATTTTTTAAAGCATCAAATAAAAGTTTTAGATCAATTTCACTTATGAATATAAATGTATATTGATTTTACTGCTTCCCCACTCCCATCCTGGAACTTTATCATGAATTCATTTTGGGTTGTCTGATTGTCACCTTCTCTTTCATAATTTTGATTACTCTGTCTTATTTTTCTACATTTTCTGGAGAAATTCCTGTGGCTATCCTTCACAACACATTCAATTTTCCATGATCTCAATTCTGCTCTGTCACAACAGCAATGTGTATTTTATTTGTGCTACTCTATTTTTGATTGTGTATTTTCTTTCCATTTCCCACATATTTTACTATCTGTTCTGTATCTTCTTATTTCAACCCAGTGTGAATTGCCCTGCTTTTTCTGTCTGCTTGTTTGGGTAAATCCCCTTTTCAGGATTAGAGACACACACAACATTGATGCTAATGGATCTGGATCAAAGCCAAATTGGCAGAATCTAGCAGACTTGCATGGGACTCTACAAGACTAAAGGTGGAGGGTTTTAACTTTTCCTCCTTGCCTTGACCTCTGACACTGTATAGAAGGGATATATGTAAACTACAAAGTTCACAGTAAATAGACAGGAATCTTGAAGTCTCTGATTCTACTTGAAGATCATGGCTTCTGCAAATTAGACCTCTTAAACATTAGACATTGCTTCCAACAACTGCTTGCTCACAGAAATGAAGAGAAATGAAGAGGCTTCCTTCACAGTAGGTTCTATCCTATGGCATCAGAACAAGAGCAATTCCGCTTGCCTTAAAGTAGGTATGAAAGTGCCAAGTGCTTTATTTCTCTATTTTTATCTATTTGTAGTTTAAAAACAAACACAAAAAACTAAACCTGAACCACTTATTATAGTATACTTTTAATTGCTCTTTGATGCATACAAGCATATATACACACTCTCAGAAATACCAGAAATTAGGAATAGTAAAGAAGGACTACTACTGCTGAATCCCATCACTCAAAGTTTAAATCCATATGTGAAGTTCATGAAATAGAATAATTGTGAAAATTTCTTGGCCATTCTGACAACTGGCTGAAAGTCAACTTTTTGTTGTTCCTTTAATTTTTTTTTTTTTTTTTTTTTTTTTGAGACAGGGTCTCATTCTGTCACCCAGGCTGGAGTGTAGTGGCATAATCTCAGCTCACCACAACCTTTGCCTCCTAGGCTCAGGCAATTCTCCCATTTCATTACATTTTTGTTTATCCTCTATGTCTTCATACATTTTAGTGAGACTTTTGGGGAGTACACCTGGGTGTCCAATCACTTAAAACCTAAATTCCTGTATTTGAATTACTAGTACTAGAGTGATCATTGACTAAATTTAACCTACCAAAGATACATTTTTTCATTTAATTCTCCTTAAAGCAAACCTCTTAAATTTTTATTACACAAAATAATATTACCTTATAATGTGTCATACCCCAAATTAGGTTTTATTTTTTTTTCCTTTCAGAGTGGGGACTAAAGTTGCATGTATCAGAATCCTCTGAGATGCTGATTGAAAATATATATGCCTGGCCTTAACACAGATTTACTGAATTAGATGCTCCAATTCCAAGAATCAGTGTATTTGAAAAGCTCCTCAGGTGACTTTTTACCTCTGCTGTAATCAGTACAACTGATGAACTGATTCAGTGACCTCTGCTGTATTATGAGCTGTGTTGGTTTGTTCTCACGCCGCTATTAAAGGCATACCTGAGACTGGGTAATTTATAAAGGAAAGAGGCTTAATCCACTCACAATTCTGCAGGGCTGGGGAGGCCTCAGGAAACTTACAGTCATGGCAGAAGGGGAAGCAAACATGTCCTTCTTCACATGGTGGCAGCAAGGAGAAGTGCAGAGTGAAGTGGGGGGAAAGCCCCTTATAAAACCATCAGATCTGGTAAGAACTCACTCACTATCATGAGAACAGCATGGAGGTAACTGCCCTCATGATTCAGTTACCTCCCATTGGGTCCCTCCCATGACATTTGGGGATTATGGGAACTATGGTTCAACATGAGATTTGGGTGGGGACACAGCCAAACCATATCACAAGCCTATATAAAAATGGTGAAACTAAAGAAAGGTCTTTGGGAGTAATTTCAAATAATGTACAAGGAACAAACAGCCACACACACACACATACACACACACACAATTTCTACAAAATATTACCACACCCTCATCTAGCATAACTTGCTATTAAAACAAGGGTTTGGGGAACTGGGAACACTAGGGTGAAAATACATTTCAACGACACAAGGCATTGTTGTTGGCCTAACTCATTTCTATTATGTTTTCATTTTAACTACTTAATAGAGAAATTTATAATTCCATTTTAGTATTGGAGTAAACTAAAGAAAAAGACCAAATGTTTGGAGCTATTGAATAAAAATCCAACACAGAAATAATTTGATCCATTAAACCTTTGGCATCTGCCTTGAAAAGTACATATGTTTCTTTGTGTTATTTCTCAGTATATTAATATGAGAAATGCATGAAGCACAGAGGTTAATAGGAATATGGAGAGGTTTACTAGACCACTTACAGTGTAATTGTGACCTGTCATTACTGTGAATTTTTTTAAACCAGTGATTAATCTTAGTGTTATATTTATAGAATGTTTTCCATCAATTTTTTTGTTAAGTACAAAAGTGACTATATATTTTCATCCTACAATATGTTAAGACATTACAAAAGCTTAATAGAATAAATTAATACAGAATGAGCAAGGCAGAGGGGGCAGCTTGAAGCACAGTGGTTAAGTGTACAGTATAAAGAGTCAGACAATAGGGATTCCAATATACCTGGATACCAGCTGTGTGATGTTATAGAATTTACTTGACCTTTCTGTGTCTCAGTTTATCTTTCAATAAAACAGCCTCCTACTTTTGCCCACCTGATTGGTTTGTTGTACTGATTAAGTAGCATAATATGTGAAAAGCTCCCAGCATCTGACACATAGTAAAATGGCCTATATTCTATTAGTTAGAATTTCTAACTAAGTTTCCAAAAGCTCAACAGCAAAATCAAGATGGCTGGCAAAGATTAAAAGTCACTTCAGGCTGGGTGTGGTGGTTCACGCCTGTAATCCCAGCACTTTGGGGGGCTGAGGCAGATGGATCACCTGAGGTCAGGAGTTTGAGACCAGACTGGCCAACATCGCAAAACCCTATCTCTACTAAAAATACAAAAATCAGCAATTAGCCGGCATGGTGGTGTGAGTCTGTAATCCCAGCTACTCGGGAGGCTGAGGCATGAGAATCGCTTGAACCTGGGAGGTGAAGGTTGCAGTGAGCAGAGTGATCACACCACTGCACTCCAGCCTGGGCGACTGAGTGGCACTCTGTTTCAAACAAAAAAACCAGTCCAATCACTAAATCCTTCTGCTTGTATGCAGCTGAATATTAAGAATAAAATAGGTTTTCTTACATGTCTACTATGTGCCTAAAACTTTCACAAATTCTGGAGGAGTTGATATGAAAGAAACAATGGCTCTTGCTTTTAAGATGTTTATAATCCAAACAGGTCAGTCATCAACCAAATGTGCTAAATGAACTGAGACTCATTAGGAACATTCCTTGGACTTGTGGTTTCTGTTCAATACAATTCTTTTCAAATTAATACATACTAATTAACATTTCTCACACCATATCATGACAGATATGAGCTAAGACAGTTTAACCTTGTTGTTTATTTTTGTTTATTTATATTATATCATGTTTGGTTGTAAACCAGGGAAAATGAGAAATAGTGTAAGCTCCTTTTTCACTTCAGAAAGGACTTAGTATAGGTTTTTTAAAATCTCAATTTCTTCCCTACCTCGCCATCTTCAAAATGTCCTTCTCTTTCTCCTCACCTAATGAAAAGGTAGCATATCTGAATTACTTACTAGGCTTTTGCAGGCTCAGTTGAAATTATAAAAGAGATGATGCTGTTTTGGGGAAAAAAGATGAATCTGTTCAAAAAGGTGGGACATACGCAGGAACACAGGTATTTGTAAGTTACTCAGGATTACAAAGAAGGACATCACAGTTAGACTGAGTGCTCAGACGGTTTATCCAAGGCAGTAAGAAATAAGATTTTTTTTATTACTATCCTGATGGCAGCTTCATTTCTAGCTGCATGCTAACACTTCAAGAAAAATGCCTGAATGATGCCTCTCATTTTTGTTCCTTGAAACGAATCCAAGAATGTTTCCCTAATTTACCTATCTGACTCAATTTTCCAAGATAAAGACTGAGTGAAACAGGTAATATGGGCCCATAATTTTAACAAGGGTCACAGAAGAGTACACTGGCAGCTTTTCAAAACCAGAGAGAATAAATGTTAGATTAGTAAGTGACACTTGTAGACTATTAGAATTTAATGAGTATACTATATTTAGACAGATATGACAGATGTTAATCTCTGACATTAATAAAAATGCCTAAAAGTTCATTTTGGAGAAAGATCTGAGTATGAACCCAGACTATGAAATGTAGTTATGTAAACTCTGGCAAGTTTCTTAAGTATCTAGACTTGAGTCTCTAAGTCTGCAGAATGGGCCCAGTGATATCCACCTTCCAGGGTTATTTAAATAAGAATGCATATAAAGTGTTCAATAAAGCTCTGGGCACATAAAGATTGTATCATTCAAAGGCCTTCATATTCCCACACAGCTGCTATGCATTGCTTGAATAGCCAGTGCTGCTGAGGAATGCAGAAATGCTGATCAATTTTCTAGCAATACATAAGTCTGTCAACATAAATTTCCAAATACCAGAAGAGCACATATTAACTTAAATACTGAGATTTATAAATCCATAAATCACCTTTTTTTTTTTTTTTTTTTTGGATAGGGTCTCACTCTTTTGCCCAGGCTAGAGTGCATGGGCGCAATCTTGGCTCACTGCAGCATCGACCTCCCAGACTCAATCGCTCCTCCCACCTCAACCTCAGGAGTAGCCGGGACTACTTTGCATGTCACCTTGCCAGGCTAAGTTTTGTATTTTTGGTAGAGACAGGGTTTCACCATGTTGCTCAGGCTAGTCTCAAACTCCTGGGCTCAAGTAATCTGCCCGCCTCAGCCTCCAGAAGTGCTGGGATTACATGTGTGAGCCATTGCTCTCAGCCTAACAATTTTCTTAAAATTGCCAGTGTTACTGTAAGAGACATAGTTAAGTTTATATAAACAGGAAAACCAAGGTATTGCTTAGTTGTCATAAAGTTGTGTGAAGATTAAATGAAATACGTTAGTGGTTTTCTCAGACAGTATACACACTCAGAGTTACACTGTACACAGAAATTTATATATCCCACAAGTAAACTGATTTTAAGGGAATCATTTTCTAGTTCCCCAATTTCCATATATATGATTTCTTAAGTTTTATATGCTTGAGAAACAATGCAATCAAGGCATCCCACTGGTTCTTCTGTCTCAACTCCTTTGTTTCAACAGTCCTTCCCCTACTTTCTAAAAAAAGCATATTTTTCATTGATCTCAAACATTACAATGACATATACCTAGAATATACAAATTTGGGGGTACCAAACAAAATAATCCAAAATATTAGTGTTGGTTTTAAGAAAGTGATTGATTCTAATGATTCAATGACAAAAATTCTTGCAAGTCAGGTAAATCCCAGGTTTCTGATTTCAATAAAATAGAAAGAGCAAGTCATCAAGTTGCCTAATCACTTTTGGTGAAGATTGCTAACTAATTTTAGGCTTACAATGGGGAAGGTGCTCAAATATTTAGGTAAAATGACTATAATAAACTCCCTCTAGTTTATTTATTTAGATAAACAGGGATTTTCAGTGTCCACATCTAAAAAAAAAAAAAAAGAATAAACCTGATGATAAACTCTATTTTTTAAGAATAATATGTCTTGATAGAGACATAATCAAATTATTTAAAAAGCCATACATTTCTCATTAATAAATGGATCTTCAATACAATTCACTCTTATTTTGAATAATTATCAATAGTTATGATATATTTATGTTGTTTTGATAAAGTGTAAATTATAAATTCTAAAAATATAGGAAATAATTTATCATTTAAAGACAACCTAGGAATTTTTAAAATGTAAAAGTCCATTTATACACATATATTTTGTTAAAGAGTACTTCCAAAGAGGATCGTTAAGATGTTCAAGCATTAAAAGAAAACATAAAAATAGGATAAAATTTGATGGACAAATTGATTGAAAATATGAGTTCCAGGAGAAAAAAAAAGATGCAAAACTCCCACTCTTTGTTAGAGCATGTTTATGAATTTTTAAATGGGTGATGATAAATATAAAAAAGCACAGTGGTGCTATTTATTCCTAGTAGGTTTATTTAAAAAAAATGTGAAACAATTTCATTTAAAGAATTCATATTTGCAAAACATGGGGGATTATGTCTTTTGCTAGCACTTGAACTCACTGCTAAAATTCTCAGGTCAACTAAAATGAGTGAGGAGTATACAGTTTATAAAGTTTTAATTGTAGGGTGTTTGTAGGCATAACAATTTGAAAACCACAGAAATAATGTACTGTATATAAAATCTACAGTACACTTTCCAATCCAACATTTCTTCACTGAATTGAGTTGACAAGTCAGACTCTCCAAAAGCATAGCAAGTAAAGTTAAGCTGGCCTGATCAAATTCCTTTCTCTTTTCTATTCTGATACCAACTCTTACAATCACTCCTGTATAACCCTGGCAGTCTCCACCTTCAAGTATCAGATATCGTGTTTGTGTCTCAAAGTTTTACTGTGCCCCACACTTAAGGACCTCTTGGAATTTGAGGTGTTTTCTACCAGGCATTCACATGGTACTAAATTGTTGGGAATGCACATCAGGACATTCGTCTGTCAGAAGAAGGTTTCAAGCAGCTTCCAGGGTTGATGAATGATATCATGAATAGTCTATAAAGAGGACTTGGGAAGAGCTCAGTGCATAGTGTAACAGTGCTAACAGCAGGGACACTGCATTGAAATAGCGTATCTTCACAACATTGGTTATCTCCTCCCTTCCACTAATAAGAGGATAGCATGGTTTGGGGATAGCAAGAAAGCAGTAAATTAAGAGAGAAGAGCAGTAAGCTACCAGTACTATTGTTTCCCACACTTTAAGGGTTTGAGAACATAATTAGGTAAATTTGCATGTAAGCACTGTCCTAGAAGAGAGCTGTTATTACTCAACATGCTAGTGTCTATACAAAGCTAAGAAGAAAAACATAATATTTCGCAATTGTGAGCTTAATTTTATCCTTGTCTGACTCACACCTGTTTCCTTTTCAAAGGACTAGTGATATCCATAAATTGTTTTCAATGGCACTCATAATAAATTCTCTTTGCATAAACAATGGTTTCCACTCAACATTTGATCTTAGAGTGACATGTTCTTCTCTACTCTGAGACCTCAAAGACTGTGTTCCACTTTTTCTAAGAATTCTGACTTCATTTACTATAACGTGCTTCAGATACTTAACTGTGGGCAGAGATTCTTAAATCAAATACTATACCCTTCTAATTTTACCATTGCTTAAAGCGTTTGATATTATTTTGGAAATAAGATATTCTAAGTAAAATGCTCAATGATACTAATCTTTCTTCATCTGCTGTTCTCAAAGTGTGGTTCCCAGACCGGTAGCAAAAGCATCATCTGAAACTTGTTAGCAGTGTACATTCTCAGGCCCTCCAAGCCTTATGTATCAGAAACTCTGGGGAAGAGGTCCAGAAATCTGTGTCGTAACAAGCCTTTCAGTTTCTGAGGCATGCTAAAGTTTGAGTACCACTGATCTACTGGAATCTCACCTCACCAACAGGATGTGGATATGTAAAAATTGGCTACAGCTTACAAGTTAAATAAAAATATTTTTCTTTACTAACATAGACGAATCCTGATCCATAAAAGACTCATAAATATAAATCTTAAATCCCACAAACTAAGAGTTAATCTAATTTCTTCTTATGTAATCAGACATTTGCTTCCAGCAGGTTTCAAGATCTTCAACTACTGAGAGGCAATGACATTTTGATAGTCCTCTAAATGTGAGGAATAAATGTGTTGGCTGTATAGTCAGAGTAATGCTAGAGAGTTTGGTCTGATGCTTAGGGGTTTAGGACGACGAATGGATAAAGATGGTGAGGAATCTCATTCCAGTCATGCCCTCCTTTCCTAATTTCCCTTTTTACTGTTTGGTCTTCTTCCCCTTTTCCTTAGGGAGTCGAGTGATTGATAGCCTAATCCAATGACTGTATTACAGCTGCCTCAACTAGGACTCTTTTCCTTATCATTAGCAGTTAGCCTATGGTTAAATTCACAGCTCACTGCTTGGTACAGCCCCTGAGATTTAAGGGTCTGGCCTTTAGAAAATATTTAACATAAAACTGAAATCTTGACACACTGAGAACTCAGTTCTCTGCAAGGCTTCCTTAATTAATCCAATGTACTGTACCATTGTTCTGTATGAGACTGTGACATGGTGAACTGTTTCTGAAGCTTACAGAGATGTGTAGTTCTAAATTAAACAGCCACTGACGTGTACCTACACTGATTTTTTAGTACAGTAGATATGCATGAATCTGTGAATATTTAAATTCAAGCTCAAACAGTGACACAACACTCTCTAGTTTTACTTTCATAATAGAACATTTTTTGATTAATTTCAAGCTTGAAATCATTCTTTATGAAAAAACACACACAGAGGAAAGAAATTTAATAATTCATTACCACTGCTGCAAAGGTAAGTTTTCTTAATATGCTTGTCAGAATTCTTTGGTTTACAAAGTCTATCAAATATTTTCTTAGGAACTGGAACAGACATTAATTTCTTTTCCTAATTTTGAACCAAAGGAAAATATATATAATATCCAGGTACCCATGAATTTGTTGGCTCTTAAATACTATTTGGTTCTACCATTTATCTGTAGGACAACAGTTATTTTAAAATACCTAAGGAAAGGATGTAGACCTTGATCTATGCTTTAAACCTTTGCCCTTGCTCCAGTCTGTTGATGAGCTGTAAGCGTCTATGAATATGGCAGCTGAGTCCCAGATGAAAAATTATGCATCTCATAAACTGCTATTCTGCTGAAATGTCAAGCCAAGGCAAGGCTGTACCTCAGATTCAGCACTTGGCATTTTCCTTCTGTCTGCTTTGTTGCCATGAAGCAAACATGAACAGTGAGGATTTGTGTAGGGCAGGTAGCAGGCGAGCTCACTGTCAAAATCTATTATTAGGGCTCTGATCTCCTGCACAGACCAACGATGGCTAAACAGTGAGATGCTCAGGTTCCAGGAAAGCCAATGTAATAAAAGAGGGGATTCTTTGTCAATCTGTACATGAATATATTCAAATGAGCATTATTTAAATGAGAATATTTCTAATGGTGAGCCTCTCTCAACCACAGTGATAACTTATAATAAAAATTGCAATCTAGCATCTTTATTTGAAATGCTTACTTTTGACTGTTCTGCAAATATAGTACATACAAATTTGTATAACAAGGTCTTTAATAGTTTGATCAGTTAAACTTGTAATAAGCTAATAATGTTTTTACATAGGTGAATAACAGGCCAGATTTTTTGCATTACTTTTATACACACAAAAAAAGGAAAAAGATAAGTGAGTATAAAAAGGAAGGCTCTCCTTTTAATTATTCTTTTTGGCATGAATTACCACATTTTTATTCATTTAAATTCTATCTTTATCTATCAGGTTACTTTAGATCTTCAATGTTAAAGCCTAAGCTCTTATCAATAAAGATGATTACAATAAATAGCTTAAATTTTATGACAGATAATAGGCGTGTTTTTCTAAAAGCAATTTATGCATCAATAATCATGTGATTGACACATAAAAAATCCAGCACATTAAAAAACTTCCCAATTAAAAAATACCAACACTGTATTTTATGATGGAATTGTAATGTGTGGTGTAAGAACTTAAAGCAATCCTGCCAAAATCTTCCGTTGCTGGCATGTGTGAAAATAGTTATTTAAAGAAAAATGTAACTAAAACTTCTGAGTTTCTAATCTGTTTTGTTTTGCCATCTCTCTGATTTTACATAAATGTTCACTAATAAATAGAACAAAATAAGTGTATGATTAGAGTGGGTTACACTGGATTTGTGTTTACATAATGCCCAGTAGCAGAGTGTATGCTGCCAAGTTATTGCATTCTAACAATTCACGCCTAAGTAACTATCTTAAAAACACACATAAACTATGCGATATGAAGTCGATGCCTAAAATTCCTTTCTAAGCTACTATATTGATTCACATTTGTGCAAGTTTTCTAAATTATACACTTTGTACTCACTTCTGGCCCTACACTGACACAGATCTACAAATTACTCGCTAAATTTCTAACTTGTACCTTCTTTTATTAGTATTTCCTATGTTGGTTTTACAATGAACACCTTTAGGAAGCTTCTAACCATATCAAGCCAGTGTCCAGTATCTCACATAGCTAGATTTCAAATCATTCATTATTTACTTGTAGACTCTAAGAACATTCATGGAATATTCCACTATAATTTTATTTAGAAATACACAGTCATTTACTGGATTCTGTAATAACCTCTATGAGAGGAGTAACTTTGGGCTGAAATAGAGAGAAAATCTTAAAAGCCATCTTTTATGAATTATTCAGAAATCAATAATAAAGTTTATAAGTCTTAATACTGAACAAAATGTGCTCTCTTGTTGTAATTGTGTAAGTCAATACATAATTAATAACTTCAAACAAGCATTTAAAATTTGAAGTTAAGAACAAGAATTTCCTTTCCTTTGGTGAAAACAGAACAAATTTGGCAAATAAAATAATTTAAAACAGTAAGTTAGTTTTTCAAGCTCATGGGAAGTAAATTGTATTGAGCCTGTAGTGTCTATCATTATTTCAATTTAAGTGTCTTCTGCACTCTTTCCTGTGTGTGTGAATGTGCTTATGTTTGTATGTGCAACACAGAAAATATATGCAGGACAATGAAATTCATTCTCCATTAATAAAAAACATTAAAAACACAAGGAACAACAACAAAAACCTCAAATGAATTTACCCCATTGAAAAATGCATGATTACTTTTTCTCCCGAAGTACCTGTAAATGAATAAAGGTTATTCTCATGAAGTCAGCTGCAAGAAAGACATCTTTAGTTTATGCCATGCAGGACTGATTCTTAACCAGCTCTGAAAGAATCTTACCCACAGGGAGGATTTCATGTGAAAATGTCACACCACAGCTGGATAACACCATTTATATAGGTGATAGTAATCACTGATTTGGGGGCTATCTTAAGATGCCCTGATTATTTGGGAATGAAGTCAGAAAAAAAGGTCAAAATTTGAAACTATAACCAGACAAAAAAGAACTTAAACTAGGAAAAATAATGAGTCATGCACTCGAGGATGGAGTTTATAATTGTTACTGAGATTAGGGTTTTTTCCAACCAAATAAGTCAAGGAATTTATTCTTCCTTTCCTCTCCCCAAACCCAATAAACTATTCAACTGTGTGATGATACATGAATTAACTGCTGTTTGATAGAACAGAAGTTTTCTGGGTGGATTCTAGAAAAAGGAAAGGTCGTAACAAGTTAGAATTAGGTCTATACTGTCCAAAGAAAGGTACAGAATTCTTTAGAATCAACGGTTTAGATGGAGTACTTACATGGTGGACAGCTGAATCAGCCATCTTTGTTTGATAAAAAATATTCCTTATGGATACCAAACAAGATTTCCTTTTATACTGTTCTCACTATGAAATCATCTGGTACATAATTCAACTTTTTAATGGAGCAATACTATGATGTATTTCTCCCATAATTGAAATTCAGGTTTATAAATCACTTTATTATGAGTTTGTTTCATATATTTAAGCACCCCCCAAGAGTCTAATCATCTGCAGATGAATTAGAAAAATAGTTTCTAAAATAGCAAAGCTGAGGATAAGACCTTGGAGTGGGGTCCTAATTTGCTCTCTTGATGTAACTTGTGAGCTACAGCAGGTAGAAGTTATCTTTCTACTGTCTTACTGACCTCTTTTATTCAACAAAAGAGACCTCCCTCTGAAACAGTAACTCTCAAAATATTTTGAAGTTAAGTAAGTAAAAAGTACGTTTTACATTATGGCACATATAAGTGTATATTACGTGTATAACTGAAAAAGAAGTTTGGTCAAACAATGCTTATCCCAACCATGTGCAAAGCATTCTGACAATTCTTATTCTATTTCGTTATTTAAAAAGTTGATTACAGTTAACTAAACTTGATTGCATAGTATACTCATGAATTGGGAACCAATCTTTGAAAGACATTGATCTCAAATCCAGAATACTTATATCTGCAGTATTTCAATTCACATTCCTTAGCTGAGATCCTGTTTTCCCAGGGCAAGTCATTGTCCCTTATTAGCTAATGCATTTTCTCTAGAAGAACATTCCTGAAATGTGCCCATTTTTCTACAGCAGGTATACTACTCCAGGTGCCTCACTATTTCCGTATTTAAACAAAACATAATCTTCATTTCAAAGAGCAGAAATCTTATTCTGAGAAAAAATAACAACAATTGAATAAACAGCTAAAGAATATACTGAAAGGGGAAAATATCCTTCACTGGCAATGAAAAGAATGTGCTGTGTTCAGGTGGCTATCCAAATTTAAACTCTATTTAGTTTTCACTTTTCACAAATCTGTGATTCATGCAGTGCCTCTGAAAGAAGACATTGCCATACTCTGAGAGAACATTTGAGCAGATATTAGCACTGTGCTGTGGTAAATTTTTTAAAATCTTATAAGAATATCTAGCTTATTTTGTTTAATTTTCAGTATTAAAGCAGCATTTGAAGTCCTGACAACCATATTTGATAAAACTCTCGAAAATTTGAAACCATTGTTATTTAACACAATTTTGCTAGGCTAAGTTTTGCGATAACTCATACTGAAGGTACTCTGTTACAGAACTTGCTCTGTCCTAAAATATATTATCATTGCCTATTTAAACTGCTTTTCAGATTCTATTACCTTTAAACTTAAGCAAGCATTGCTTCAAAGGAGGGAAACTATCTTAATTCTGTCAATGTGGAGAAAGGCTATTTTCAAAACAGATTGTTTAATGTGAAGAAACTTAATATAGAACCTATTAGAAATGAGGTACAAGTCCTTTAAAATGTTAGGGATTTTTTGTTGTTTAAAATGAAAGTTCCACCCAGGCTTAGCTAAGCTTATAGCCCAAGTGAATATTTATATATGGATTTATAAATCTTAGAAATAGAGTTTTATGGAAATGCTAACAGACCCTGAGGTACGGCTGAACTTGTTTTCAGGTACCGCTATAATTTCCAGTGTGTGTATGCTTGAAGACTGCAACACAAAAGACTTTTTCTAATGCTATAATTTTGTAGTTTTATTAGACTGAGTTATAGTATGGAAGAATATTCAGAAATTGCAGCTTAAATGAGAAAACGTGAATGGTGTTACTTATATAAAATACTACTGCAATAGTTCTTTTATTAATTTTTAATGTTCAGCAGCCTCTGCGACCTCCTTTATTCTCTTGCTGTCAACATGGCAGGCTGGAAAAATTGAAATGGGCTGACAGAAAACATAGTGCATGTTACAGCCCAACTCTGGAGTCTCTTGACTCTCTTTCTGTGGCACTTGCTAGCGCGGTCCACGTTATTCTGCATTACAATAATATTTAAGGCCCTGTTTGATAGCTCCTGATAAAAGCGAGTTGTGTCTGGAGCCTGAGCAGGTGCTCCTCGTCAGCCTTCTTCTTTCTGACATTGTGGCAATGGCATTCAATTAAAAGCAGAATATCACCATTTTTGTTCTTCATGGCTCACAGGCATACTTCATACTCTCAAAACAGAATACCTCAGCATGGATAGAGCTTTATTTGTGTCTGTCCAGCCTCTTCCAAAAGCACATTTTGGTCTGATTCAGCAATGCTCTTCTTGAACAGTGGGGCACTGTTATGTTATGTATATTTACCACTTTCTCTATCACCAAGGAGACTAATCCCCATACCAGTACAGTCAAGAACCTTACAGCATTGTCTTTGCAAGCCCAAGTTCGTGTTGTCACAGTCACAGAATGCACAGGGCAAAGATACTGAATAGGACCTTGAGATTAAAACCTCTCTTTCTTTTCAAATTCAAGCGTATGATGATGAGAAAGAGTGTGCAAAGGTATGAGGTCTGCAAATGTCTTGTCAGCTGATGCTTAATTCAGTGTTTTCATGGCTTGTTTGGGACAGTTGTGAAAGCAAGATTTTTGAAGATGGTAGATGTCTAAATTCCAGGAAGAATGAAAAGTAGTCCAGACTATGAAAAGGATATTGTAATGAGGGTGCTTATATTTTTCTCTCAGAGGGCCCTCATATTAACCCTTACTAATCAGTGGCAAAAGAACTGAGAGACAATGAGAAATTCTCAGGAAAGCATGGACCACAAGAGAATAGAATTTGTGCAAGACTTTATCTTGATATTCTCTCATCCTGTGCTGTCACTTGAGCTGTCACATTCAATCTGTTCTGTCATAACTATTAGGAATATTGATCAGCTATGAGTTATAAGAATTTGGGATCATAAAGGACACAAAACTCTTGCAACATGACCTCCTGATTTTTCAACAACCTCCAAGAAAGCACAATGCAAGAAGTGGGCAACACCTACCAGACACTCCTCCATATGTAGTTCGCTTTGCAATCCCCACTGCTGGCCAAGGTGTGCCATCAGATTTTAATCCCATCAGACCTGAGACAGTGTTGGTGGCTGTAACGCCATCGGCACCACCTGTGAAAGACACATCAACATTTTCATGCAGCTCCTATAAGACATGATAGTTAAAACCCATTCAAATCCTCACAATCCAGAAAAATGCAATCTACTTTATCTTGAAAACATGCTTTCTCCTCAAAGTTCTTCACTAATTTCACTCCTACATTTATGTTTAAAATTTTAAACACTAAAAAAGTTTTAATGACCACAACTTTATTTTCTCAATTATTACACAGACTTGTTGTTACCAAATGTTTTGTACTTAATGTCATTTTCCAGGTAATTTACAATGTCTTTGCAAGTCAGGGTGCAGTTTTCCTGGGATGGAACACAAGCATGCATGATTTATGTATTCAAGAAATATTTATTGGGTATGTGTTTAAGGAAGTCAGCTAGGCCCTATAAAATATAAAGAGAAATCATGAGAAATTTCACATTGTGGAAACTGAAATTTCTTTTTTTTTCTATTTTACTTCATTAAAGGTTAATATATTGAATTGTTACCGTATGAGGACATTTATTTTGGGCAGGATTGCTGTGACTGTGCTTTTTGCTCTTATAATGTGTGAAATAAGTGTTTATTAGGAAAAACTATAAATGATCTTGTGTTTCCAGATCAAAGTTCATGGTCAATTTGCTAGCGTGAGGCCAGGTGTAAATCTCCTGTGTTTCTGGGATCGAGTGCTCAATTGGAAACTTTTAAAATTGAGACAAAAAAATATACACGTTTGTAGGAAAAGACATACTTGAGTATGGCTACATAATGTGAATGAATATTTATAATAGTGGGCAACTGATTCAAGTCAAGTTCTTACCTTCCTTTGCAGCTCTTGCGATGCTCACAATATCAGTGACATTTGGGGTCAGCTTGGCAAAAAAAGGAATCTGAACAGCTTGCCTAACCCAGCGGCAGATGTTACGCACCAGCTCTGGATCCTGTTCAAATAGGTCGGTTAAATATAGAACATAATTAAAGAATTGTGATCAAAATGTGTACTGGAACAACAGCAAAGCTGGAGACGTGCAAGACAAATCCAACTTGACAATGAGCTACATGATATATTTCTCAAATTCCTCCTCAGTATTACACCTAGACTCATTAGGGAACTAAGGTTAACACACTTCAAGTGAACTGCAAAATCATCACATAAAGGTTAAATTCCTCAAGAGAGCCTTTAGAAAATAAAATTTCAAAGAACAAAATGGAAGACAGTGTTTCCCGCTTTCAGTTAAACATTATCAGGAATGAAACACAAACTTTTGATAGTAAATACAGGAAACATTACAAAATTTCTAGTGATCTCATTGGTTTAAGCAAAATAAAAAATATTTAAACTGCCGACTCTCAAGTGAATGATATTAAATCAAAAGCTTGTTGTTTTCATTATTAGACTTAGTCTTGATGTGTACTCAAAATAAAATCTATCCATGACTTCATCACCTATCTACATGTGATATATAGCATTTGCAGATATGGAATAATTCAGCCTTGTATTATAATGAGCTGATCAGTAACTTTACTTTTGTAAATGTTATCAAGATCTGTGCAGCATTTTTCAGCACTCACGTACTTGAAAGAATTGATCAAAATGACAAAAATGAAATGAAATATCAAATGCTTATTTTAAAAAGCAGAAATAGACATTTCCCTGTGCCTATTTTCTGTGATTTTCCAGGCCTTTATTTTCTCATGGGGCAAGTATCATTTAGAGGGCAAACACCTATCCTTTCCATTGAATAACTTAGCTACAGTACAGTAATGTTCTTTGATTTCAACACATACAATAGTCCTTTTTTTCATTACTTTTAGTGCGAAATTTATTCTGACAGGTACTGATAATGTGCTTTGATAAATTACCTTAAAGTATGCAATAGCAATTCATTATTGAACTGGGTAATATTATCTTAGCAAGTTAAAATGTTTTTGAATAAAAGAAAAACCCAGACAAATACAGTCATATATTTAAACTATGAAATAGTAGGCAAGCATATCATTTGTAATTAATATTTTTATATGTAAGAAAGTTGCTCTTTGCATTTTAACCTTTCGAATTCCTTTAAGATGAGATTTGTAATGTTGTAACCTTTAGAGAGAACCTTTTCACTTAGGTTTAATGTGTCTTGATCCATCATCCTGTATTACTCAAAAAGTTATGCATTTTTGTGCTAAGATACTGCAATGAGGTAATTTCTGTTGATTGTTATCGTCTCTATTAAGCAAAACCTAATACTTTTAAAAAGAAGTCTTTGGCTTGGCTTGTCCTCTTTTTAGAACAGTAATTTCTTCATTAAACATACATATTAAAAAAGTACTGTATGGAATGCTCTACAGGGCATACTATGCATTATGAATAGTAAAATGTGGAGACTTAGCTATACAAATTCTAACTCATGAAAATGGAGATCTGCCCCTGCCCATGCAATGCTCATGAAATATTTATAACCACTGCATTGGTATTATGAAGGCAGTTGCATCTTTGTGACTTTCATTTCTAAGTTATGAATTTCCATGGGACTTAGCCTAGAAATGACAGTAACTCTAGATGATATGAATTGCATGTCCTTTGTGGAAGCTCTCTTTAAGGTAGAATTTGACAATAATTTAAAGATCACTTGAATGGCATAATACATGGAACGTATCCTGGTAAGAATTACTGAAACAAATTTGAAATATTATTTAGTTCCAATAGAGTAAACACTAATAATCTGACATAGGCTTCTAAGCGGCTATCAATATTATTGACCCCCATGCCATAATAATTTACTTTGAACATTTGTCAGACTTTTTTTCTGATTTTCACTAGGTGACTGCTTTAAATGACTGCCTCTTACCCCATTGTTTAACAATTTGGAATTTGTTCAAAGCTTTTCAAATTCTTAGAAATATATGGGGTTTTTGGTTAGCAATGTGTACTTGAATCATCTGTCTCTATTTTGAGATAGCATAATTTGACCCTCCCATAGTTCCACGAGTAGAGTTGACGGTGTTCACATATATTTTTCTCATCTTCATACTTAGCCAAGCCAGCTGTTGACTAATCATCATAGTCAAGTGTAAGTACAGTTTGGTTACCTGAAAATTTTAAAAACAACTTCTAACCAAAATTATCATAAAAATTAATGACTGTTCTGTAAATTGCAATGTTTTGTTTGACAGGTATAATAGAGAATATTCTAATACAACCAGAAAGGTGGTGAGGTCAATAACATCATGAAATGAATCTATATGCTTTGGGCAATTAAAGAATAGACTGTAACTATTTACATTTTCCTGGTTTCTTCACAATTTTGATGTGAATGTTCAAAATCTAAAAGCAATTAATAGTGTTTCTACATCTTGACCTTCTCATTTTCTAGTGTTAGCATCAGATGGCTTTGCCTTTTGTAACAAGACAGTTTTTAGAATCTTATTGAAATAAATAAGTTTTAGACAATTTCCAATTCTTCTCCATATCTTCAGGATCAGAAATATACAAAAGTACTCCTATCTCTCAGAGAAGTCAAGAGTTTACCATTACCGACACATACGAAAAGAAGAAATAGCAGAAGGAGAAGGAGAAGAAAAAATTATTGACCGCTCCATTTCTGGGCACTAAAAAATATCTGTTGTGTCAATGAATGAGGAATGAGTGAAAACTTGGCAACTTGACATATTTTCAGATTATTTCCTTATATATCCATCAAAATATAAACCATGTCTAGATTTAAGAAAAATCCAGATATATTTTACGATAATATCTAAAAGCATGAAATGTAGGAAGACTATTTTACAAATCAGTGGTAATTCTGTGAAAAAGTGATGGATAATTAAACAAAATAGAATAGCTTAACAAATTTTAAAAAATGTCTAATACACAAAAACGTCTACCTAGATCACAAAAGCTTTCTTGGTGCTTTCTTTTTTTTTTTTTTTTTTTTTTTTTTGAGGTGGGGTCTCGCTCTGTCGCCCGGACTGGAGTGCAGTGGCCGGATCTCAGCTCACTGCAAGCTACGCCTCCCGGGTTCGGGTTCACGCCATTCTCCTGCCTCAGCCTCCCGAGTAGCTGGGACGACAGGCGCCCGCCACCTCGCCCGGCTAGTTTTTGTATTTTTAGTAGAGACGGGGTTTCACCCTGTTAGCCAGGATGGTGTCGATCTCCTGACCTCGTGATCCGCCCGTCTCGGCCTCCCAAAGTGCTGGGATTACAGGCTTGAGCCACCGCGCCCGGCCTCTTGGTGCTTTCTAAAAGGCATTAATAATGCTTCTCCCTGAACATGATTTGCAATTTCTGTCACTGTAGTTGCTTGTCTCTCTCTCTCTCTCTTTGCTTGTGTGTGTGTGTGTGTGTGCGCATGTTCTTTAATACCTGTTAACTCTTTTGTTATTCAGTGTGATCCCCAAAGAAAGCTCTGAAGCAACAAAATGATTTCCTGTGACGGAGGTGCATGGCGTTATAAGCAGAAAGACACTTGAAGCCCCTAAAAGAATGAGTGGTATATCTAGGGAGTAAATGGTGGTCTTGAGGATACTACGTAAAGTGAAGGTACCAGACCAGACTTGTGAAGTGCTGAAGAGAGTTTTGATAAAAGCAAGCCAGAGGCAAATTTGGCCTATTTGAAAATTTTGATGAGGTACAGCCCAGTGTCTGCCTGCAACTAATCTTATCAGGAATAGATTCCTATGAAAATCAAACAACGGTGACAACACAACTAGAAAATGTAATGCTAAGGAATGCGGATTACTTGCTGCAGTAATGTCCATCATGCAGAACTGGTTGTTTTTAAAGCTTAATTTCTAATCTGGGCCACAAGATAATAATTTTTAATTCTAGTGACTACTCTGTATTTAGTAACACATTAAGGGAG
The DNA here is from genome assembly GCF_002776525.5 of Piliocolobus tephrosceles. NCBI lineage: Eukaryota > Metazoa > Chordata > Mammalia > Primates > Cercopithecidae > Piliocolobus > Piliocolobus tephrosceles. Next base: position 124,321,188 of record NC_045434.1, on the reverse strand, counting down.
TTCTATAAATGACCCATCCTGCTGCTTTTGAGACCCTGAAGATGACTCCTTCATTGTAGAGCAGGCATTTCCACCAATTACTTAGGGCATCAAATCTCACTGGTTTCATGTCCTTTGCAAAGGAATAAGCACTACAGAATGAGACTGAGAATTTCCTGATAAGCTAAATTACAAGTGAAATTTTGACTTGAAGAAACATTTCTCTCCCATTTACCTAGTAATTTTCACTCTGTACAATTCTTTTCAAAATGACTTTCTTAGAAGGTGGCATTTCAATGAATCCACTGAAAAATTTTACCAGTTATAAAATGTTTTTCACTAAGCAACTCTTAAGTCTTAATTCATATGACATGCCAAGAGGTGGCTAGAATTTTCATTACATCCATGTTTCTGATGGAAAGAACCGGGGCCCAGAAGATCAATCTCAGTACCAATTTCACCTTCTTAATTTTCTTTCCCATTATCATGTCCTAAACCATCATCTTCTTTAGCAAAACTGCTCCCTAAAGTGAAATTCAGCCATCAATTGTAAACTAGAACTATAAAAGGCTTCTACTTCACTTATTCCTGTTCATATTTTGAATGTGGTATAATCGGGTATAGACATTTGCCAAAACACATCAAACTCTACACTTAAGTGTGTTCACACTAATGCAGGTAAATTATTTCTAATATAGATACATTTCATCTATTATTCTAAAAATAATTCTAAAGGCACTCAAATATAAATAGAAAAATGAAAGAAAGTGGCATTGTAGGTAATGTGGGTTCTACCCTTTTGGCAAATATTTATTGACCATGAGCCACACTACAATTTTTCCATGCTGAATACTAAGATGGATGAAACTAGAGTCTGCAAGGAAATGCAAACCAGGCACACAATAAAATGGACATTTGATATTAGGTGTCACAAAAGACATCCTGAAAGTGTTCTATCATTTTGGATTATTTCAGAGCGTGTAGCACAGAACCTGACACAAATTAGGCATTCAACAATATTGTTTAATTGATAGAGCCTACACCACACAAATTGACACTGACTTTCTTATTTCTACGTACTTGGAGGAAAACTGAGAGTATAGTATACCGGGTCCAAGATAACCTAATAGACCACTGTTTTAGTTACTGTATTGGATAATACAGATTTAGAGACGTGTAATATGCTATTCCTGTTCTTTAAAAACATAAACCAAAATACTTTATAATCTAGGGGAGACAAATGCATACAACAAACACATAATGTGATTATAAAATGTTGTAGGTGTATATGCCTGGAATGTGTACATGTGTACGCGTGTGTGTGTTTGGCCACTTCCTTGTGCCTTAAGTAGAAGATGACATAGATCTGCTTGTGTGTCCTCTCCTCCCCAGGCACATAGCCTTCTCCATTCTGTTTCTCATTTCAAGTTTTTTATTTCTTTCTCTCTACCTGGAATGCCCTTCATTTTTTATCCCTTGAATAACACCCCTCAAAGCAGCCCTCCATGACAAATCCTTCCATCCTACTTCAGCACAGGATGGCTTAGTAAATGACTGCCTCTTTAGTGCTCCTTTAATATTTCTTTATTACTGCATTTATTACAGTGTTTTATAGTCATCTTCTCTGTTTAATAATCAGTTTCTTTCTACTAGACTATTTAAAGTCTTTTAGGGGATGTATTTTACTCTTTCATCCTAGCAAAGAGTCTGGTACATGAAAGACAATAAACACCATGTTGAATGAAAGAATAAAGAAATTCTGGCCGGGCCTGATGGCTCACGCCTGTAATCCCAGCACTTTGGGAGGCTGAGGTGGGTGGATCACGAGGTCAAGAGATCAAGACCATCCTGGCCAACATGGTGAAACCGTGTCTCTATTAAAAATATAAAAATTAGCTAGGCGTTGTGGTGGGCGCCTGTAGTCCCATCTACTCGGGAGGCTGACGCAGGAGAACTGCTTGAACCCGGGAGGTGGAGCTTGCAGTGAGCTGAGATCATGCCATTGCACTCCAGCCTGGGTGACAGAGTGAGACACCATCTCAAAAAAAAAAAAAAAAAAAGATTTTGTAATTGCACACACCAGCTTTCCATCATGAACCACAAAACATTTGCATCTCCTCTTCCATGGAGCCAAAATAAGCTGGAGATACAGGATATTAGTAGTCTTACTCCAAGAGCCAACTGAGTTTGAAAACAGTCTTTTGATGCTCTCTATCAGCGAGCTAATATACTTCGAGAGAACTGTCCTCTACTATGGCCTGGGAGTCCACGAGAACCCACCTGAGGGCCTGGGATGACTATGATCCTTTCTGTCTGAATTTTTAATATATTAAGGGCTTTTCCTGAGTTTGTACCTCTGACCCTGACCCTGCCTCAACTCCCAGTCTTCAGTCCCTGGGACCTTGAGGGGAAGGGAGAGGCTGTCCATATTTTTATCAGCTAAAGGGAACTACATTCCTGTTTTGTTCCTTTAAATATGATTTCTGGTGAATATAACTTAATGATGTTTGTTTTCTTCCTTTCAGACAAAATTTCCCCAATGTACCATTCCTCTGATTCCTCTGACATTCTTAGTGTCAGTGCTCCCCATTTCACTTAGTCTCTAAAGCATTTTTTTTTTTTAACAAATGGACAAGAATTGCCATACACTACTCACTGTTTAGTTAATTCCTGACTGCCAGCTTCTTTCAGGCACTATTTTAATTCTCTGTGAGGACTCTCAGATTCTCCCCAGCAGCTCACTTCTTTACTCTCAAATGGCAGTGTTAACTGCAGAGATCAGCCCTGAAAGCTGTTCAAATTTCAAATCTCCTCTGCCACAATTTGTCCCTACAGAATCAGATTCAGATTTCATAGAATTATCTTGCTTCTGCTGGCTAATCCCAACAGGAAATCCACTGCCTCACCTGGCCATGGTAACGAAGTTTGAGAGGTACCTGCCCAAATAAACAGATCAATGAACACCCTCTGCCCACAGTTTCATGTGCTATTCTGGACACTGAGCCTCTCAGGGGCACTGTAGCACTATTGCTATCTTATTATGTAAATATCTTGTCTCTATTCCAGGAATCCCATATTGCATCAAGGAAATGGAAGCAGGGCTCAGACCCTGCATGGCAGAGGGTCTAGCCTCTACATAACTTTCTGAAATGTTGAGGAGTCGCATAACCTTTCACCAGAACTGGTGAGTAGATATGCTAAGGTAATTAAGTTCTGAAAAGGTCTTAGAAAAACACATGCAGAAGCAGGCAACTGCAACAGACACAGACATGAACCACTCAGATCTACCTTTAGGAACAGACTCTGGCCTGCTGCAAGCTCTGGCCCAACTGCAAGAGTGTGGTAAGATGACTGCCTCTAACTGCTTCCTCCTTTAGGTATGCCTCACTTCTAAACTGGGGTCATGCTCCTTTCAGGGAGACCCCAGTGAATGACAGCAAAACTGTAGTACAAGGGTCTAGCTATTTCTGGTGAATGTGGGACTCCTCTAATAGGCACTCTTTGTCCTGAAGCTCCCTACTGGGCTGGCAAAGATTTTTCCTGTGTCTGTATCAGGGTCCGATGGCTCCCCTTTTCCAATTCTGCTTCCTCTTTTTTCCTTTCACAAGCATTTCTCTCCAATAAACCTTTTGCCCTCCTAATTCCCTCTCTGTGTCTGATTCCTGGAGGACTCAACTGACACGACAGTTCTCTACTCGAATGAAGAATTCTCCCTGTAAAAGGATTAGGCTATATTCTAAGAAAGTCAAAGAAGAAAAAAACTTGCCCAAGTGACCTCAGGATATCTCACTGAGAGGAATTCAGAAAGCTATGCTGAATTTCTCAAATTTCTTCTGAATTCTAGTTCTACCTTTGGCTTGACAGAACAAGGTCTCTTGGAATGTCCTGAATACAGTTAAGCCTTGCTGGTGACCTACCCAGCAATAGCCAATATATGCTCAGGGGAAAGAAAAGGCCCAATACCAGGAAGCAGGGCTATTTTTCTTCTAGAAAAAGACTGCTTTTAGGGACATGGTAGGAGACAGTGATTGAGTGACCTCTGCCAAAAGACAACACAGAGACATCCCTAAAGAGTTTGGACACCTACTTGCTATGTTGATTCAGAACTTGCTCAAAGTCATTATTGTGATGTGGCACTCGGTGACTGTGCAGAAGCCCATGGATAAAGATGATGATACCTTTGTGTCCGCAAGACAAAATTATCCATCCAGGGAGGATGGCCAGAGAAATCAGTGTATATACTAATCCTCATTCCAATGCTTTGTCTCTTAGATACAATCAATGACAAACCTCTTAGAAACATCATTGAGAGGCTGGGCACATTGGCTCATGCCTGTAATCCCAGCACTTTGGAAGACTGAGGAGGGTGGATCAGTTGAGGCCAGGCGTTCAAGACTACCCTGGCTCACATGGCGAATCCTTGTCTCTACTAAAAGTACAAAAAAGAAAAAAAAAAAAAAAATCCAGGTGTGGTAGCACATACCTGTAATCCCTCCTCCCAGGAGGCTGAGGAATGAGAATCCTTTAAACCCAGGAGGTGGAGGCTGCAGTGAGCCGAGATTGCATCACTGCACTCCAGCCTGGGCAACAGAGCAAGACTCTGTCTCAAAAAATAAAATAAAATAGAATAGAATAAAGTAAAATGAAATAAAATAAAATTTCATTGAGAGGTCAGATGAAACTTCTTCCAGGTGTGTTGAGCCTTCAGTGCCCTCTGTTCTGAACTGCACTCCATTCTAATGTCTGATTTAGCTTTCATAATCCATTCTGCTTGTTTGAAGTCTAGTTCTTCCTTCCCACTATCTATACTCTACATTTCTAGACTTTATCCGTTGTTCACTTCTTTCTGGACTGGATCCCTCTGAGCCTCCGTGCCTGCCTGAATTGACCTGAAGTTGCCCACCTTGCTCCCATACTTGATCCATGACTTGTCTGTCACTTAGGGGCAGCCATTCCTTTTGGCTTTTTAATGTTTTTCTTTACCTATGGTGTATATTTCCAGGTCTATTTCCCTTGTCTTAGCTTTTATCATGTTTTATTCTAAAACCAAGATTGACACAGGCTCCATAGGCTTATCTTCACAGGTAAACAAAAAACTCTTCGAGAGCCATACATTGGCCATATTTTGCAGTAATTAGGACACCTCCAAATTCTCTACATTAAAGCATTTCAGAATAGTTTATTCTTTTGTTGAATCCTTTATACTGAGTCAAAAAATGAGCTTAAACTTTCCTTATGTGTGGGATATTATTTATCTTTAAAATCAAATGCTAGTTTTATCTACCATACAAAAAGGGTGTCATCCATAGTTTGCTTATTAATGAGGGTATGCAGCATAATTTGGAAGATCTTAATATATGGAGAAACAGGTCATGCACATATTTTCCTGATACTACCAGTAGGTGTTCAAAATTGTGGACCAGCTGAGCCAAAATGAACCCCAGCAGGTTTCCTAATCATTGCTTAGAACACATTAAAAAGACCTCAGTGGGTTATGAGATATAGGCAGCTGCTTGCCCTACTATGTATGGATTCATTTTGGATAAGGGCAAGTGTGTATGTAAGTGTATAATAAGGAGTTTTTATTCTTTGCAGACTTCAAGCAGCTTGGCATTTGTTTTCTTAATGCAAAGCATTAGTGTAAACAGTATAACAATCGATATTTTATACATCTGTTGGTCTATTCACTTAGCTTATGTATTTCAGTGCTAGACTTATAAAACAACCACAAGCATAAAACCTCAGTATTTTTATAATCCCATATTGATGTGAATGATTAACCAACACAGGTAGGCAGCTAGTGTGAGGCAGCATTCTGCCCTGGAGCACCCACCACGCTGATACATTTAGGATGAAGAGAGTCTAGGGAAGTCATGCTTCTGTCCTGGGAACGTTATGAAATCCAAGCAAGAAAGAATTACTATTGAGGCAATTTTAAATAACCTAGCAGAGAAAAACTGCAATCCCTTGGCAATGAATGGTTCCGACTAGGGAGAACTCATCCATAACAAGTTGGTATAGTTCTTTAAAGATTTCTTCCCATTGTTGCTGTAGGAGCTAGAAACAAATATCTAGGCCATTTTGTTTGTTTTTGCCAGCTCTGTGGACTGATATCCCTTTTCGAGCTAAATACTCAAAACTAAATACTAAAGGAAAGAATACTACTAAGGAAATATTAAAGTGGGTGACTTTGGTAGAAGTCTTCAGTGAAAATGTGGGATAGAGAAGGCTTTAAACATGACCTTTTATAAGTGTGGTATTCAAAAATTCAAAATGAAATTCATGGATACTGGATTTGATCTAAAATCTTCAGCAATCTTGAAGCTAAAATTCCTTATCAATGTATTTATTACACTCATGTGGTGTATTATCAGCATACATGTCATAAGGGGTGCTTGTGTGTAAAAAGAGAGTTCTCTATTTTAATCTTTCCGGTGTCAAGGAAAGGAAACATGGCGAGGTTACCCCATTTTGGGGGGTTTATTACAACTATACATGGAAAAATAAAAAAGTAAGTGAAATGTTTTATGTAAAGGAAGAGCTAGGCCTCTGAGGATTGGGACACCAACACTCATTTTGTAAGATGTGTAGCAGCTCTAAAGAGCAGCTCTTGTTTTCTTGTTGTTCCTTTAGGAATGGGTGTCTATTGTTTTAAGGATTAAAAACTTTGCAATACGAATATATCTGCTCTTATTTCTCAGCATCTCTTATTCCATTTCTACTTCTACTCATGTTCTCCATTTTCCTATATTACCTTTTTGGTTCTCCAATTCAATTTTTTTGAAAATTGAATTGAATTTGGTTTTCAAATTCAATTTTTTCACTATTTTATATATATACATGTGTGTATACACAGACATATATACACACATGTATATACACATACATATACATCTATATATACACACTTGTGTGTGTGTGTGTGTTCCACAGAGAAGAAGACTCAGTACAAATAGTGTTCTTTATATTTCGGCTGTCTGACATTTCACTTCCCTTCCTACTTGTAGGAAATTTAAACTATATGAAGCATTGGTAGGACACAAGAACTATCTTCATTTTGCAAGCGTTTGAAAAGAGGGTCTTACTTTTTCTACTCTCTTGCAACCAAAAAAACCAGTACATTATCTAGGCCTAGCCAACTGAAGATCTAGCCCAAAGTTTTAACCTCACAGTCAGAAAAGTGGTTAAAGTGTATTTGTGGTAGTGTGTGGTGCAGCATCTCCTGACAGTATCCAATGATGGCAGTAGTGGTGGATATCAACCCTAGTAGAGGCTGTATTAGCTGGACAACTCTTGGAGTCCATTCTCCGGCCCTTTTTTATTTTTTGCCCATTTTCTAAGCCTGTTGTTCCTGTCTTCTTTGATTCCATAAGCCATCTTGTATCCTGCCAATAAATCTAATTTCACTTCTGACAGCCAGTCAGTTTCTGTTGCTTGCAATTATGAGTGTTAATTGATACAGGCAGTGGACCACTATCCAGTGTGGAGTGACATTATTGCCTGGGTTATGGCATCACATTTCCTGACAAGTTGCTGACCTCTTTTTATTTAGTCTCCAAGTGGTTGCTTTTTGCACAGGATACAATATCTGGTCCAATAAATTGTGGTCAAGGTAGCCAGGACACACACTTTTATGGCAGGTGTATGCCAAATACTGCTTCTGGTTACTTTTCTTTAGAAAGGAGCTATTGGCCTGCTGAGCAGGCCCTTAGTTTCATGGACTGTGTGGAAATTACAAGAGTAAGGCATCAACTTTGCCCTCAAAGAACTTACAATCAAGTTATAGTTTCAGTTATGACACTTAAACTATGTCAGGGTCAGTAGAATATAAAAATGGCCTTTAGAATTACAATATATCTCTATTTTTCTATAAATCATTTAGCATTTTAATATGTCATAATGAGTAAGCCCTCATATAATTCAGGAGACCCTTGCAGAAAGTAGCGATATATATCACCCAGATCCAGGAAAGCTTTATTTGAAATGTATTAACAGTGGCTATGATATCTACAAGATGGATATGTAGACAGAGAACAGTAAGATAGTCCATAAGGGAAAATATGTTGAGGCACTGAAGTTAAATTAAAATATGATCTCCCTTTCATTCTCAATACCTGCATGATTACCAATTCGACAAGGATCTTTCATTTATCCCAACTCAACTTTACAGAACTGCCTGAAGCCTACATTGTTGATAAAACAGTTGATGAAGTTTTCACGGGGGAAAAAAACTTTAAACTGCTTGATATACAAAATCATATTAGTACTAAAACAGATGGGTATTTACTTGTGCAATATTCAACAAATGCAGAGTACCCAAAGGACTGCTAAATTTAGATAGTTTGAAACTTTGCTTTTTTTTCACTTAAAAAGAAGCATACTATGGTGAACTTTGCTGGTTATGTAATTAACATCTAGAAGCCGGAGCACCTAATTAGATTTTTACATCATCTGGGCAAAGGCAGCATCTAGCACTATAAAGAAGTCTTTACCTCATACCTTTCCAATTGCTACTATTCCTGGAACTTAACATAAAACTGCTAAAATCACAAACAAAACTCAAAAATTTCCTACTGCTTTTTTCTTTTTTTGAAAGTGAATAATTTTGGGAATACTGAAACTTTTTGAATCTGGACCAATGTCCTTAAATGTAAGAGCACTTGCAACTATCCTGCATCTAACCGTGAAAGCTTTACCGTCTTCATGGTTTAGGCCATTCTTGGTTTGGTAAAACAGACAGACATAAAAACCATCCAAAACAATCTGTTCTACTTGAAGTGTCTACGAAGTGAATGGAAACTTAGCAGTGGAGTGATTACTTTTATTAACTTCTAGAGTGTGTGTGTATGACACAGATGTGAGGAGACAACAGTGAAGGTGATTGTAGTTTGGGATCTTGAGGGATTCACAAAATCATTGGCTGGAGTAGAGCCTATGGAACAGTGCACGACTAAAAAATACTTAAGAAAAGGCTCAAAAGTATAGGAATTCATGGTATCACATGAAATGGGAAGGAAACTAGTGCCTATGAAGGAAGCAGTGAGGAGACACATATACATGGTTCAGCTAGAGTTTAGGGTCAGTTTCTGAAATATTTTATGCCTTATCCTTTAGGCAGTAAGAAAACATGGAAGGCCATATGTTTAGATCCATGTTTCAGAAACATAACTCTTATATATGTCTGTGGGGTGACAGTGTAAGTAAGATAAGAGTCCAAGCATGAGACCAGTTAAAAAGAGAAGGTATGGCTAATGTAAAGCAATGTCAGTAAAAATCAATCATTTCAAGTGGACTAGGATGTTATTTTAAAGATGAATGTTAAAAACTTTCAAGATAAGGACAAATCAGAGTTGGGGAATGAAAATTTAAAATTTTGCAGATCCCAATTGTTGGAAGATAGCACCGTCATAAACCAAGTGAGGAGACAATAGGCATTTAGAAGCAGGTTTTGACAAGGGGTAGGGAAGGGTGAATGAATTTTAGATCCATGGAGTTTGAGGTCTCTATGGGACATCTACCTGAAAGAATCTGGTTGAGTTAATAGCAATTTGGATCTCAGGAAAGGATTTTTGGAAACATAGATTTGAGAGTCATTAGCATAACTCTCAAATTAAACTGTAATTAGTAGATGGCAGTTGAAGTCTTGTGAACGGATGAGAAGATGGAAGGAAAAGGGCTTAAGCTTTGGGATCATTAACATTGAGGTGCAGAATCCTTATAATGGTCAGAGAGAGAGGAGAACAACCAGGAAAAATAATACAAATGAGAAGACCACTTCCCCTAAAAAAGATGTGGATGAAGTTACTGAGGTAAAATACTGCAGAGAAATTAGGTAGAATGAAGACCGAAATGCAAGCAATAGAACAATAACTCAGAGTTATTGGTAACTTATGGGAATGTAGTTATAGACACCTAATAAGATGGAAGGCAGATTGCAAGGGGTTAAGGAGTTAATATTTGCAAACATATAGTCAAAGAAAACTAACAATAAAATTAATCTGAACTATCAGAACCTATAACTGTGCTTTACATAAAAGATGTATACAACAAATGTATCATTTAACTATCATTTTATAGTTCTCACAATTATAATTAATGACATGATGAAAGAGATCATTTGTTATGTTACAAGGCAATAAATGTATGTAAAGATAAAGAGTTTATAAGACATTTTAAAATAAATCAATTGTGGTTTAAACAACATCCCTGAATTCTTACAATGTGAAATCAGCAACTGTCTGAGCCACCAAAAATGAACTTTGCTAATTAAACACATAATTGAGATCACAGGCCTAAATAGGATCTGAAGAAGTTCCCAGACAATATTAAAACTAACATATATATCACAGTTAATGATTTACCAAGTCCTCTCACATATTAGCTTTATGGTGCTTAAATCATTCCAGCTTTCTTATTTTCTTTCAAATTATCCCTAGCAAGAAATACAGTTAACTCTGTTCCTCATAATATTTGTAATCATCAAATTCCAATAAATATCTTTCTTATCCTGCTACAGATTAAAATCATATCTACTTGTCTTACCTTGAATGAGAAAAGAAACAACTATTTGCCATAATTCATTCAATATTCCTACATTATCTTTTTCAATGTTAAAGAAAGCATTTTCCTGATTATAAAAAAAGTTCTTAATTATCGTGGAAGCAAATCCCAACTTGAATAAAGAAGTAAAAACTAAAATTACTAATAATGAAACAACTAAATAGAAACAAAATTAAAAAGGTCTGCCGGCGCGGTGGCTCAAGCCTGTAATCCCAGCACTTTGGGAGGCCGAGACGGGCGGATCATGAGGTCAGGAGATCGAGACCATCCTGGCTAACACGGTGAAACCCCGTCTCTACTAAAAATACAAAAAACTAGCCAGGCGAGGTGGCGGGCGCCTGTAGTCCCAGCTACTCCGGCTGAGGCAGGAGAATGGCGTAAAACCCGGGAGGCGGAGCTTGCAGCGAGCTGAGATCTGGCCACTGCACTCCAGCCCAGGAGACACAGCAAGACTCTGTCTCAAAAAAATAAAAATAAAAATAAAAAATAAAAAGGTCTATTTCCTTTGAGTAAGAAAATTTTACTCCTTTAATGAGTAAATACACTGTACTCAAAATTTAATGCTTACATTTTTAGTTGTATATCCTTCATTTTTATAGAATGTGCATTCCCTGTGTCACCAAGCTTCTTTAAAAATACAATTTTAATAGTCACATATTTCATATATCAGTTTATAAATCATATAGATACATCCTGTTTTACTTATTTATTAATTTTTGGATGTTGAGATTATTTCCAGGTTTTATTATAAATAACACAGCACTAAATCTCTTCTGATGGGTGGTGCTCATAAATTGCCTTGCTTTTGATGCTAGGTGCTGTGTTTGTAGGCAAAACTTGTATTATGAAAAGCAAACACATAACAATAGGCATTTAGTAGATGTAACTTCTTAGAAGAATCAATAGCTGGGAAATCGATAGCTTTGGGCCTGGCACAAGTAGGAATTTCGATGCTGTACATTAACATAGGGGCAACTAATGAAGGAGATAGAAGTGGGTATTTCAGTTGATGCATGATAACCATCCACAACTGGTCTTCAAATCCCCTCTGTCCTCTGAGAGAGAGTAGAGTATACAGGGCTTCTATGTCTCGCTCACATACAAATCTCCTCAGATAGCACATGCATAAATTGATTCATCCACAATGTATAATCTAAGCTTATGTTATTCATAATAGAATTTCCTAAACCTTAGACACCATAGAGATGCCTCTTAAGAAATAAAACAGTAATGCTATTATATTATAGCCATGGTTATTTCTAAGTAATTAAGAAAAAGACAATAGCCTATATAATACATCTAAACCATGGCATACAGTGAAAACCAGTCACTATATAGTATGTTAGGAAAGTCATATTAGTCTACTTATGTTTAACTCCCAGGCCAGAGTCTGTAAATGTTGTTTCCTCCATCCACAATATCCATCCCATTCATATCACACACACTTGCTCCTGCCCTTAAGTGAATTAATTTACTCATTTACCTTTCCTTCAGATTTTATTTAGATTTTAATTTTGCTCAATAGAAATGTGTTTAACAGATGAATAAATGAATACTACTTGTTATATAACTGGATACTATGATAAAATTATTTGAATAAAGTATTAATAGTGTTACAGGTATCCAAAGATACATTAGTTGGAAAAGATAACAGAACTATAAACTACTAGAAAAGGGAAAAATGGTCAGACTACGTTAAATACAGGTTTACTTTTACAAAGTATACTAAAGTAGTATTTTGTTAATCATTTCAGAGTTATATATTTACTTTTATATAATTAATTGTACTTAAAGTATGCTGAAATTTTACTGTGATTATGTTGCATCCAATTATTATAGAAAAGTTGTGAATATTCAAGTTGGTCTTATTGTATCAGCTCTTTACACCAAAAGGTTTTTTTAATGTATGCTTTTGTTTTCTTTCACATTTAATTAAAGCTAATAATTTGTTTAAAGTTTGATTAGAGAAAATATTTTCCAAGGTGAGTGAGAAACAACTTCTGAATATTACTTCCTAGATGTTTGGGCAATTTGGTATGATGAACTTAAGCCTAAAGCACCTATTAAAGAAGAAGGAAAAGAAGAATAACAGTAAATCTGAATTTTGTTAAGATTTCATGAATAAAAATGAGCATTACAAAAAGATATTTTAGGATGTAGAAATGCTACCAATTTGAATACTGCATAAATTCATTGTTGTGGTGATGTCACTAACTTTGAATTATCCATATTAGAGTGGGAATAGCCATTTATATTACAAGCATATTCCAAATCAAGTATATTTCTCTTTGGGATGTACTCAGAGTTACAATGCTAACATTGTTACACTGCTAACATTCTTTATTTCCAGTACTTAATCCTGTATTAAAGTAATGTTTGATGGGCACTCTGTGGCTACTAAACGGGTAAGGGTAAGAAATAATTTTGAGGCTGGGCACAATGGTTCACGCCTGTAATCTCAGCACTTTGGGAGGCCCAGGTGGGTGGATCACCAGAGGTTAGGAGTTCGAGACCAGCCTGGCCAACATGGTAAAACCTGGCCTCTACTAAAAATCAAAAAAACAAAATTAGCTGGGCATGGTGGTGTGTGCCTTTAATTCTAGCCACTCGGGAGGCTGAGGCAAGAGAATCGCTTGAACCCAGAAGGTGGAGGTTGCAGTGAGCCGAGATCGTGCCACTGCACTCCAGCCTGGGCAAAAGAGTGAAACTCCATCTTAAAAAATAAAAAAAGAAAGAAAGAAATAATTTCGAGTCCCCATGGATGAATGGCACACTAGATAAATGTCTTACCCTATGTTTGAACACAAATTCACAAAAGAATGACTATCAGGTCATTTTTACCATGTTTGTGACTTTTGATAAAGATTACGATTTATAAAGAATAAAAATATTTTGATATTTTATTTCTGTGAAATTTCTGGTCACTTCTACAGTACCAAAATATGCAATGTATGTCCATCTAAAAAAAATTCAAGTCCAAACTTGACTACAACTTTCGTTATTATGTGTTTGTATATATATGTGTGTGTGTATATATACATATATATATATATTCACAAAGGAGAAAAGGAAAGAAGGAGGAAAGAAAGACTAAAGAAGACTAGAGCTAATAAATTAAATTATTAATAGCTCCTCTAAAGTATTATAACATTTAGCTTTTGCTACAAATTGTATGATGATGTCATTTGTGTAGGGCAGCTTAAGAATAGTGTATATCTATATAATATAGATAAAATCCTAATATACAAGAAACATTTTACTTATATTCCTTAATTCCTAATTAGATAGTGAACAACTGTTTGGACATTACATTTCCTGTATTTCGCCCTGACACAATATAAAGTGAATCAATAAAAATAAATACTGAGTTTCCTGGCTTTAAAAGAAATCAGGATGAGCTCAGAAGCAGCCCTAAAAAATAGAAAATTGAAAAGATGATCAGTTCATTCTCTTTTATATCTCTCCTTGTTGTGGTTCATTGCTATAACTGTTGTTTAATGAATATCTAAACTTGCAAAATAACTAAAGTATATTCATGGTAAACAGAAAAGTATCATCAGCCATAATTACCTTATTTGACTAGTAGTGGGCTGCATGTTGTATAACCAGTCTGTAATAATCCTTATTTGGTGACACTCGTTAATTCATTCACTCCACAAATATGTATTCAACTGCTACTCTATCTGCCAGAGCTTGACAGTAATAAGACAAAGCTACTTTTCTCATGAAGTTTTCATTCTAGTGGAAAATACAAGAAGAAAAAAAATAAATACGTAATATAATTTCAAGTAGGTGATTCGAAAATATACAAAAGGGCAAGGGATGTGTGGGTAGAGAGTGGTTGTAAGGCTGTGGTACACTGGGGATGAATTACCTTGGATAACCCTTTGTGAAAGTCACAGTTAACTCTGTATATTCTATAACTACCAAATTATCCATTCGCTTTTATAGTTGCCTTAAAATCATTTTAATTTCATGAACTTACATTTCATCTTTGCTTACAGATTTTGAGTTGCTCAAAGTTAGAGATCATGTATTTTTTCATCATGCAATATCATCCACAGGGACAATCATAATATTGGTACATGAAAAACACAGTAGATATTTTTGTTGACTTTGAGTATTAATTATTGACTAAATATTCGTTACTTAGATAAAACTTTTAAAAAATAAAATGCAACTACAAAGCAAATGTAAAGCTGAAATATTTTATATGATCATTGCCTGTCTACATGATCCAGTTCTATATATAACACAGTAAGAGGAAACTGAGATACAGGTGTGAGAAAACTTCTCAGAGTTAGGATAACTCTTAGCCAAGTCACTGGCTCACACTAGCCTCATGATTCACATTTTTTGCAAACCTATGTATTGAGGGTGGGTGTGGTGGCTCACGCTTGTAATTCCAGTGTTTTAGGAGGTCAAGGCAGGAGGATCGCTTGAGGCCAGGAGTTCAGAGCCAGCCTAAGTAACAAAGACAGACCTCCTCTCTACAGATAAAGAGGAAATAAAAAAGTTAGCCAGGCGTAGTGGTGTGTGACTGTAGTCCTAGCTACTTGTGAGGATGGGGCAAGAGGATATAGCTTGAGCCCAGAAGAGTTCGAGGTTACAGTAAGCTATGGCTGTGCGACTGTACTACAGCCTGGATGACAGAGCAAGACCCTGTCTCAAACAAACAAAACCCCCCAAAGACTGTGTATTGGTATATTTTATACAAGTTCATTCACCAATAGTTGAAACTGCGAATGTTTGCACTGATGTTCATATGGGTTATGGGTAGGTAGTGAGATTTTTTTCACAAAGGAGAAAAGGAAAGAAGGAGGAAAGACTAAAGAAGACTAGAGCTAATAAATTAAATTATTAATAGCTCCTCTAAAGTATTATAACATTTAGCTTTTGCTACAAATTATATGATGATGTCATTTGTGTAGGGCAGCTTAAGAATAGTGTTTTTGTTCAAACATGGATAAAGGATAATATAAAGAATGCTTGTGTTTTTATTAAGAAAATAACTTTAAAATTCCACTTGGAAGCTATATATGTTTAGATCAGGATGAAAAGTTCAGAGAAATACAGATCTAATGGGAGTATTAATGGGATATTCTCATCACTGTTTTATCTATTATCTAGAAACTTTTACCTTAGAAGAAAGAATGCTTTATTTCTCTCATATTCAAGGTTTATATTTTCAGGTCCTATGAATTCCATCTGAGATGCTATTGAGTTGATTAACACTGACAATTCCCGTGGTATGTCTGAGCCTAGATCTACTGTCCAGAGTCATACACCCTTCTTGCCCAGCTCTGCAAGTGGCACACATCTTGTCTATTCCTGTAGTCTCTGAGCTAGTTCTGCTTCTGTTTTACAATTTAACTACTTTAAATGGGCCAGATTGCTTCTGGAAAATTTAAAAGAGCTAAATAAAAATGTACATGTATAAAACAGAGTTATTTCAAGTTTCTCACACATGCATTCAATTTTTATTAAACACATACACATACATGTATTTTTAGCAAATATAAGGGTGGTGGTAATATCAAAGTAGAACTAGGAATAGCATTACTGTAGGCAAATTATTGAACTAGGAATTCTGCGTTTGAAGCCTTGATGATTTCATTGAGTTCTGTGTCCTAGAAGCATCTTCATCTGCTCCAAGCCAAGTACTCTGTCTTCATACTCGGGCATGAATACAATTCAAGATAGTTATCAACAAAATGATAGTGGTGCCTCGTCATGTGATAGAAACTACATTGCAATTTTTTGATTCCTGACATAGTATGAATAGTAATATAAATCACAAACTCTGGAAAAATGAACGAAATGCACAGTCAAGTAAGCAAATTCTTTATCATTGTTGATGGATACATTGAAAAACACAAAAGAGGCTGAAATTAAAGAATCTAAATCTCTGAGAGTCATAGACTAAACATTTGCCGTTTCAACTATTTGTGAATGGTTGCAAAGAACATATTAATATGTAATTCTGTAAGAAACTGGAATCATGCAGTGAGGGTATGTGAATGACTCACAAGGCTAAGAATGAGCTGAACTTTCAAGAGCTTCTCCAGCTAGCCCCTACATTGAAATATAGTCTTAACTTATTTTTTAACTTAGTAGTTTAATTTTGTGAGCTTTTATTTAAAAGACCGCCAAAGAAAGCCAACTGCTAATTCTCTCTCTCTTCTTTTTCTTTTGACAGAGTCTTGCTCTGCCACCAGGCTGGAGTGCAGTGGCGTGATCTTGGCTCACTGCAACCTCCACCTCCCTGGTTCAAGCCATTACCCTGTCTCGGGCTCCCGAGTAGCTGGGACTATAGGTGCGCACCACTATGCCTGGCTAATTTTTTGTATTTTAGTATTTGGTATTTCTGAGCCTAAATCTGCTGTCCAGAGTCATACACCCTTCTTGCCCAGCTCTGCAAGTGGTGGTCTGAAGTCTGAGCTGCTTCTTTACAATGATGCACATTTTGTCTATTCCTGTAGTTTCTGAGTTCATTCTAGAGATGGAGTTTCATCATGTTGGCCAGGATGGTCTTGATCTCCTGACCTCATGATCCGTCCTTCTCGGCCTCCCAAAGGGCTGGGAGTATAGGCATGAGCCACCATGCCCTGCCCCAATTGCTAAGTCTTCGGATGTTTTTGTTTTTTGCTTGTTTGTTTTGAGATGGAGTCTTGCACTGTCACCCAGGCTGGAGTGCAATGGCACGATCTCAGCTCACTACAAGCTCTGCCTCCCGGGTTCAAGCCATTCTCCTGCCTCAGTCTCCCAAGCAGCTGGGATTATAGGTGTCCACTACCATGCCCAGCTAATTTTTTGTATTTTTAGTAGAGATGGGGTTTCACTATGTTGGTCAGGCTGGTCTTGAACTCGTGACCCTGTGATCTGCCTGCCTCGGCCTCCCAAAGTGCTGGGATTACAGGCGTGAGCCACCACACTCAGTTGAAATTTTTTTTTTAAGTGAAACAGTTTTTAAAAGTTGATGGTCTTAGCCAAAAAAGAGAAGTTCTGGATAAATGTGATGGTGACTCAGACAAAAATGAGCATACCATATGTTCTATATGGAAACAAGAAAAAGTGATGTTTGGAAATGTTTTAGCCAGTGCTCAGTTCAGAATTTATGTTAATAGCATTATAAATGACTTTAGTTCTGTTTCTATGGACTCATTAGGGGTCTACAGGGATCATTTAAATATTTCAGTTATACTTTACTGCATTTTATGAGGAAAATTATATATTATAGTGATACCTGGGGATTTCAGAAGGTCTTGGGACATATCCCTCATGAATATCTAAGTCTCAGCACTAGTAGATTTACTTTTCCCCTATAATTTCTTGTTAATTTTTCAGTAATTGGAAAAGTTTGGCTTACTTAGCTTATTAGGGAACTCTACTTTTTTTGAAGATGGAGAGTTTTCTTGCAAGTTATTTTAAATTTGACAGTAAAATGTCTAAAAACTTAAGAATTAAGAGGCCAGAAGAGCTGCAATTGCTCCAGATGTACAAGTGCTAGCATGGGGTATGTCTGAAGTTATACCCGCTGCTCTTGCTAATTCCTGCTACATGATCATTGTTCAACTCATCTGTCTACATTAAATAGCAAACAAACAAAAAACAAACACACAAACAAAACAATAGCAGACATTACAGGATTTGTAACATGCATATTGTGTGGTGTGTGAACATAAGTAGCTTTCAGGCTGGGAGCAAAGACAAAGTCCAAGTAATCAAGGTATTAATAGAAGGTGGTATAGAGTAGGGGCTGCAGCTTGCAAAGCATATGAAAAGAATGTTGGCTTTGGATCAACTAAGCCTCTGTTTTCCTGGCTCTGTTATATAGCAGCTGTATGATAGATGCTGACCACATAGTAGGAGCTCAATAAATTAGAATTACAAGATCAGTGTCACAAACTACAGTAGAACTTAGAGGAGAGAATAGTCATTTTGGGTATCAGTGCTCAGTAGAACTATTTAAATTTGTCCTTGGAGAACAAATAGACCTGATGAGGCAGGCATTAGAGGGGAATTTGTGCCGCCACCTTAAGTATGAACAAAGGAGACATAGGGAACAAGAGAGCCTGGCGCATATTGGGAAAAGCACAGTGTGTAAGTGTGGTACCATGGAGGTTCTGTGTGTGTCGGGGCAGTGGGGAACAGATCCAAAGAGTAGGTTTTTAAAAAACAACAGAATGCCTGTCACTGTGACAAACTTCTAGAGAAAATATTTCCTGCGTTTTTCATCATGCTTTCCTTTGCAGCCTGCATAGAAAACTTTGCTGTCAGCTTTTATAGAGGCTGCTTCCTAAATTTAATTAGAAGATGTTTCCTAACAGGGAAGCAGAGCCTCCCCTCTTCTTTCCATGGCTGCAGTTTATCTAATCAAACTAAGCTCATCAAATTCCTGGCTTAGTTGTTCTTCACACTGGCTATGCATCACAATCATTTATGGAGTTATGTACACACACACACACACACAAACACACAGGATGCCTGGAATCCAGAACTCCTGAAGAATCTCAGGAAAAAGGCAGTCCATGCATCTGTTTAAAAGAGCTTCACAGATTCCAATATTCAGAAACGATTGCAGGAGAACTTTGAGCTCATATCACCTTTCTTAGAAATTATTTAAAAATGGTGTGAAGGTGGAACCTGTTTGGATACAATAATGCCCTGTTTCTCCATGGGATCACTGTATATTTTTCCTTAAAACAACTGAATACATCATCATCAGGCATTAACTGCAAAGATGTCAAAACTCAAAGAGTTCCATTTACCACAGCTCTCTCTAACTTAGTTGGGTCCCCATAGCCCTCTGCATTACCTTTTCCACTCACCCAATTCAACAGATAGGTATCAAAATAACTCTAAATTTCTTGCATTTTAAAATACAATATTGGAAAAAAAATAGCACAGTTGCTGCATTACTTCAAAGAAGTCCACCCGCCTTTTGAGAGCAAAGACAACAGACTCAATTTACTCTTTCGTATTTTTTGTCCTTCTGTTCTTCCCCCTCCGTCCCAGTGTTCCAAGGCTACCCAGACCTCCTTCTCCCTTTGACGCTTGTGGGCATTTTCCTTTGCTCAGTGTTTTGTATCCTTGTCCTTCATGTCTTTCTCTCTCCAAGTCTCTCTTCAAGGTGACTGGTTTCATATTTTAGTCAGGAAGTTATAAACAGCTTAATAGTTTGTCCTTATAAAGAATATTCATATTTTAAAAGAAAACTCCAAAAAAGCAACAATGTGACAGAGTCTCCACCTCACAGAATGACTCAATAATAGTGCATAATTCAGACACCATGGCACAATAATAGAAAAGATACATTTGAGCAAGTAAGTCTTTATGGAGTGCCTCTTGAATTACATGTGGTAGGCTATTCAAAGCCTGACCCAGAACAGGTAAATGCAGTATCAATGAGCCCAAATCAATTTTGAAAGTTTTACAGCAGTTTTTAAAAAATAACTGCAAAGATTATTTAAAGAACTAAGACCAGTAAAACCACCAGTCATCAAACCTGAGGTGTTGATACCTAGTAGGTACTCAGTAAGTGTTTGTAGAATGAATGGATGTGCTAACATATTTAAATCATATCAAGGAAAGATGGCTGGGTGTGATGGCTCATGCCTGTGGTCCCAGCACTTTGGGAGGCCGAGGTGGGCAGATCACCCGAGGTCAGGAGTTCAAGACCAGCCTGGCCAACAAGGCGAAACTCTGTCTCTACTAAAAATACAAAAAATTAGCCTGGCACGGTTACGTGTGCATGTAGTCCCAGGTACTCAGGAGGCTGAAGCAGGAGAATTGCTTGAACCCAGGAAGCAGAGGTTGCAGTGAGCTGAGATTGCACCACTGCACTCCAACCTGGGCCACAAGAGCAAAACTACATCTCTTATTTATTTATTTACTTATTTATTTATTATTATACTTTAAGTTCTAGGGTACATGTGCATAACGTGCAGGTTTGTTACATATGTATACTTGTGCCATGTTGGTGTGCTGCACCCATCAACTCGTCAGCACCCATCAATTCATCATTTATATCATGTATAACTCCCATTGCAATCCCTCCCCTCTCCCCGCTCCCTGCAAAACTACATCTCAAAACAAACAAACAAACAAATAATATCAAGGAAAAAGACGTGAACTAGGAGCTAGGAAAGTTGAGTTCTACTTCTGACTTAGGAACAAAATGTGAAAAGGGAACAGCATAGGGTAGAAACTGAAGTGGTCACAGAGATGGAATTGAATGGAAAAATACAATGTTAAAGAGGTTTCAAGGAGAAGCTATAAATAAGGTCAAATTCTGTGCAGTACATGAAAAGGGAGATGACTGTGAAAATGTGACTGGTGACATTTCTGATAGTGTTTTGAGCAGAGCAGGAGAAAGGACAGACAGAAAGAGTTTGGAGAGTGGAAGCAAAGAGTTTTCCGGATGATCAGAAAGGAAGGAATGATGAAAAATTGACAAGTATATTGAGAGGGTGGTAGAATTAAAGCAATTTTTATCATGCATGTAGAAAAATGGGAATGGACCGTGAAGAGGGAGAAATGAAAAACATAAAAGCTGAAAAGAGAGTAAGATTTTTAAGAAGTTGATGAGGCTCAGATTCAGCACATAAGTAGGGAAGTTTGTCTTGGAAAGGAGAAGTTCTTCTATCTGATACTGAGCTTAAAGTAGAATGCTGAGTAGAAATAAATATTCCCAGGTGAGTCAGAGCTGTGAGGAAGCAGAATTCCTCAGGACTCTATCAAATACCTCCTGTTGTGCTTCCTGTCCAAACATAAGCTACTAATTTCCCACTCTCCATCCCTCTGCCCTGACCACCACATGCTGGCTCACCTCTGTAGTGTAACACATCCCATTCACCTAGGCCTCCTGAGACAGCCCTCTGATTTCCACTGTTCTAAGATAGAAGACCTTCAAACGAGATCTTAGCTGATGACTGACCTCCTAGGCCTTTTGCTAAGGAACTACCAAGGCTAAGTTGAAGGCTCATGACTTAACACAATTTTTTTGTTTTTGGAATTGGTTTCCAGTTAGGAGAATGTCTCAAATGAAATCAATACAGATCTGAGTGGAATTCTTAAAAAGCTGTATTGCCAGAGACACTTTAAGTCTGGCAGAATGGCATAGGACTGCTTAACAGTTGAGCACCATTTAACTATGTTAACAGTTATGACTGTGCCAGTACTGGGCAAGGCTTATTTCCCAGCAACAGGACCTGAAGCTGTGGCAGCCAGACTGGCTACACAAAGAACTTGCTTTATTTCAAGGGAAGTGAGTTTCCACTAAATCTCCCAGGCAGAGTGGGCTCTGTACTTAGTACCATTGACAACTTATACCTTGATTCTCTCCTTCTCCTTTTTTAAATGTAGTGGTTCCTCCATTACTGTCTACTAAATGTATCTGTTATTATATAGTCTATATGTTACAGAGTTTTACATATGAAGTAGCAAGACATTATGGTGTCATTATTTTCACCTGCTACTTTAACTTCACAGATATTTTTACTGAGACACTGGGAAAATTAGATTCATTAGAAATAATCTAAGCAAAATAAAGGTGAAAATAAAAAATTGTATATTGTAAGCCTTTACACTTGGTGGCAATATTTAAAACTGTGAAAATGGATTCTAGGAAGATGGGAAGATGCCAAGGTAAGTCAACACTTAACTAAACCAGATAGTACCACTGCGGCATTGAGTTTCCCGGAGAAGACAGCAAGTGTGAGGATTCATTCATCTGGGGAAGGGAGAAGAACAGAGGTCCCAACAGGTCTGAAGCTAATATACAGCGATTCCTTGGCCACTGGAGAGTGCCCAGCTACATATGCCAGTGGAGCTTCAATCGTCCGAAGAAGAGCACATCTGTCAAAGTCTCACACAGTCCTTCAGGAAGCTGCCTCATGCTGCTGGTAGGCAGTCCTGGGAGGGCAGGGGTGGTGCAACAGGTGGGACAAAATGCTACAAGTATTTATATTTTAGAAGGCACTTTGTCCCACTTGGACCCAGAGAGTCTTAGGTCCTGGTCTTATACCTGTCCCAGTGAAGGGGTTCTGATATGTTAGGGTGTAATCATTAGCTCACTAGACAAAATTGCCATTGCACCCACAAACCTCCAGCTTACCAGTGCTTGAGAAAACCTCAATCTTGGCCTGTTTCTTGTGTAACAAAATCTACATTACAAGGAAGCCAAAGAAAAACTGCTACCAATTTCCTGTACTCTTAAACTCATGGGAGGGAGGTCAAGCTTGAACAGGTAACTACTATTAAGGAACAGCTAATGAATGAGGTAGAGGAGAATGTTAGTTTCAATGTAATGAATATTTTCAAAGAGGTACAATTAGAAAATAAAAATAATAATTACTTGAACTAACAATAATGATTTTCACAGTTCTAAAATCAAACAGAGGAGGTAAAAAGAGAGTAGCTACTGCTGAGAACTGAATTAACTGTCTAGATAACCAAAATAAAGGGACAAAGAAGGAAATCTGTGATACAATAAGTGATTTAGAGGAAGATCTAGGTGACATAACATGCAAAGAGAAGTAGTTCCAGATGGGGAAAAATTCAGCTTCTATCAAATAGAAGTCATAATCATGGAAATAACAGAATAAAAATTCTGTTGAAGAAAGGCTCGTGCCTTTTGAGTGAATGGGCTCACTAAGACTCAGACAGGATTAATTTTACAAAAAGCCACACACCTAGACATAATCAGGGGAAATGTCCGACCTCCAATGCTAATGAAAAAAATTCTTTCTTCTACTCTGAACAAAAATAGTTTTCTTACAAAAGAAAGATTATGTGACTATGTTATTAAAAGAAAATGACTGTTGCCCAAGAATCTTTAAACCAGCCAATATAATAATCAAATGTTAAGAAAAAAGGCACAATGGTTTTCAACAATCAAGAATTCAGAAAATATGCCACCCATGTACTGATATCTTATCTGAAGAAAATACTCAAGGAAATACTCCCAATTTCATAAAGATTCTACCAGAAGCAAATCTCTTCTTTACAACAGCAAAGCACAATACAGTGCTAATACAGTGAATAAACATCGTTAACTTGTTTTAGTTTATGTATGATAATTCTATAACTAAGATTTAGAATAGAAATTATAAGACAGTGTTCTTAAAATTTATGTTTGTGTGTATGTTTAATTAAAATCCGTAACAAAGAGTTTTCAGCAATCAGCAAAATCCAAAAATTGTGGAGAAAAGAAGGAAGAGGAAGTAAGGTAGAAAGGAGTTTAAAAGTCTCTAAAAAGGTACAGGGAGTAGAGATTCAGGAGTAAAATGAGCAAGTAGGCTGTCTTAGTGTGGTCATTGTCATTACTGAACTGGATACACTAACCGAGAAATATTGCTTCACATATTATTGTGAATAGCAGAAGAATGCAATTTCCAAATTAATAGAGTTTTTAAAAAGGAAAAAGCACCCAACAAAGTAAATAAACAGTAAACACAAAATATTAAGAAATAAGTAAATAGATCATTTACCATTATATATGTTAATGGGATGAATTATGAAAACAGAGAAAAGAAAAAAAAAGAATGCAGGAATGGCAACATTAATGTTATGAAAACTCAGGTCAAAAGCACTAATGAAGATAAGGAGTGATATTATATAATGATTAGAGGCATAATTCCCAAAGCTATCTGCATAAACTATATATCAAACAAGAAAAGACATATAGGAAAAAAGTGGGAAATGATATAAAAACACAACGATGGCCAGGCATGGTGGTTCCGCACTTTGGGAGGCCAAGGTAGGAGGACCACTTTAGCCCAGGAGTTCAAGACCAGCCTGGGCAACATAGGGAGACTCTGTCTCCACAAAGAAAGTAAGAATAAATTAGCCAGGTGTGGTGATGTGTGCCTGTGGTCCCAGCTACTCTCGGGAGGCAGAGGTGGGAGGATCCCTTCAGCCCAGGAAGCTGAGGCTGTAGTGAGCTGTGATTAGGCCACTGCACTCCAGCTTGGGCAACAGAATGAGACCCTATCTCAAAAAATACAATACAATAAAAAAAAAAAAAAAAAAAAAAAAATGGGAAATTTTAATAGGTATCTTTTAGATTTTGACTTATCAGTCAGATTGAAAACAGTAAGTATGTAGTTAAGCTGAGTGACACAATTAATTTGCTTGATTTAATAGATAATTGTGAAATTGTGTAGCAACATACGTAGCACATGTATTTTTCTCATATACTCAGGGGAATTACTTACATACAGTTGGCCACAGTAATACCTTAACAATTTCCCCCAAAACAGTTGTTTTATACATTGGGTTCTTTGACTAGAATTTAATAAATCTAAATCTAAACCACCAACAGATGACCTACCTCACCCCTTTATCAATTGCTTATATTTGCAGGAAAGTGACAATAAAGGCTAGTTACCAAGAGAAATTGATGGAGGAGTACCATGACATTAGGTCCTTGTCGCTGGTCTTCCCCATGTGAGGAGTACTGCCATTCCCATGGTTTGGCTCTGAGTCAACAATTTCTCTCACTGGGCTTAGGCTAGTTTGTCTTCCTTTCTCTTTCATCCCAAACCATGAGCTCATTAACACAGAGTTCTCTCTTTTTCTCTCCCTCTGTCTCTGTCTCTCTCTACATATACATGCAGACACGTATACTGAATTTATACAAATACCTTAAATTATATCAACTTGAATTACAAGGACCCTAATTTACTGCAGATATGCTTAGATTGATATCTCTATGCACAAGACTTGACAAGTAAGAAATTTTTCTCAAGAATCCTTCTCTCTCCTAAAATAATATCATTTAAGGAACAGATCTTCTGAATACAGGCTATACATAGGAACCCATGGAATTTTCATCTCTCTAAATTCCATTACTGAACACAGACCACACCATTAAAGAGGAACAATTTGAGTTCTCTAGGTTAGCATTTTAAAAACATGAAATTTACATTAAAAACTTTTTAATTTTACCTTACCAAGTTAAGGATCCTTATTTCCATTATATCAAAGCAGATAATCACAATGACCTGATAAGAACAGCTGGCTTTCTGGTCAGCCATTTTATCACTCTGTTTTTCTCTTTAAGGAAGATTAGCACATCCTTTTCTATTGTTAGCATTCTAGTCATGCTAACAGTGGCTGCAGAATCAAGTCTTTCCTAGAGAAAGCCTAGTTGTTTCACTGCTGTCCTGGAGTCAGTTCCATATTGAGTGACAACAGGTTGGTAGCTTGAAATTGGCTATGGTGAGGGAATTCATAACATAGAAATCAGCAACAAATGCTACAAACAGATCTGTTTTCAGGAGAACTGCTTTACCAGCATAGTACTTGTTTTGTCCCAGGTAGGTGATCTGACGAAGTTTAGAATCTCATACTTTAGTGAGAAGAAATAAACTAGAGAAAAGACACATTAAAAATTATGTTCCTCTTGAGTAAATGAATTTATTTCAGAGAAGTATATTTTTTTAGAAAAATAATGGAGTCCTTAAACCAATAATTTTGGAATATGTTAAGTGTGAAAAATTGCCCTATAAAATTGTAAGCTGAAAAAAAAAACAGTACTTTTGCTTAAGGCAAGTTAGAAACATGATCTTTTCTACTTTCTTCTGTTTAATCTCCTATATTCTTGTAGTATTGAATCTTTCTAGTTTCCACTTCCAAGAACAACTAATTTAATTTTCCAAAGGAAGGTTGGAATGGCATTTCAGTGAATGAGAATATTTCATATTATGCCTTAATAAAACTTGGAAACCTGTTATTTATTATAAGAAAAAAATTACTAAGGCTTTTTCTTTCTAGTAAATCACTGAAACATTCTTATTACTTCATACAGCTTCACAATGGTAAGCAAAGTCGACTTATGTTCTTAGTGGAATTAATCAATGTACAGCCATTTATAACTAATATTAGGTTCAGAGTTGACAAATGTGCATATCGAAGTCATGTATGGAAACTTGAACTGAAACCCCTTAATTTGCATTCCCCAAATGTCCAGAAGAATAAAAAAAGTAAAAACAAAGTCAAAACTGAGCACTGAAAGTTCAGCACTGATGAATGTGCAGAAGCCTAAAAGATACATTTGTGTTGGGAGTTGAAGTTGTGGTAACAGTGCTGTCAGTGGCATGCAGGGACCTGGCTTCAAGGATTTTGAATTGCTTTTATTTAGTGGCCTTTGCAATTACTGACCTTGCCAGCTCATGAAGGAGCTTATCATTACTCCCCTACCACTTACCATCACCACCGCTTTGAGAAGAACAATTCAATTTATTTTTATGACAGAGTCCAATTTTTGAGCTCTGGATGAAGTTGGCTACATCTCCTGTACTTGACTTAAAATTTCAGGAGAAAAAACAAAAAAAACAAAACAAAACAAAACAACAACAACAAAAAACCAAAGAAACAAACCAAAAAAAAAAAAAAAAAAAAAAAAAAAACCTTTAAAAAAATACTGTGAATCAGTACATTTCCTTAATGTTCTAAAAGTCTTTTGAGATTCTTGTGTGTGTGTGTTTAATTGTCCCAGCTATCTTCTATGAACTGAGAAAGGCCTTCTTTTGTTTGAATGTGACAGATCAGTTAGAACTGTGGCAACTACCATTTACAGTTATTGATTTCAATGTGACATTAAAGGCCTCAAATTCAACCATTATTCTCTTCAATTGTCACAAACAAAGGTTAATAATAGTTGAGTTTGGACTGAAGGAATCAAGTAAAGATTGCCAACTGAAATTACATGTTGTTTATCTCTGAGGCACAAGTCAGTATGAGGGTCTCCAGTCCCCAGGTTGCATGTGTATTATCATTATTTTAAAAATACGCCTTTTGCTAAAAGTAATATTTAAAATACAGAAAATTAAAGTGTAGTATAAGAAAGCATGCTATTTAAAATAAATAATTTGAAAAATA
This sequence comes from Piliocolobus tephrosceles, assembly GCF_002776525.5. Lineage (NCBI taxonomy): Eukaryota > Metazoa > Chordata > Mammalia > Primates > Cercopithecidae > Piliocolobus > Piliocolobus tephrosceles. The sequence goes on along the minus strand of NC_045434.1, from coordinate 124,293,762 downwards.
TACTTGTCCTTGCACAGAGTAAAAACATTTTGTTTTCTTGCTTCTATAGCAGCAAAATAATGTTTCTCATAACTGTAAAAAGTGGTATGTAGCATGATTAAACAATATTTCAACTCTTTAGTTCATGCAGAGGTTACCAGCTAGAGGGTAGAAAGGTTTGATTAGGTTCATGTCTTCCATGAGAAATTTTTTTAAAAAGCATACAACTCCCTTAATATGTGAGTGCTAAAGCTACAAATGGCTTTCTTTTGTGGTCAGGTATGAAAGAACAAAGTCCCTTTACTACAATAAATATGTAGAAAAATACCTAGTGAGATATTATACATCTTCACAAAAGCAATGCCAAGTTAAAAAAGTCTGTAACTCTTTAAAATTTTAACTCGTTTATATTTATATAATCATTTACTACCTATTTACTCCAATGGTAAATGGTAAATAGTGTCATGTGCTGTTTCCATGGTAAAACTTCTTAAACAAGCATCTTATTTTAAAAAAAATTATACCAATAATTGTAATTATATTAATTAATACATCAATATTCAATATTTACATATTGAATATTGTGAATGCAGAATTATAGTCATTAGTGGAAAATAGCTATTTTAAACTATTTTATGAAAAGGAACCATAGATTAAGTAAATGCATTGATGATAATTTATTCTTGGTCATTATTTCTTAAAAATAAAAAAAAAGAGAGATAGAGAGAATCTTGCCAAAAGTATTTGTTAGTAGCCATTTTAAGGAATTCTAGAAGTAGGGCAGTATGAGTCCAAATAAATATGGTTTATTCTTTGAGTAGGCAGACCAACATTCACGCCTGAGTTAATTCTATGCAGTACCATTTCATAATCAGAAGATAACAATAAAACACAGCAGTGTTGAGAATTGTTCATACATAGACAATTGTACAAAGAAATGAAATTTCTGCTTTCCTGGTACCAGAAGTTCTAAACACTAGTAGTGCTGGTGTCTATTCTTTTCATTCTTTTAACCCTATGTTTATACATGTACATCTTTATATATAATACACGTATTATTGTTACTTTAACATTCGATTGTTTTCTCTTTACATTAATCTATATATATCACACCACACACACACACACCACATTGATATATGTGAAAATGGCTTTTTTACTTTTTCCCTTTCATTAAAACATAGAGATCCATCTCATTGTTTTTTATAGTGATAGAGTATCCCATTGTGTATATGCCATAAGTTACTCAACGTTCTTTAAAGATGGACATTTGTCTTCAGCTGTGTTATTAAAAATAGTGCTAACCTGAACTACATTAAACATGTTTATGTATGTACTATAATTTTTATAATATTAGAATTGGCCTGCTGGGACTAAAAGTATATGCCATGAAATTTACTTAGATGCTGCAAAATGCTTTCCCAAAGGGTGGTACTGTTTCACTTTCCACTAATAAAATATGAAAGTGACTGCTTCCCCACACTCTCTATAGCACTAATGGTAATCACTATTTGCCAAATTAGTTGGTGAAAAATGTAATATCTGTGTTGGTTTAATTTGTATTTCCATTCTGACCAGCTGGGTTGCATATCTTTTCATGTCTACTGGCCGTTGGTAATTTTGCTTCTTTGAATTGTTTATCCATTTTAAAAAATCTGGATTGTTTGTCATTTTCTTAGTAACTCGCTAAAAATATTTTTTCCTAATGTCCCATTTTCCCCTGCTTACATGAAGAGTGCATGATCATTTTAGAAAATACATATGGACAAAAAGAAGATGAAAACTGTCCATAATATTTTTGGTATATACTCTGACATTAGTGTTAATGATGAGATGGAATCATGCTGCCCATTCTATTTGTCTCTGTTTTTCTTCACTCAACAAAATAGGCTCTACATTTTTGGTCTACCCTTACATGTTCATTCACAACTATGTTTTTCAAACTTCGTCATCAAAACAAAACAAAAGTAAGAAAACGTTGAAATCCTTTCACCAAGTAAAATTTCATTTTGAAAACACAAAAATGGAATCAAAGTGGAATGGCTCAATCACCTTTCCCTCATAACTCATATCCTAGGCTGGATAACGGTGACTGTCAGGATGCAAGAAAATGCTTTTTAATTGACAGGTAGAAAACAGCAGCAAGAAAAGTGATGGGTACCTCACTTGCAATTATGTGTGTAAAATGGCTTCTAGTCTTCACTACAACTCCATGAGATGAATGCTGTTATTAACCCATTTTACAAAAGACAAAATGAGTGCAAAGTCACTTGCTTTATATGATAACATATAGTATGCACAGTATTTGAATTCAGCAATCCAATTCTGAAATATGTGCTCTTAATCACTATGAAACCTGCCTGATAGAAGTACAAAAACAACATTTACACTTGGGTCATATTATTTTAATGATTTTTTTAGAAGACTTTCCCAACATGTTGCAAGAATTGTAAAAATGGGTTTAAAATTCTGTTTAATGCAGTAAATGCAAAAGAATATTTACAATACATATGTTATGTGAAATGTTTTTATTTCTCATTCCTTTGCTTTTAAAAGTTTTACCATATACATTTATATCTCCAAAGAACATATACTTTAGTATTAAATGTTTTTATCTTCCATATATATGAAATACTCTTCCTTATTCTTCAGCAACTTCCTTTGTCAATTTGACATTACATCACAGAGATTTATTGTTTTCCATATAGCCATATATCATTCATTTTTTATTGCTACAAAGTATTCCACTGTACAATTACAAGTCTTTTTATCTCTTTTACCATTTATGGGCATTTGGTTTTTTCTAGTTTTTATATTATTACTATATCTTCTCTTAAGTGGTTGCTTGATCCTTTGTTTTAATTTTTATATCGAGTTGTCTTTCGCTTCTGAATTTGAAGAACTGCACATATTCTAAATATCACTCTTCAGTCACTTGTTTGTAGAACAAATGTTTATTCCTAATTTATATCCTGTCTTTTCATTTTTCTCATGGTATTTTTTGATTAAGAAATTTTAACAAACTTTTATGATCTGTGTATTTTCTGCTTTGTTTAAGGAATCCTTATAGATTATAAAGTCCATAAGGCATTTTTCAATATTGTTTTTGAAACATTTACAGTACTGCCTATCACATAAAAGTCTATTTACTTAAACTTGATTTTTATGTATAGATAATGATTATCTTACTACTGTTTAGTTAATAGTCAAAATTTTCTCATTGGTTTATAACGATGGCTCAGACAAAAATCAAGTTTCCATATCTGTCTGGGTATCTTTATGAGTTCTGTGTTCTGTGAGTTTGCTCAATCTATCTAACTCTGTGTCAAAACCCCTATCTTAAGAGCTATAGCTTTATAAGAATTGTTGAAAGTTGTTATGGCCAAGTTAATATATGTTAAGTCCTTAGAACAATGACTAGCATAAATGCTATGTAAAATATTTTCTTTTATTATAATTATTGAATGCCTTGGTGATTTGGGGCCTTTTAAACATCCATATAAATATATAAATCAGTGGATTCTTTTGGATATTTTTATAGATTATCAGAAGATATGGGAATAATGTCATTTTTCCCAATCTTGATATTTTCAATTTTTATCTCTTTATTTTACATTCATTTTTCAAGCCTTACTGTATTGGCATTTTATATCTAGTACAATGTAGAATGAATATGCTAACAGCAGGCACCCTAGTTTTATTTCTGATTTTGAAGACATGCTTACCACATTTCACTATTAAGTTTGATGTTTGCAGCAGATATTTTGAAAACATCTTTGATCACTTGAAGGAAGTTCCTGCCTATTCATAATTTTGTAAGATGTTTTTAAAACTATGAATGAATCTTGACTTCTACCAAACATATTTTCGGTATCTAGTGAGATGATCATATAATTTTTCTGCTTTAACTTGTTAATATGATGAGTTATATGACATTATTTTTTTTTTTCAGTTAAGCCAACCTGGATTTACTGAGATAAGCTCCATGTTGTCATGTCATATTCATCTTTTTAATCTTTTAATATGTTGCTGGATTCAGCATGTTAACATTTTGTTTCGTATCTTGCATTGATGCTCATGAGTGAGACTGACCTATAATTTCTTTCCTTACACTAATCTTTCAATATCAAGGTTGTGCCGGGCTCATAAATTGAGGGAGTATTGTGGTTTTTTTATTGACTGATTGTTTTTTTCAATTGACAGACAAAATTTTATGTATTTATCATGTACAACGTGATGTTCTGAAATATATATACATTGTGGAATGGTTAAATTGAGCTACTTATATGCATTATCTCACATAGTCTTCATCTTTTGTAGTGAGACCACAATAGACATTCTCAGTATTCTCAAGAATACAATATACCTTTTATCTTATTTTATTTTATTTTTGCTTTTTTGCTATAGTCTGTAACAGCTTAAAACCTTTCCTCCTGCATTTCTGACTTTTTAAAGCCTGTTTGGAAGCCCAGCTTTCTCTTGTGTACTGAAAAGCAATCTCACTGGAATGTTGGTCAGCCTTTCTACAGTTAAAATGGAAATTAGGAATCTTTTTGACTAATTAGGTTTCAAACAGCTTTTGCTTGTACAGTATATTCATGGACGTTAAGAAGGCATTGTCACAATTACGGTTTTTGAGAAAATCCTTTCCAAGAGGATGTTTTCCATCAACAAACAGAAGAAAAATTAAAGGCCCGATTAACAAACATAATGTCCTCTTTAATAATTCTCAGCACTCTGGTAATTCTGTTAATATTACTGTGCTATCTACAGTTCTTTCCTTTTGTTTCATGTTCTGAATAATTCAATTAAAAGTCTGACAAAGCAATAATAAGGGATTGAATGTTGTCGAATTGTAATTTGAAATAAAAACATAAGCTCTTTGGGAACATTTATTTAAAATTCTGTAAAACCTTTTCAAGTATCTGAGATTGTTGCATTCTACAAAAGAAACAGTTAACTACTTAGCCAAGTTATCCTGCTTCCCTTTTTGTACCCAATTTCAGTAAATAAGGAAAACACAGTTGTGTAAAACAATGAAGTTCTTGCAAAACAGATCACTTTGTCTGCACCTGGCTTACATGGAAGGAAGAACTATTCCTTTTTCCTGAATTTTGAGGAAAAACAGTGGCGCAGCTTGAGTACTGAACAGTAGAATTGCCTAGAAGACTCATTCACAAGGACCTACAATTTCTGTTCTTTTATCTGGAAAATATTAATATACAAGATAATGTGAAGGAAATGAAAAAGAATGTGACAAACACCTTGGCCTTAGAAAGTGGCCACTCTAGTAACAGAGATAAGAGTTGTAATGTGTGACACAATCTCATGCAGTTGGTGGACAGAAGGGAGCCAGAAGGTATGGCAAGGAGAATATTGATCCAGATGTTAATGCCATAGGCTTCAACTTCCCCTCCCCCAGTGTAGACACTATTCTGCTTCAGTTCTCTGAACTGCCATCGGAATTCATGATAAGGAAAGACACAGTGAGGAAATCACTTACCCTGACATCAAGATGAAAAGCAAGTAATATAACCTGGCGTCATTTTACAGAAAAGCTATGGAGTAGTGATTAAGTGTACAGTCCTGTAGTACAGAAACCTGTGGCCAATTTCTGGCTGCAGAATTTTGGTCAAGTTGCTTAACTTTTCTATCCCGCAGTTTCCTGATCTAGAAAGTAGGAATAATAGTAGTACTATCTCAGAGGGTTGTTTGAGGATTAAATAATATAATCTTCTTAAAATGTTAAGCATTTCCTGGCATATAATAAACTCTCAAAAATGAGAATCATTTTATATTATCAATGTGAGCCAATCCCACAAGTTCTTATTGAAGAAAGTGACAATGATTCTCAGAGGGGAATAAAAAAAAGAAAAAAAAAATCATGGTGCAGACTCAAACAAGAAAAATGCTAAGTAAGCAAAAAGAGAAGAAATACGTAATTAAATAAATAGACAAAGTTAATTTTTAAAAAATATTCAGTGAGAGAAACCAGTCTCAGAGCTGAAGACCACTCCTCTTGTGGACTGGGAAACAGCTAGAGGTAGGAGTGACAAAGAAGGAGACCAAAGAAAAAGAAAGGAAGCTATGGGAAAATTGAAATCTCCTTTTTAACTAAAAAGAATTAAACTTTATTGTAATACTGGCTGGGATATAGCTGTTAAGGAGGAAGATATTAAATACTCAAACCATAGGCTTTTATCCAAAATGCCTTATTTAAACAGTTTTCTAAAATGAAGTTTAGTACTATATACAACTGATACCTAAAAATAATCTAGTCATTCAAATTTACTTACATTCTTTCTGTGCTTACAATTTAAAGTGGAACGTGGGCTGCTCATAACATTTTAATATTTACTCCTCCATATATAAGACTGAATTTTTGTAGGCAGCCATCCCATTTGACAAATCCAAGGTGATCTAAAAGTTTAGGTTACAGGGGTCAGCGAAATAAATTAACTGATATATTAATGTCTTATTATTGGAGCAGTTGTGTTTAAATATGACAGATTTTGTTTTAAAACTGTCACTAGTTAAGCACAGCCAGAATAGAGCTTCAATTATTAATAATGCTATGAGTCACAAAATCAGAACAAAATTAAAAACATTCTGACATAGTTGTTCAGGGTTGTTTTACATACTGACTTTAAAATGTAATCATTTACTCTCAAGTATTTATGTTATAACTGGAATCTGGTCAACAGAAATGCAATATGAGATTCAACAGCAACCGACGCTGTGTGCTTTTAAAAATGAATGTGCCATGTCAAAGACTTGTAAAATGGGAGCAGTGTCTTACCAAGGCTGAGTCTTTTCGTAATGAAACGAATGAAACTCTATATGGTGAACTTATAGAAAAGCCACTATGTTTGATGGAATTGGTTACAGGAAGTCGTGGCCTTCAGGAAAGAATCTGTGGGAGGTTTTCTGAATTTTGTATCTCTATTCAGTCACCATAAATAATTTCCCTGTGACATTCCCTAAGGATGCAAGTGTCCCCATTATCACATTTGCTTATTTATTTTCAGTTTATTGTCTCTCTTTTATATCTTCATAGCTCTTTATATCTGTTCCTCCCTCTTCTCCAAACCAAGAAGAGAGTAATTAAAAATTGGAAGCTTGAAATATGTAAGATCTAACATGAACATTCCACTGCATCTGGAAGCTGACAGAGCAAATGACTTATTCTTGCAGGTGCTTAAAATGAAATATATGACAAGTTGGAGAGTTGACTCTGAAAGCCCGATTAGTAAAAATAAAATAAGAGAAGATGTTCCCACGGCGTTTGCAAAATGATATTAAAAGAACCAATGTTCCTTTTAAAAATAAGCCTGATATAGGAAAAAGGTAAGGGGCAGAATTCAAAGTAGTAAGAAAAGAAAAAATAAATCATGGAATGAAAGAAACACTGAACTGGAAATTTAGAGATATGAGGTCAAGGGGAAAGGTTAAAATTATAAAGGACATGAATACAGAGAGAGAAGAAATCATGTCCATGGTAGAAGACAGTATACTAACTTTTTTGAGCTAGTATACCCAATCTTATTTAAAATAATAACAACGAAAATAAAAACAGCATTAACTTTAGAATACAATAAGGCAAAAAATGGAGAATTAGCAAACACAATAGGGAAAGAAACAAAATCAAACGTGTTTCAAGAGAAACAGGATTAGAAAAGAGAATGTTTATAAAAGAGAAAATCAGTCAGGCAAACAAAAGCAAACGGAGAAAAACATTTAAAAGTAAGAAGGAACTCAATATTGTAAAAGAAGAATTGAATTGCAGATTTTGATGTGGCTCACTTATATTTCATAACTATACACATCAATTCAATTTAATTCAGCTAGTGCAAGTATTACAAAAATTTGTAGCCATACCAGAGGTGGGGGTTACTGTTTTTATTTAAGTGTGACACAAAAATGGGGTTAAATAATTTGGCACATTCTTTGGTATTCACTGCCAAGGAGGTATGAACTTTCTAATATGATGCAGTGAGATTTTCAAGCAGAAAAATTGGAAGTCTGTCTCAAATAACTCTAAATAAAAAGAAGGAGCTCTAGATCCAAAGGGATCAAGGAAGAGAAAGTGGAGGAGGTCAGATAGCAAGTGCCAATGTGACGTGTCCACATAAAGAGGAAAGAAAAATTGGGAATGATGGACATGGCCAACTAAGGAACATAAAAGATTGAACGAAACCTAAACTGATGATGCTCAGTGTCCCTAACATCTGCATGAGGCCTGCTACATAATAGTTGCTCAGTTAATAACTAGTGAATTAAATGAATCAGTAAATTAATTGAATTCCACTTAGTGGAACTATGTTTTCAGGCTGTACTCATCAGTGGGAAACAATGAAAGAATGAGCAGATAGCTGGATTTACAACAAATAGTGTCAAAAAATTGTCACTTTGGAAAAGACTTGCTCTTGGAGAAAAGATGAAAATGTTGAATTATCTGAAATAGTAAAAAACCAAAAGTACAGATTCTATGTGAACTGATCTACAGGGGAGAAATAGCTCTGCACTGTTTTCAAAAAAAAAAAAAAAAAAAAAAAAAAAACCTCTTCTGGTTGTTTGATTTTTTTTTTCCCTTCAGTATTGGCACTCCTCCGGACATGTGTTTGGGATTCTTGGAACCAAAATGAATAGTACATACAGTAAAGTGCACCTTTCGTGAAGGGAAAATGACAACTACATAACACCATGTAAAAGAATGCAGACAAAAAGAGAATTTGTTTTTCTGTATTATATGAGACAATAAGGCGAAAAGAGAAAGAAAAGTAAGGCAAACGATGCATGACAGAAAGGAGAACAAGGCTCAGAACACACAAGATCAAGCAAGGGGGGTGGGGGAGCCCATGAAGGCAGAAACAAGGTAACAAAAAGGACAAAACCAGCAGTAGAAAAGAACTGTCAGACACAAAACCCTCAAAACAATAGATACGAAAAAAAGGAATAAGATGACAGGAAAAGAGCAGCATGGAATCTAGTAAGAAAAAGAAACAAAAATTTCAAATAATGGATTTTCTAACACCCCCGCTGTTCCTCCAGTGCATTGTGTCACAGTCTCACAGAGCAGTGCATAATTTATTATGGTCACTCGCTGCCAGGCTGCTATAAAGGGCAATAGCTATATGAAAATACTCCCCACCGCCTGGATGGCTTAATGATCTACCCTTTGTAGAGGGGCAGGGCTGCGGAATGGCAGGCAAGGGCAGGAGGAGCACTTATGGGGCTGGATGGTGCTCTGCATATTCAGTGCTTCCCACCATTTTAAGAAAGGGTGTGGGTGTATTAACTCTCAAGACACCTCGGTGGGGGTTTTTACCCCTTTTAAAGCTTTTCTTAAATAATCACCTTCTGTCTAGAGCAGTTTCTTAATCTGATACTACATATACCCTCCCTCAAGTCAGGGGTCATGTCAAAGTAAACAACCACCAAAAGATGGATTTTAAACATAAAATCTGACTTGGACAATTAACATTAATAACTGGAAAACTGCATTCTGTTTTCATCATGTCTGGAGATTTTTCTATGCTAGAGTTTCTCTTTAGAAATGAATTTTCGATGCAGAAAAACTTAAAAGTCTCAAAAAATAGAGACCATACAAATCATTTTCAGCTATCATTTTCCAGAAACTGGACTTTTCAGTAGTGTTTATATAGAGGAACTTTTATAACGTCCATAAATAGCACTATCTTCAAACAGAAATGCATCATTAAGATAAGTATCAATAATTTCTGTGATTGATAAAGTCAGGGATTACATCTTTAAAATCCTTCTTTGAGAGGCAGTCATGTCTGAGGGTCAGGAGCACAGGCTCTTGAGCCAGATGGCCAAGATTTGGGTCCAGATGAGGCCACTGACTTGCTGTGTGACCCTACCATGTTACTTACACTTTCTGAGTTCCTTCATCTGTAAAATGGGAACAATAAGAGTAAATATATCATAGAGTTGCTGTAAGGATTAAATGAATTAGCCCTTGGGTGACAGCCTGGTAAACAAAACCATGGCAGGTGTCAGCTGTTGTACCTGCTCTCAACAAAGCATCACAGGACATTAGGGCATTTGCAATCCAGAACCGTTCGCCGTTTGGTAACAGGCATAGAGACAGGTGAAAAGTGCATCCCTTAATTCTACAGAAGGCCAGGCTAGGCAGTGTACTTTCTCTCTCTCTCCTCTCATCTTTGGATACAACCCTTGCTTATATAGGATAATAGATGTGTAAAAGGAAGTCACAGTCAGCTGTTTCGACATCTTTCAGCCTCCAGACTCCTACTGTAAAATGCAAAATGCAAAAAAATGCTCATTCTCAAGCAAAATGATTTCTGAGTTCCAAAGATAAAATATTTTGAAAAAGATCACAGAAAATTATTAATAATATGCATATATAAGGAGTATGTAATTCTGGACAACCATATTTAGGTTGGAGAAATCAGACATGTGAAGCTTAAAATAGTAGAAGGTAGAAAGAGAGCAAAAAATCAGAACAAGTTATGGAGAGTGGTCACAGAAAGAAGAAAATTATTTTGAAATGTAAGTTCTCAATTTAAAAAAGTCAAGAGCTACTTTCCTGGGTCATACTCAAGAACAATCCTGCTCAGGATCTTCTCAATGCCAATGACACGAAAAGACATTTTGTGTCAAAGGTGAATTCATTCAATTATTCATTCATTCATTCAGTCAGTCATCCCCAAATTATTTACTGAATACCTGCCATGTTCCAGAATCACATTAATCCCTGGAGAGTCAATGGAGAACAAGTCACTCTAGCCTCAATTTCTTTATTTCTCATGTGGAGAATATTCTATCTTCCCCCTCAAAGTTGATAGAGGAATGAATGTGATTCCATGTGTAGAAATGGGCACTATGCCTAAAATATGGTGGGAACTGACTGAATAAACTCAGTTTCTTTTTTTTTTTTTTTGAGGCAGAGTCTCGCTCTGTCACCTGGGCTGGAGTGCAGTGGCCGGATCTCAGCTCACTGCAAGCTCTGCCTCCTGGGTTTATGCCATTCTCCTGCCTCAGCCTCCCGAGTAGCTGGGACTACAGGCGTCCGCCACCTTGCCCGGCTAGTTTTTGTATTTTTAGTAGAGACGGGGTTTCGTCGTGTTAGCCAGGATGGTCTCGATCTCCTGACCTCGTGATCTGCCCGTCTCGGCCTCCCAAAGTGCTGGGATTACAGGCTTGAGCCACCGCGCCCGGCCATAAAATCAGTTTCTAATCACCATAAAAAATCATTTATGAATTTATTATTTTGGGATACATTTACATCATGATAACTATACTTTTTTTGCAATCACCTTAAAAAACACTTATTTACTACCTAAAGGGAAACTGTATTTCACTTCATGTATTCTAAATCTGTCATCTCTATAGGAATAATAGGTATATGTTTAATAATCAAAATCTTTCATCTTTTTAATTTTTATTTTTTAATTATGATTGAAAAATTATAGCTGTATATGTTTATGAGTTACGAAGTGATGTTACAATTTATGAATACAATGTATTCATTAAAATTAAATCAAGTTAATTAACATATCCGTCACCTAAAATACTTACTTTTTGTGGTTAGAACACTTGAAATTTACTCTCTTAGCAATTTTGAAATGTACAATAAATGATTATTTACTATCTTCACCATGTTTTACAATATGTCTCATAGTAAAAAGAACTCTTATTATTCCTGTGTAATTGAGGCTTCACATCCTTTCACCATCTCCTCTCTATTCTTTGTCTATTTTCTCCCTATTCTTCCCACTCCGAGCTTCTGGTGTCCACCATTCTACTTTCTATTTATTTAATTTTAGATTGTTCATCGTTTTAGAGTCCACATATAAGTGAGAATATGCAATATTTGTCTCTCTAGGCCTGCCTTCCTTCACGTAACGTAATGTTCTCTAGTTCCACTCATATTGTTGCAGGTGACACAATTTCTTTCTTTTTTAAGGCTGAATAGTAGTCCATTGTGTATATACACCATATTTGCTTTATCCACTCATCTACTGATAGACACTTAGGTTGATTGCATAAGTCGTCTATTGTGAACAGTACTGCAAGGAACATAGATAAGCATGCAGACATTTCTTTGACAAACTGATTTCAAATCGATTGCATAAATACCCAGAAGCAGGACTGTTGGATTATACAGTAATTCTACTTTTAGTTTTTTGGGGAATTTTTATGGTGTTTCCATAACAAGTATACTAATTTACATTTCCACCAACAGCGTGCCAGGGCTCCCTTTTCTCCGCATCTTCTCCAACACTTATCATTTGCTGACTTTTTGGTAACAGCCATTCTGACAGGTATGAGTGATATCTCACTGTGGTTTTAACTTGCATTTCCCTAGTGATTACCAATGTTGAGCATTTTTTCGTATGCCTATTGGTCTTTTGTGTTATTTCTTTTAAGAAATGTCTATTCAGTTCCCTTGCTCATTTTTGATTCAAATTATTTGTTTTCTTTCCAAAGAGTTGTGAAATCTCCTTATATATATTTTATATTAATCCCTTATCGGATTTATGGCCCAAAAATATTTTCTTCCAATCCATGGGTTGCTTCTTCACTCTGTTAACTGTTTCCTTTGCTGTGCAGAAGCTTTTTATTTTGATGTAATCCAATTTGTCGTTTTTGGACTTGTTGCCTGTGATTCTGAGGTCAAATCTAAAAAATCACTATCTAGACCAATATTGTGAACTTTTTCTTCTATATTTTCTTCTAGTAGGTTTACAGTTTAAGATCTTATATTTAAGTCTTTAATCCATTTGATAAGATTTTCATAGGTATTTCACTGTGTAGATTGCTTTGGGAGATAATATGGACATTTTAAGAAACCAATTCTTCTAATCCAGGAACACAAGATGTATTTGTTTTTGCATCTTATTTAATTTCTTTCATTAATGTTTTACAATTTTTAGTGCATGGGTAAGTTTCTCACCTCCTTGGTTAAATGGATTCCTTTTGATTTCTTTTTTATATAGTTCATTGTTAATGTACAGAAACATCATTTATTTCTGTTTATTGATTTTGTATGCTGAAACTGTACTGTGGCAATTTATTAGTTCTAACAGTGGTTTTTTTGGGTGGAATCTTTAATTTTCTACATATAAGATCATGTTAGTAAAGCAACAATTTAACTATTTTTCTTATTTGCATGCATTTAATTTTTTTCTCTTGCTTGATTAGTCTGGTAAGGCTCCTGCTTGATTGGTCTGGTAAAGACTTCCAGTACTATCTTTTTAAAATAGATTTAGGGGATACTAATGTAGTTTTGTTACATGGATATATTGCATAATGGTGAAATCTGGGTTTTTGTATAGCCATCAACCAAATACTGCATATTGTACCCATTAAGTAGTTTCTAATAACCCTTTTCTACCCTTCCACCCTTCCGAGTCTCCAATGACTATTTTTCCACCGTCTATGTCCACGTGTACAAATTATTTAGCTCCTGCTTATGAGTCAGAATATGTAATATTTGACTTTCTGTTTCTGAGTTATTTCAATTAAGATAATGACCTCTAGGATTCCAGTCCAAGATGGTCAAACAGGAACAGCTCCGATCTGCGGCTCCCAGCATGATTGATGCAGAAGACGGGTGATTTCTGCATTTCCAACTGAGGTACTCGGTTCATCTCATTGGGACTAGTTGGACAGTGGATGCAGCCCATGGAGGGCGAGCCGAAGCAGAGCAGGGTGTCACCTCACCCGGGAAGCACAAGGGGTCGGATGATTTCCCTTTCCTAGCCAAGGGATGCCGTGAGAGATGGCACCTGGAAAAACAGGACACTCTCACCCAAATACTGTGCTTTTCCAACGGTATTAGCAAATGGCACACCAGGAGATTATATCCTGTGCCTGGCTCAGTGGATCCCAAGCCCAAGGAGCCTTGCTTACTGCTAGCACAGCAGTCTGAGATCGACCTATGAGGCAGCAGCCTGGCAGGTGGAGGGGCATCTGCCATTGCTGAGGCTTGAATAGGTAAACACAGCAGCTGGGGAAGCTCGAACTGGGTGGAGCCCACCGCAGCTCAGCAAGGCCCACTGCCTCTGTAGTCTCCACCTCCAGGGGCCAGGCATAGCTGAACAAAAGGCAGCAGAAACTTCTGCAGACTTAAATGTCCCTGTCTGACAGCTCTGAAGAGAATAGTGGTTCTCCCAGCATAGTGTTTGAGCTCAGAGAATGGACAGACTGCATCTTCAAGTGGGTCCCTGATGCCTGTGTAGCCTAACTGGAAGACACCTCCCAGTAGGGGCTGACAGACACCACATATAGGCAGATGCCCCTCTGGGATGAAGCTTCTAGAGGAAGGATCAGGTAACAATATTTGCTGTTCTGTATTATTTGCTGTTCTGCAGCCTCTGCTAGTGATACCCAGGCAAACAGGGTCTGGAGTGGACCTCCAACAGATCTGCAGCTGAGGGACCTGACTGTTAGAAGGAAAACTAACAAACAGAAAGGAATAACATCAACTCAACAAAAAGAACATCTACACCAAAACCCCAACATCAAAGACCAAAGGTAGATAAAACCACAAAGATGGGGTGAAATCAGAGCAGAAAAGCTGAAAATTCTAAAAACCAGAGCACCTCTTCTCCTTCAAAGGATCACAGCTCCTCGCCAGCAGTGGAAAAAAGCCGGATGGAGAATGACTTTGACAAGTTGACAGAAGTAGGTTTCAGAAGGATGGTAATAACAAACTTCTCCGAGCTAAAGGAGGATGTTCGAACCCATCACAAGGAAGCTAAAAACCTTGAAAAAAGATTATATGAATGGCTAACTAGAATAAACAGTGTAGAGAAAAACTTAAATGACCTGATGGAGTTGAAAACCATGACACGAGAACTACATGCCACATGCGCAAGCTTCAATAGCCGATTTGATCAAGTGGAAGAAAGGGTATCAGTGAGTGAAGATCTAATGAATGAAATGAAGCGGGAATTTTAGAGAAAAAAATGTGAAAAGAAATGAACAAAGCCTCCAAGAAATATGGGACTATGTGAAAATACTAAATCTATGTTTGATTGGTGTACCTGAAAGTGACAGGGAGAATGGAACCAAGTTGGAAAACACTCTTCAGAGTATTTTCCAGGAGAACTTCCCCAACCTAGCAAGGCAGGCCAACATTCAAATTCAGGAAATACAGAGAACACTACAAAGATGCTCCTCGAGAAGAGCAATCCCAAGACACATAATTGTCAGATTCACCAAGGATGAAGTGAAGGAAACAAAGTTAAGGGCAGCCAGAGAGAAAGGTCAGGTCACCCACAAAGGGAAGTCCATCAGACTAACAGCAGATCTCTCGGCAGAAACTCTACAAGCCAGAAGAGAGTGGGGCCAAAATTCGACATTCTTAAAGAAAAGAATTTTCAACCCAGAATTTCATATCCAGCCAAACTAAGTGTCATAAGTGAAAGAGAAATACAATCCTTCACAGACAAGCAAACGCTGAGAGATTTTGTCACCAGCAGGCCTGTCTTACAAGAGCTCCTGAAGGAAGCACTAAACATGGAAAGGAACAACTGGTACCAGCCACTGCAAAAACATGCCAAATTGTAAAGACCATCAATGCTTGGAAGAAACTGCAACTAACGGGCAAAATAACCAGCTAACACCATAACGACAAGATCACATTCACACATAACAATACTAACCTTAAATGTAAATAGGCTAAATGTCCCAATTAAAAGACACAGACTGGCAAATTGGACAAAAATTCAAGACTCATCAGTGTACTGTACTAAGGAGACCCATCTCACGTGCAAACATACACATAGGCTCAAAATAAAGGAATGGAGGAAGATCTACCAAGCAAATGGAAAGCAAAAAAGAAAGCAGGGGTTGCAATCCTAGTCTCTGACAAAACAGACTTTAAATCAACAAAGATCAAAAGAGACAAAAAAGACCATTACATGATGGCAAAGGGATCAATTCAACAAGAAGAGCTAACTATCCTAAATATACATGCACCCAATACAGGAGTACCCAGATTGATAAAGCAAGTCTTTAGAAACCTACAAAGGGACTTAGACTCTCACACAATAATAATGGGAGATTTTAGCACTCCATTGTCAATATTAGACAGATCAATGAAACAGAAAATTACCAAGGATATCCAGGACTCGAACTCAGCTCTGCACCAACCAGACCTAATAGACATGTACAGAACTCTCCACCTCAAATCAACAGAATATACATTCTTCTCAGCACTACATCACACTTATTCCAAAACTGACCATATAGTTGGAAGTAAAGCACTCCTCAGCAAATGTAAAAGAACAGAAATCACAACAAACTGTCTCTCAGACGAGAGAGAAATTAAATTAGAACTCAGGATTAAGAAACTCACTCAAAATTGCACAACTACATGGAAACTGAACAACCTGCTCCTGAATGACTACTGGGTACATAATGAAATTAAGGCAGAAATAAACGTGTTCTTTGAAACCAGTGAGAACAAAGACACAACGTACCAGAATGTCTGGGACACATTTAAAGCAGTGTGTTGAGGGAAATTTATAGCACTAAATGCCCACAAGAGAAAGCAGGAAAGATCTGAAATCGACACTCGGACATCACAATTAAAAGAACTAGAGGAGCAAGAGCAAATACATTCAAAAGCTAGCAGAAGGCAAGAAATAACTAAGATCAGAGCAGAACTGAAGGAGATAGAGACACAAAAAACCCTCCAAAAAATCAATGAATCCAGGAATTGGTTTTTTGAAAAGATCAACAAAATTGACAGACCGCTAGCAAGACTAATAAAGAAGAAAAGAGAGAAGAATCAAATAGACACAATAAAAATGATAAAGGGAATATCACCACCGATCCCAGAGAAATACAAACTACCATCACAGAATACTATAAACATCTCTATGCAAATAAACTAGAAAATCTAGAAGAAATGGATAAATTCCTGGACACACACACCCTCCCAAGATTAAACCAGGAAGAAGTTCAATCTCTGAAAAGACCAATAACATGCTCTGAAATTCAGGCAATAATTAATAGCCTACTAGCAAAAAAAGTCCAGGACCAGATGAATTCTACCAGAGGTACAAAGAGGAGTGGTACCATTCCTTCTGAAACTATTCCAATCAATAGAAAATGAGGGAAACCTCCCTAACTCATCTTATGAGGCCAGCATTATCCTGATACCAAAGCCTGGCAGAGAAACAACAAAAAAAGAGAATTTTAGACCAATATCCCTGATGAATGTCGATGTGAAATCCAACTTCCAAGGGATGTGAAGGACCTCTTCAAGGAGAACTACAAACCACTGCTCAACAAAATCAAAGAGGAAACAAACAAATGGAAAAACACTCCATGCTCATGGATAGGAAGACTCAATATTGTGAAACTGGCCATACTGCCCAAGGTAATTTATAGATTCAATGCCATCCCCATCAAGCTACCAATGACTTTCTTCACAGAATTGGAAAATCTACTTTAAATTTCTTATGGAATCAAAAAAGAGCCCACATAGCCAAGACAATCCTAAGCAAAAAGAAGCTGGAGGCATCACGCTACCTGACTTCAAACTATATTACAAGGCTACAGTAACCAAAACAGCATGATACTGGTACCATAACAGATATATAAATGGTGCTGGGAAAACTGGCTAGCCATATGTAGAAAGCTGAAACTGGATCCCTTCTTTACACCTTATACAAAAATTAATTCAAGACAGATGAAAGACATAAATGTTAGATCTAAAATCATAAAAACCCTAGAAGAAAACCTATACAATACCATTCAGGACATAGGGATGGGCAAGGACTTCATGACTAAAACATCAAAAAGAATGGCAACAAAAGGCAAAATAGACAAATGGGATCTAATTAAACTAAAGAGCTTCTGCACAGCAAAAGAAACAGGCAACCTACAGAATGGGAGAAAATTTTTGCAATCTACCCATCTGACAAAGGGTTAATTACCAGAATCTACAAAACTTAAAACAAAACTACAACATAAAAACAACCCCATCAATGAGCTGGCAAAGGATATGAACAGACACTTCTCAAAAGAAGACATTTATGCATACACAGACACATGAAAAAATGCTCATCATCACCGGTCATCAGAGAAATGTAAATCAAAACCACAATGAGATACCATCTCACACCAGTTAGAAGGGCCGTCATTAAAAAGTCAGGAAACAACAGATGCTGGAGAGGATGTGAAGGAATAGGAATGCTTTTACACTGTTGGTGGGAGTGTAAACTAGTTCAATCATTGTGGAAGACAGTGTGGCAATTTGTCAAGAATCTAGAACTAGAAATATCATTTGACCCAGTGATCCCATTACTGGGTATATACCCAAAGGATTATAAATCATGCTGCTATACAGACACATGCACATGTATGTTTATTGTGGCACTACTCACAATAGCAAAAACTTGGAACCAACTCAAAGGTCCATCAATTATAGACTGGATTAAGAAAATCTGGCACATATACACTGTGGAATACTATGCAGCCATAAAAAATGATGTGTTCATGTCCTTTGAGGGACATGGATGAAGCTGGAAACCATAATTCTGAGCAAACTATCACAAGGACAGAAAACCAAACACCGCATGTTCTCACTCATAGGTGGGAAGTGAACAACGAGAATACTTGGACACAGGGCGGGGAACATCATGCCCTGGGGCCTGTCATGGGGTGGGGGGCAGGGGGAGGGATAGCATTAGAGAAATACCTAATGTAAATGACGAGTTAATGGGTGCAGCACACCAACATAGCACATGTATACCTATGTAACAAACCTGCCCACTGTGCACATGTACCCTAGAACTTAAATTATAAAAAAAAAAAAAAAAAAAAGATAATGACCTCTAGTTCCATCCATGTTGCTACAAAAGACATGATTTCATTCTTTTTACGGCTGAGTAGTATTCCATGATATCTTTATCTATATCTATATAGATATTAAAAGAGAAGAGATACTATTATCCCTTCATATATCAAATTTCTTCCATGTTACCCAAAACACAATTACAGGAAAAACAGGAGTGGCAAGTCTGCCATGTTGTTTACGGTTTTGGTGTGGGTTGGAAAAGGAAAATTGCAACAAAGTTTTCCATTCACTTAATAGAGGGTTAGACATTTTACAAATAAGAGAAGAAGGCTGCATGTTCTTTTCTGATGAATCATGAACACATATTAAGGTTAATGGAATTTGCAACCTATCTGTGAGGACTTTCAAATCTGAATAGACCCAGTAGCAACAAACAGGGAGAAATGGGCAAAAACTCAGGCAATCGACCCTAGAAAAACTAAATAACAAATAACATGAGGAAAGAGTCAAAGATGTTTAAGACATCTCAAAGGGAGTAAAATTGTAATTCATGCTTTAAATTGATTTCTCCTTAAAGATAACCTTTTTTGTAGAGTACATATATTCACTAAGCATAATGATACTTAAAGTGGTTCTTGGTGAGAGAACAAAATCAAAGTTAGCTATAAAACAAAATTGTCAATAAGATCTCTGCAATATAAATGTCAAGAGTGACTTCATGTTTGTATGAAATCTGTGATTATCAATAAGCATCACCTCAGGTTTGTCTGGGGGGTTGTAATAGTTCTCAGAGAATAGGGCTTCCTCAATGATCATGACAAAAGCCACAGAGCCTTCAGTGCTCAGCCAATACTCTTAAGTTGTAAAATGCCATCATTTTAATAAATTTATTTTCCTTGACTTACCTTATCTCCTTCTCTAGTCAGGCAAATCCACATGCCTCCTTCCTGACAGCTCACCCATCCCGGATGGAAACCTTAAACTGATTGCACCATAAAAGACTGACTCTACCTCAGCAGGAAGTGTGTACAAATTTCTCTCTGAGGTAGAAGTACCTTAATTTTAAGGTCATTGTGAAGGTGGTGCCTCTGATGCCTTTGTTTAATTTGTCTTATTCCTTATCTTCTCTCTTGCCTTATCTTGAACTCTGTTGCCTCTACTCTCAGCTGTTGAGTGCTTACCAGTTTTCTGGTCCAATGTTGCTTTTTAGCCTGATACGCTGCAGACTCCTTTACTCTTGAGTCTTTTTTGGCTTCTAATACATGACTCGGTCTTGTCCACCAGTTCTTCCAATATTCTAGGCTAGTTGGATCACATAAGTAGACCCTCCCTTTTGCTGCCAATATTCGTTTCTTAGCAATCTTGGTTTCCCACCTTGTCTCGACTCTGCCCTGACAATCTCTATTATTCTTCTGTGACATTACATTATTTGAACTCTTTATGAAATCATGAACTAAGACCGTAGCCTCTCCTCCATCTAACCTCTGTCTCTCTTTATGACATTTTCAGTTCATCCTTATGCTATAGATAACAAATACATAGAGAATTCTGCTATATTTCTCAAACTCACTGTGTTGTGAACAAATATTTGAGAGTGATTTTTGAAAAACTTAAAAAAATACTTTCGCTCCTTATTTCTGGAATAAAACAAATGATGAGAACAATAAAAACCAAAATAAGTTTAAAAATACATAGTTAGCTGTTTTTCCTGTAACATTCACCAGGCTGGAGTGCAGCTGTGTGATCTCAGTTCACCGCAACCTCCGCCTCCCAGGCTCAAGTGATCCTCCCGCCTCAGCCCCCCAAGTAGCTGGAACCACAGGTGCACACCACCACATCCAGCTATTTTTTGGGTGTGTGTGTTCAGCAGACACAGGGTTTCTCCGTGTTGCCCAGGCTGGTCTCAAACTCCTTAGCTCAAGCAATCTTCCTGCCTCAGCCTCCCAAAGTGCTAGGATACAGGCATGAGCTACCATGCCTGGCCTATATATAACGTTTTTTCACTGCCACATAATGGTTGGGCTACACAGAAACAACAATATTTCCTGATCTAGAACTGATAATTCAGTTAGATTTAAACGGTGTTGCTTTTGACTACAAAAATTATAATTTCTTAAAAGAAGCAAACATTTTTATATCATTACAAACATTAATAGCTATAATTGAAAAACTCATAGAAAACCAGCTGTAGGCAAAATATTGACAGTTATATAAATGTCTCTTACAGATCTCCTGTAGTTTATCTACTTATGTAAGCAGCCACGTCTATTCAAATGGCTGAAAATTAAAATCAAATAAAAAGTTGGGCAACATAATATAGTATAAAGCAAATATTTCTTTTTTATTAGAGATAGTTTTTCTCATAAACAAATTGATAATTTATTTTAAAGAACTTCAAACATTATAATGCTATGAGGAAAATAAAATAGGATGAATTCACTGTATATGGCTAATATCAGATTTTAGTCACTTTTGCAGAAGCTTATACCACGCAGTCATTTCTCATGTTTCTTCACAGAACTATGTTATTTCACGGTGCAATGATTTTCAAACCTATAAAAGCGATGTCTCAGGGGATCATCCCACTGAGGCCAACCTAGTCTATCCCATACTTATCCAGTCAAATCATAGACCTGGAATTCCAACTCTCTAGCCCAAACCTACATGTGTCCATGCTGATCACGGCACAACTAAACATCACATTCAGGATAATTCTCCACAGACATAGCTCATAGAGGCTGAAGTCACAAGGAAGGAGAGGAATCAAGAACCTGCAGAGGATGTCTCAGGAGCACATACCTAATCAGTATGAAAAAGCGAACAGAACTCAGCAGTGATCCTCGTCTTAGATTCCCCATGAGAAGCCAGGGAAGTTACTGTGGCTTCAGTTTGTTGTATTTTACAAGTGCTGGGTCTTCCACATTCTTTTCTCTAACTTTTGGGATTTCTTATACTCCTGAACTCCTGAGTTTCAACTCTGGGAAATATGGAAAATACTATGACTTCTTAGCTGTTTTGGCTTTAAAAGAGTGTCTTCATATGGTCCCCTCCACAGACATTTATGGGGGTCTAATTCAAGCAGAGCCGTGGTCATTGCTCCCTGGACACTGCATTGCATATGAGCTAGAGGGTCTGTTAACCCAGCTGCTGAAGGAAGACTTTATTTCCCAGGGGAAATTCTAGCACATCTGGGGCACTGTGGTCCTCACACTTGGTTTGGATTCTCTTCCTGATGACAGACGTCTGCTTTCTGGCAAGGGTAAGGGTAATAATCTGTGGTTAATGTCTAATGAAAAAATGTTGGCATGTTGAAACAGAAACAAAGCCTCTCTCTCTTTTTTAAAAAATAAACATACAGTTTTGTGCAAATTAAGTTTGAACACAGAACAGATCATGAAGGAATTATTAAAGTATTGCTCTGGGTGGTATTTGGAGCAATAAACTTTAAAACTCAATTTTAAGGTTTATCACTTTTAAACCTTTTATTCTGGCTTAGCTAAATCATCATGAAGGCAGGACTTCATACGTCTCTCTGATGACAAAACTAATGTTTAGACTGTTTGAGCTGAACATTCTAATATTTAAAAATTCTATGCATAGAATTGAACAATATGATTAAATGCAGGAAGAGGAACATGAGTTGGCAAGATATAACAGATGATAACAGTGTTATTGCCATCTTTGTTCAGGTCCTTACTCTGCCTGTAAAGCTACAGCAGTCTTCTCTCTGATTATACTATCATTTTTGAACTTTCTATCCAAAGAAATCATTACTAAATTAGTGTACACTAAATAGTTGTGCACTTTTTAGCAATCATATCTACAATGAAGGCATTCAAACCACTGAACAATTGGAATCCATCGAGGGCTAGGGAAATAACATCTTTGTAGCCTCTTGGAACTGCTGGGTAAAGAAATCAAATTCTTTGACAATGATTCAAACTCTAGGTTTGAATCAGATGTGAGTATGCATTGGGTTTCTACCTTTAAACCCTTTCACATAAATGATTCTTCCTCATGGAAAGTTTGGTTGACTGATAATATACAACCAGCTCATGAATTAGAATGTCATTTGAAATAGAATTAGAGAGGTGATTTCCATTTGGATAATTGCAGCTGAGAAGGCATAAACTCCAAGCAGAAGGAATAATAATTGTATGCAAAAAGTTATAGTAGGGAGTAGTCAGAGTAGTGCACTGACATTTCCTGCTTGACCAGAAACTTTGATATACCAAAATAACACAGTTGGGAATACTAGACAGAGCACCAGACAGGGGTCAGTAACAAAGGCACTAAAGCTGTGGGACTTGCTAGTTGGTTACCTTAGGCTAAGGTAGATTAGGCACTTTTCTGGCCCTTCATTCCTATCCTGTATATAAGGGAGATGAATTGGAAAATCTTTAAGGTTCTTCTCAGTCACAAAATTCTGTGCTTTACTACGCCCCATCATCAACTCAAGGAAAAGAAGTAGGCAGCTTTAGGTTTTCTGATGGTAGGAAAAAGAAAATCAGTCCAAGAGTATTATATGACTTGTATCGAGAAGTCCTGTGGAGCATGCTGCGTCTTACTCTTCTTTATTGCCATATGGAAGATAAAACAGGAAGACAATGCCTCTTACCACATATCTCACTCTACTTATAACTCCTGGGCAACTATTTTTCTTTTGATAGCTGATGGAAGGTCTAAGAATTAAAGGTACTGCCGGCCAAAGAAGGCAGCACAAAGACAACAATGTCAGGAACTCAGAGGTTCGGTAAAACTCCTGAGCAAGGTTGGTCTTGATATGTAAAGGTGAATCAGAAAGAAATATACTGGCCAAATTCACGTTTGAGAATGAACACATATTCTTAGTCAAATGTTTGCTACTATTTACATGTACCAGGAACAGTGTCAGAGGAGCCTAATTAAGGTCTACCTTCTTATTGTCACATCACAATGCAGGCCAGGGAAGGCCATATCTTGTCATTATTTTAACAGAAATAATAGGATTTTTTTGCCACCTATTGTTGGCAATAATTTTAAAAACACAATAACACAAAGGCCTACTCGAGGTCTATTCAGTACTAGCCTGAACTGGGTAAGAAGGTTCTGCAGGATGGAAGTAAAAAATTTAATGTAATTTTAGTAGGCTAAAAGAGGGTTAGTACTCAATGTGATAGGAACATGTAGCATGTAGGAAAAGGGGAAGACCTCAAAAAGGTGTCATTTTGGCTGAATTTTATAGAATTGGTTATAATACAGTTACATCTATTAAGTAATATGCTGTTACAGAAAATGGATTTATATAAATTGTGGTAGACAACTTTAAATCTGAATGCTAAGACACCAGAGAAGCACCTTTAGTCGCAGGAGACAGAACCTAAATAGTGGATTCACGTTTGCTTGTAGTTTCATATATTTAGAGAAATGAAATTGAATTATAAACAAACTTTAGAGCTTATGTAATCCTGCACTTAATTTTCAGTTAATAATATTGATACTTAACATTGATATTGGAATACCTACTTATTAGGAACTGTTCTAGACAAATGCCCTTTATTCAGGCTACTATCAAATCAAAGCGCAGGTCTGGAAGCCACTGACCAGATCTTTGACCTGGGAAACTCGAGGGCCTCTGTTTTGTGAAAAATGGAATAAAAACTCATCCGGCTTCAGAGGGTTGTTGGGAGGGAATGGAAGAAGAGTTGTATTTTATTTTTCACGCTGTAATACAAATTTGACTTTTGGAATGAACACAATGAAAACTGAATGATATTTTCACCTTTGCTTGAGCCTCAGGGTTATGACACCATTAACTAAAATGGAAGTGCAGCCTCTAGTATAAAAGACCAAGGGTTCTATCCTAGCCACTTTAAGTACAAGATGTCTACTTAACCAATCATAGCCTTTTTGAGCAACTGCTGCTTAGATTCTCATTTGTCAAAGTAAAATATACCAAAAAGCGAGCAGCATTAGTTAGGGTAAGCATTAGTAAAAACAAGAATCACAAGTAAAATACTGCCTTAATGCAGGCTAAGGAAATGTTAGTGTTTTTAAAAAAGAGCAACATATTTTCTTAATCCAGTCTATCATTGATGGGCATTTGGGTTGGTTACAAGTCTTTGCTATTGTAAATAGTGCTGAAATAAAACGTACGTGTGCATGTGTCTTTATAGTAAAATGATTTATAATCCTTTGGGTATATACCCAATAATGGGATTGCTGGGTCAAATGGTATTTCTGGTTCTAGGTCCTTGAGGAATTGCCACACTCTCTTCCACAATATACACCATGGAATACTGTGCAGCCATAAAAAAATCAAGTGTATGTGCTTTGCAGGGACATGGATGAAGCTGGAAGCCATCATTCTCAGCAAACTAACACAGGAACAAAAAACCAAATACCGCATGTTCTCACTCATAAATGGGAGTTGAACAATGAGAACACGTGGACACAGGGAGGGAAACATCACACACTGGGGCCTGTTGGGGGGTGGGGGGCCAGCGGGGTGAGAGCAT
>NC_045434.1:124065113-124268381 GCF_002776525.5 Piliocolobus tephrosceles | reverse complement strand
GTATCCCAGAACTTATCTTTTTTTAAAAAAGAGCAACATAATAGGCGCTTGTTTATTTCTTTAGTTGTTTTTGTTTTAACAATGCTCTTTAAAGGTAGTTTAAAAATAACAGTAGCCTGCTATTTTTAATGTTAACATTATCAGAATATTAAAGCTTAAAGGGGATTTCGAGATCATTTACTTCAAATCCCGTATTTTAGAGATGGATACTTATCCTTCAGGAGAGCAAGTGGCTTGATCAAGGTGACACATTGCTGATGGAATGAATACATGAGACTAATTTTAAACACTCAGCCATGCTGAAGTGTTTTAAGATTTGATATGAAGCTTTGATTTGAAGGAATATACAATGCAATTTCCCAAGGTCAGCTTGAGATTCTGTTTCTATAAATTTCATAAATAAATATGGAACCTATAATGTTGTACAGTATGGATTATGGCCTTCCCTCTTCATAAATTTCATGATTTTTAGTCACTTATTTTACATATATAGGTATATATATGAGCTTATATATATGTGTATATATATATCAGTGTTAGATCTATATAATGTTGATTACATACAGGCAAATTAGGTACAAAGGCAGCATTTTTCACTCATTAAATATTTGTGAGAAAATGCTTGAGATAAAGGAGAAAAAATCAGGTATTTAGAGAGGAATGTGTACTGAACAAGAAGGTGTCTCTGGCAGATAAATATTTTAGCCATGGAACCAATAGCATGTCTAATTCTTGAAGCAAATATTGATCAGGCTCTGACCATGCATGCAGCTCTGTGCTTAGCACATAGTAAGTTTTCAACAGATGAAATGCAAGACCACATAGCAATGGGGAAGAGGGACTAGAATGACTCTTCAGTTCCCCACCACTGAGTATAAATTCTCCATCCCACCAATTGGCAAGTGTTCAAGACTTTGGAACTTAGGGAGGTAAAGGAGAAGCAATGGGAACAGGAGGCAGAGAAGGGGTAAAAGGAACTAGAGGAAAAGGCGAATAAGCCCGAGTGTGTTTGTGCTCACTTCGGGAAGTCAGAGTCACAGGAAAGCATTTTTTAAAAAATGCACTAATATTCTAACTTCTCTTTATTTAAAATATGGAACATTCATGTGTCCTCAGGCAGAGAAATCATTTAAAATATGTTGGAACAAAAATGATTAAATTAGCTTTATTCTTCAATTATATAATTTACAAGAGAATATCATTCAAAAGAAAATTTCTAAACTTGGCTGATAGGAAGAATTGGTTTCAGTTTTAGAGATTATAACTAATAAGTGAAATGGAAACGTTCCTAAATTTTCTTTAGCCAAGATATCATGGTTTTTGGAACACGTGTTTTCCAAGAGTTTTCAGAAAGCTTAATGATATCTCTGACTACAAAGTTTTAGCATTTGGCATTCTCATTCAGCCAAAGGCTGTGCAAAACTTTCTGTGGCTAAATAACTCTCTAGAAAGGATACACCTAAGACACTTAAAGGCTGAGTAAATTCAGATGTGCTCATATAGCAAAAGCCTACTCCAAAAAATAAACTCAGGTGGGACTAGGGTAACATTTTCAAAATAATTGTCATATTTGTGGCAAGAGAGAAATATTGAATTGCATTCTCCCCTAACAAAGCAATCAATAGATTTAAAACCTCCATAGCTGTTTCTATCCACGTGACTAAAAAATATTTCAGTTCTGAGATTCAGAGACTGTGAAACGAGTGGAGGGACAATCTTGACTTGAGATGGGAAAAGAATACTAACTCAGCCCCCATTCCAGGTGTCCTTTATGGAATCCTTTTCATTGTAATCACATTACCCATCTTAACATGTTAATATCTAATCATGTGACTCATAAAAGTCATGATTCGATGTCATGATATTTTCCCCATACTGGGTAGTTGTGAGTCTTGGTTCTGTTACCATATATCATAGTTACTGATCTTCTGGGCAACCTGTTGTGAGTGGAACAGAGAATATACTTGAAGAATATTTGACTAGACCCTCCTTTCCTGTTGTTACATAACAATGGGTTCTCCTTAAGTCACAAATCTATTCTGCATGTTAAATATTTACAAAGTACTTTAAAATTCTTCCTGACTGCTAATACAAACATAGCAATCTATGTTCATTTGAATAAGCAGAAATGTTTGTCTTCCCAAATTAAGGGCCTCTGAGTTTAATTCAAATCAATTTGATGACTAGAGAGAAAAAAAAAAAAAAAAAGCTGGGCATCTACTAAGTACAAGGCCTTGTGCCAGACATGGAGATAAAAGTAAACTTTCCAAGACTAGACAATCTGTCAGAAATTACTACATTTCATACTATTTAATTCACACCATTTCCTTCTGGGCTTAAAAGCTAAATTATGAGATGCAAAATACTCACCTTTTTAGCATTAAGTTTTTACAGTGCTCCTTAACATCCAACATGGTAACTAGTTACATAAAGATGCAGTGTTTTCTATATATTAACATGTTATTTCACATTGTGTTCATTAGGCTTTTGAAAGCATTTTAGTATGAAGGTTCCATTTATTGTATCCAAAATAAAAATAGCATCAAAGTCTTTTTGCAACTCCCCAAACACAGTTAGTGAATAATGATCATATGCTAAAAAATGTAAAATGCAATTTGTGCTGTGCCCCATTTACTACAAAATCACTACGAACAATGCATTTTGTACAGTATATTGCTCCAGGGAAACTGGATCAGCATCAGGAATGAATAAAGAACACTGCATTCGAAATCAGCTAATTCTGCTTCAGCGCTTTTAAAAACTATTTGTTATGATATTACTTCCTGTCAAGCACATAATGTGATATTTTCCTCAATAAAACTAAACAGTTGCTATAATTTCAGCTTCCCTCATTTTCCACTTTTTAAGCACTAAATATTTAAACAATGCAGACCTGGAAGTCTCTAGCCAGTCATCTGATCCATGCATCTCCTTGCCTAAGGTATAGTAACTATCCATACGGGGGCCTGTTATGTCACACTGACATACTTAGTGGCAGCTGTCAAGGTCCTTACCTGCCCACAGGCCAAGCCCATTCCTCTTTCTCCCATGCCATGTGGACACGATAAATTTAACTCCAGGGCATCTGCTCCAGAATCCTTTAAACAAGAAAGGAAAATGAAAGAAAAGGCAAAGCTTTATTTATATACCAATAGGCTTTCACCATTGATAACAAAATTCACATTTGTCAAGTGTTAACTATTCTGTTTTCTGCATCACAGCTATCTTGTGAGGTATATTCTAACTCTCTCAAATTAAGGTCTATATAACAACCACCACCACAACAACAATCACACACCAAATATTTACTGAGTGCTTATAAGGGGCCACTCACTGCTCTATATGCTTTATGTTTGTTACCTCTAATTCTCATAATCTTTGTATTATTATGATACCAATTTTACAGGCAAGTGAACTGAAGCATAGGGAGGTTAAATGACAAGCTTGGTTATTAGGAGACACAGTAGAGACTGTAACTCAGATCTGTTTGATATCACATTTATTCTTTCCTAAACAGCTTCTATTTTTATGGACACAAATCTTACTAATTTTGAATAATTGACGCTTGGAGTAGGCATACAAAGAAAAATGTAGTAGGCTAGCTAGAATGAATAAACAAAATGTAAAATGTTTTTAACTGAAAATCAACATTATCATATTTTAAAATAGTTTATCTAAGAAATAGGAAGTATTGATAGTTTTGTGTTAGTAGTGATAGGAATCCTTGTTTAAATCATTAATTCCTTAGTATACAAATAGATCTTATATAAATGAACAACATAATTCATTCTAAGTATTCTTAGAATACTTTGAGAATCTTAGAATTTGTGGGAAGTCTTCTGCAAAGAACTTGAAGAATAAACAAAACACTTTTAAAAGTTATTACAGGCCAGGCATGGTGGTTCACACCTGTAATCCCAGCACTTTGGGAGGCCGAGGCAGGCGGATCATGAGGTCAGGAGATCGAGACCATCCTAGCTAATATGGTGAAACTCTATCTCTACTAAAAATACAAAAATTAGCTGGATGTGGTTGCGGGCGCCTGTAGTCCCAGCTATTTGGGAGGCTGAGGCAGGAGAATGGCGTAAACCCGGGAGGCGGAGCTTGCAGTGAGCTGAGATGCACCACTGCACTCCAGCCTGGGCGACAGGGTGAGACTCAGTCTAAAAAAAAAAAAAAAAAAATGGTTATTATCGTGGACGGGTGCAGTAGCTCACATCTGTAATCTTAGCACTTCAGGAGGCCCAGGCGGGAGGACTGTCTGAGCTTAGAATTTCAAGACCAGCGGGGCAACATGGTGAAACTCCATCTCTACCAAAATACAAAAGATTAGCCGGGTGTGGAGGTCTGTGCCTGTAATCCCAGCTACTCGGGAGGTTGAGGCAGGAGAATCGCTTGAACCTGGGAGGCAGAGGTGGCAGTGAGCTGAGATCAGGCACTGCACTCCAGCCTGGGCAATGGAGCGAGACTCCATTTCCAAAAAAAAAAAAAAAAAAAAAAAAAAAAACTAGCTGATTCAAATTTTATATTCTTTTACCTAACTTCTATAATTTTCCAGTGCCATGGTTTATTTTTCAGTAAGGCCAACTAGAAGCTTGAATTGGTTACAACAGTATTTTAACAGGTTTATCCCATGCAAAGACTTAAAAAATGGTTCACTACTTTCTACGTACACTAGACCTTTCTTTAGGGCAACAGTTGTTTCTTCTTTCTCTTTCCTTCCTGATTGTTTGAGATTTTAACCTATTTTTTCCTGCTCTATGAATTTTAAGTAGGACCTCAACAAACTTAGGAACTCCAGCTAGTCATTTCTCAGTTTATTTTCTTGCCTATCTTTATTCATTAGTGAGTCTGCTTTTTCTTCTGCACATTTGTTAAAGTCCATTTGATCATTGAGCCTGTTTTTTAACATGGTTTCTTTGCTTTCCTAATCCGATTTTAAAAGTCTTCATGTTATTTGAGAATTGCTGAAAACCATGCTTCTCTTTCTTTGATGGTTTGGTAGTGAGCATGGATGAGCACAGCCTGCTGAACCCCGAGTTCAAATCTTATGCCTGTAGCTAAGGAATTGGGGATGATGTGTACAAGTCAGTCAACCTTCTTTGTCTCCAGCTGCTCAAGTGTCAACTGTGGATAATATGACCTGTCTCAAAACCATGCCATGCAGTAATTACCAGCTTAGCGAAAAGACTGTATAGTGCAAGTATATGCTTATAACATGTTTCTTATTATTTCCTGGTGACTTCAAATATTTCCTTTAGACTTCTCTATTTAACTGAAATGCAGCAATTAATAGCAAATCAATTCAACATCATTTTGGATTAAATAAGGCTTTGCAAGGTAATTGTATACATATTTAATTATGCATATTTTATTTCAAACTTACACCTAGCTACCATATTACATAATAATAGCTAACATTAAGTCAGCATTTACAATATGCCAAGACACTTTACTATGTCCTTTGTATGTTTTATCTTACTTTATCCTCACAGCAACTCTAAGAGGTAGGATATATCATTATTTCTACTTTACAATTGATAAAAGTGAGACATAAAAGAGTTCAAGTGATTTATCCAACATCCCACAGCTTATAGCTGATAGTAGGGTCTTTAACCCAAGCATTTTGAGTCCAGGACCTGCATTTATGCCCACTATTATAATTTACTACAAATCACTTATTTTATGGCTGGAGTTGTCATAGCATGTTACGAAAAACATAACAGCTCGATATCCTTACAGCTTCCAAGTTTGAAGCAAAAATGAAAATATTTTAAAATCATCTGTCCAATATAAAATTTTTTCAATGACTAATTATTATAATTTCCCCAACATTATACACATATACAAATGCCCACTCACCAAACACACCTGGAAAGGCCTTTGAAATGTGCATCCAAGTCTCAAAAACAGACAATGCTGTTCAAGGTGACACCATGAGAACAGGAACATTCATGTGGCCTCTGCTTGAAAATTCCTGTCTCAGGATGCACACCACCTTAAAAGGCAGTTAATTCCATTTCCAAGCAACTCTAACCATTCAAAAAGCCTTAATTGCTGAATTAGCATGAAATGTTAAATTAACTGAAATTGGGCATGCATTCTGATTCTTGTTAGTCACAAGCTTTTTAGTTTAGTCACTTACCCAGAGTTGATTCTACCTCACCTAAATGGTTATAAAATGAAACATCCTAGTGATGGCAGTGACAGAGGAAATACACTGTTACTAATTTCCTACATTATCTATTTATCATCCACTTATATGCAGTAGAGTGTATGTGTGTGTGTGTGTGTGTGTATATATATATATATATAGATAGTGTGGACTCTGAGCCAAACTATGGGTTTGAAGCCCACTTTTACTCCATCCTATTGTGTGAACTTGAATACATTATTTCACTACTTTTGGCCTTAGCTTCCTCAAAAAAAAAAAAAAAAATCAAGTCAGTGATAAGTTAGAACTCCAAAAAAAGTTAAAAATAATATATTAAAAAAGTGGAACTAAGTCACAGAGTTGTTGTTATAAGGTATAAATAAATTTGATATTTGCACAGAAGAATTCTAGGGAGATGTATTTTTAAACGTTTCCAAGGCTAATACAGGAAATGAGAAGTGCCAAAAGAGAAAGTTTATTTTTTACAGTTTTAAGTAAACTGAAAAGAAAAATAAGAGCTTTAACATATATAAAAGTTTAAAGAGGAGTGATAAAAAATAAGTAAGTAAATAACTTCTGGAATATAGTAAATACTATAAAGGTGTACACTATCTATCTAAATACTTTATCTGTCGATCTACCTACCTATCAATCATCTATCTATCTAAATACTTATTTATCCATCCAACTAGACCTCTGACTTGTCCTTCCTCTGCCTTGATATGAAAATGATTTAAGATAACTCACCTGGTCCTACATTGTCTATACCTCAGGTGGGAAAGGAAAACTATCCTGATAAATTCTTGGAATATGGCAGTGGTATAATTTTTAAAATTCTCTGAATCACTTTATAAAAACACCCAGAGAAACTAAGGTGGCAAAACCACAAATCCTTGTGCAACATACACAACTAAATCAGGCACAAAACACTTCTCCTCTCTTCTCCTTCTTTCCTACCTCTTCCTTTCTTTCCTTTACCTTCCTGATCACTACAGCTCTGAAGTCATTGGTCAGGGCAAGGTAATGCAGGTGAACATGAGCATTTGAGGAGCAGCCATGAGGGCCCAGTGTGGGATGTCACAGCCTAAGCAGAGCAGAGCCAGAAGGACGTCTACATGGCCAGTGGCATGGTGTGGTGTATCACAGCCCAAGTGGGAAGGGAAGACTTCCATGGGTGATAGGGGCTGGCGAAGGACATCAGAGCTCAAGTAGGGTGAGAACAGTGTACTGTAGTGGGGCATGAAAGGCACAATTATTGGATCCCTCTTAATTTCTTCCGTTAAATGAATACATGGGGTCAGATGTTGACTTTCTAAGTAGCAATGCTATCCTCTAGTCTCAACTATCCAAAACTGGAGTTAAAGTTCTCTGGGATCTTAAAATTCTCTGAGACAGACCTGGGACAGGTAAAACACTCTTGGCTTGGGCCCCACTGGACATAAAGTCAGTTACTATCTCTCATCTCCAGCTGCATGTCTATCTCCTGTGATTCCATTCTGTCCTGTTTACTGTCCCTGTTCAGAAACTTATATACAACTGGTCTTACAGATTTCTGTAATGTGCCTCTGTCTGATTTTTACCTCAAACTATTTGAGATTTCTAACTCTCACAGCTATTAAATTCACGACATATTGCTGCCCAGATTCAGGTAAAAAAAGAACTGATAGGAACCTGGCTCGTTAGTGTTTTATTTTGGCTCTGCTAGGAATAGTGTGGGAACTTGGTTTTAGTGCCTGTGCCTTTCTGCTGGATCTTCCTTGTCTCTTCCTACCAAAGGTGGTCAGAACCTTGGCAATCCCTCATCAGGTACCTGACTTAAAATCATCATCATTGGATTTTAAATCCTTCAAGTTCATGGGTGCCAAATAAAATACCACTCTTCCCATTTATTCTGTAAAGGCTTCCTTTTTGCTGGTCATATGGCAATACTCTAACTGTATACTTCTTTTTTACTTCATTCAACAAATATCTGCTGGTAGAGAAAGCCTTATGCTTGGAATTGAGGCTTAAGCAGTGAACCAACCACACAGGGGTCTCGATCCCCATGGACATTATTTCACTACTTACATTACACAAATACATTATTTGTGTAATGCTTTCTAATAAGCAGGACAGAGGAACTATTAATAATGGCTAATGACACAACTGTTAATCATCATTTTATTATATGCTACAGAGGGAAAGCACAGACAGAGGTAGATCCAGATTTTGGGGAGCCTAATGCTTAAGTAATTTGGAAAACCCTCTTTAAGGAAAAAATGATAACCAAACATTGTAAACACAGAGTTAGGTACAGAGACTTGGAAATGGTTCATGCAAGTAAATACCCTGAAGTTTAAGCTTCATTAACTATCTGGTCAACCGGTCTCTGAAGACAGGGGCTTAGAATATAGGACAGGGAGATTTAACCTATGTGGTTGGAGGCTCAGGGTTGAGGAAAAGAGAACATTGCAGGCCAAGCGAACAGCAAACGCTCTGAGTTGGGAACATGTTGGAGGAGGAAAAGAAGGCAGTAAGATCTGGAATGCAGAAAACAGATCCACAGTGACACTGGAGAGAGGCAGGCAGGGGAAGGGCCAAGTAGCACTTAATGGTCAAGTCAAGGGTTCTGAAAGTAGGAAAGATGGAAAGAATTTGGATTGGTTGAAAGCAAGAAGATTAGTGGAGCTATTGTTAATAAACTTGGTAATGATGCATTTTGGACCACAGCCAATTATATGCTTCCTCAAATTTGATGGCAATACTTGTCACCCAGGAATTTTGCCGCCAGTTCAAAGGGGAACCTGAGTCCCTGTTGCTATCTTCACATCTCCTACAGTAACTGTCCACTCTCACAGACTCCCTCCGGATAAGAGTGGGTTGTGTCACAACCTTCACTGAGCCTGTCAAAGTGAGAGCTCCAGGAGCTCCAGTGCCCAGGCCCGATCAGGAGGGTCTGGCCTTTCCCTCCAATTCTGGGTTTAGATGAAGCATCACACCCCATGCTAGGAAATCCAGCTTCCCTATGGAGTGAAATGGGACCGGTGAGAGACAGGAGACTGAAGGAGCCAGTAGACTCATTCCTTCCACTTCCTTTCCTAGAAAGTGATGAGAGAATGGGTGATTCTATAATCTTGTGAGATGATGTGCTATTCCCTGTCCCATGTAACTGAGGAATTGGCTGCATTTCCTTGTGAAGTTGTGGCCAGCTCTGGAATGCACCATATTGTGCTTGTTTTCCCTTCTCCCCATCTCATTTTTCTTTTCTCCTCAGTCTTACTGCTCTGAGCTATATATACTTTGATAAAGCTTTTTCACATTAACTTTGACTCAGGCTCTATTTTCAAGACTAATTACAAATTAAGAAAGAAACTGATTCAAGATGGACTATACTGGATTAAATATCCATTTACAAGTGAATACTGTGAACCTTCAGCAATGGCTCAATTTGGCATATATCTGATTGCTCCCTATTGTTCATCTTTGCTTTGCCTGGTCAGGGACTTTATACATAGTAGGTGTTTCATAAATCTTCTTTTGCATAAAATTGGAGTAAACTACCAAGGTTCCAGAAAAGCAAGAGAGCCTGTGGTGAGGTACGTGGACCAAGAAAACTAACCAGATTCTAACAATGTTACTGATTTGACACAAGCAGTAGAAACTTCTTTATGGTGCTCAAAAATATGACAAATTCAAGTCAGGCTGAAGAATATAGAAGACAACATGAAACGGGTATGCATTCTAAGGTTCTACTGCTCCATATGTGTCATTTCTGTTTCAGATAAAGTAGCAAAAAGCTGATAGCAGGTTTCCTCAGCTCTCTATTGTGTAATTCAAGAATTAATCAGCCATAAAGAGGGTTTTATAAACTTAAGATTTAGTATACATCATCACATCACATCATTAGCTAAACTTAAAACAGTTGGCATGCTAGAGTGCTGGTGTGGTGTCTCTGATTTCTTACATCCCTATGTCACCACACACAAAAGAAATGTACATGTTAGGTAGTACAGTAACTTTGACTTGAATATGTTTTTGTTGGTTTTGAAGATTTTAATGTCAGTTTTTCCATTGTAAGGAAATCTGTTTTAACCTGTTTTGAAGCATATTCATAAAATCAAAACCAAATACTGATTCTACAAAATGTTATTGGGTGCCTACCATATGAGCTGTGATGAAATCATACTGCTTAATATTACCCTCCCAGAAGCTGTGAAGGCCTGGGGGATACTTCCTTCATGTGATATCTCCTGAGCTAGTCCAGATTTAGAACTATAGTGAAGATTTTTATTTAATTGATATTATCATACTTTCTTGTTATGCAGACTGTTCTCCTACAGGGAGATTTTGCAGACTGTTTTGATTGAACAAAAGGCATACCTTTTCCTCCCTTCTTTCTTTTTTCTTTCTTCCTTTCTTTTTATTTATGTTTTTGCTATAGAGTAATTAGAAGGTGATATTAAATAAAACTGAAATTAAAGAAAAATATGAAATGTGAAAAATATCTTTAAGTTAGCCAGTTTTTTTATAATTAAAGGCTTTTGACTTATAAAAAGTAATCCTGTCTATTTAAAAATTAATGTCTAATATTGAAAAAAATAATTTTGAAAAGTATTTTGTTCTTAAAGAAAGGCGGAGAAGCAAGCGGCATGATAAAGCCATTCATCATAGTCAGCTTAAAATTGGCACAGCTCAAGCCAAGCATGGGCTCTGTGGAAGATTTCATGGTCAATTAGGTAAATACATGTATCAAATGAACCCAGCATGGAAGATCACGAGGCCAATTACTGATCATGTTTAATTTCACCCCTCTAAGTCCCAGAAGTAATTTTTTCCTTTCTCATTTTTAAAATGTCCAAATAAAATGTATAATCAACATTTTTGAACACTATAGACAGCTTTGCAGTATTTTATAATGTAGTATCAATTAGTTCATCCGTATCGTTAGATTTAGTCTTCTATATTACTGAGAGGTTTTCAAGAAACCTCAGCTAAGACTCCCCAGACTATTTTCCATGACAGCATGATGGACATAAGTGTATAATTTTAAGTATGTATTTTTCTATTTGAAATACAAATTTGAGGCACATGGTTACTTGTTTGCATTTGTGCAGGATTCAATTTATATTATGGAAAACCTGCTGACTAGTGTTCCATTCAGGAGCATTCTGTCCCACTCTTTTATGCATGTCTGTATTCAAACTAGAATAGTATTAAATGAACCTTTTATACTTTAAATATTCAAGAGTTTTATATTCAAAATTTCTTCTCTTACTGTCAAACTAGTTTGCCTAAAGGCAAGGTAAGATCAAGTTAGACTCTCAAAGGTAGAATTAAATTTTATCATGGCATCCATCATAATATACAGTTTGCTTAACATGCAAATAAAGAGTGTATGGATTCAGAGAATAAAGGATTTTTAGGTAGTGAGTGAAATCCAAGGGACTGCTTTTATAGAATAAATTCCTTTTAAATTTACATTTCCATCATTTTAATGAAAACACAGGGTAAACAAATTATAATAGAAATGTTTTAAGTTACATTTTCAATTCAATTTTACTTCTACTGTATTATTTTTCATGGCAGCTCTTTATTTAAAACTAATAAAAATAGGAGAGAAGAAATGAAATAAATATATACGAAAGTAACCATTACCTCAGACTTTTTGGCAAGTTCCATCCAGTCATTTTTATTGTAACTGCACATGATGCTAGCAATCACAATCTTTAAAAAGAAAAAGAATATAAGTTCAAGTAGTTATGCAGTTGTACACAAAGATACATTAATATTTATATAAATTTATAATGGTATACTATATTATAAAATTAGTTTTCAAACTGTTAAAAAATAAATCATTAGAAAACAGCAGGGTATGATAGCAAAACACAGGGTGACATTTGGGGCTTTGGAATTACATTAGGAGACTTCCTCATTTAGTATCTGTGAACACGAGGGCAAGTTACTTAACTTTTCTGATCCTCAGCATTCTCTTTTTCAAAATAGAAATGATATTACTGACTTTGCCATCCTCTGAAAGTAGCAATGTAAATACATGCATTATGTGAAGGGATTGTCTAATTATACAATGCCATTAAAAAACTGTTTGTAATTACTGGTCTAGTGAAAAGGTTTTAACTGACGGAAAGAAAAAAATTAGTGTTTCTTTCAAACATAACTCATTATAGTATACATAATACCTTAAATATTCATAGTGCATTATAGTTTTAAATTTTATTACATATTATTTAACTACATTATTACCAAAATCCCATAATGGAGACTGTATAGAGTAGTAATTACTAGTGCCTCCTCTGAAAGTAGGATGCCCAGGTTAGAACCCTGACTCTGTTACTTATGCGTGGTCCTGGTCAAAGTATTTAGTTTCCTGATTGGTAAAATATGAATAATAGTGCCACTTATTAAGAAAAGTAATAACAGAAATTGGCCAGGCGTGGTGGCTCACACTTGTAATCCCAACCCTTTGGGAGGCAGAGGCGGGTGGATCACTTGAGGCCAGGAGTTTGAGACCGACCTGGCCAACATTGTGAAACCCCATCTCTACTAAAAAATACAAAAATTATCCAGGCATGGTGGCATATGCCTGTATCCAGCTACTCACGAGGCAGAGACAGGAGAATTGCTTGAACCAGGAGGTAGAGGTTGCAGTGAACCAAGATCGCGCTGCCACTACACTCCAGCCTGGGCAACAGAGCGAGACTTCATCTCAAAAAAGAAAAGAAAAGAAAAGTAATAACAGAAATTTAACAGAAATGGCTAAGACTTATACAGCTCTTACAGTGTGCTTGGCACTGTTTCAATGGTTTTTACTTTATTAACTTATTTAATCATTCCCAGTGTTATTCTCCCCACTTTACAGATGAAGACGCCGAGGCAATGAGACCTGACAGTCATATAGCTGATAAGGAGCAGAGCCAGGACCCAGAGCCAGGCAGTGTGACTGACTGAGAGTCTGTGCTTTTAACCACTAGGTTTTGCCAGCCCAAAGCAAATACTGACATGTAAGTAATTATTCCCTATCATTATCATTTAAAGACTATGAAATTGAGGCTGGGTGAGGTGGCTCACGCCTATAATCCCAGCACTTCGGAAGGCAGAAGCAGGAAGATCGCTTGAGCCCAGGAATTCATTACCAGCCTGAGAAACATAGCAATACCTTGTCTCCACAAAAAAAGAGAAAAATTAGCTGGGTGTGGTGACCTGACCCTGTAGTCCCAGCCACTTAGGAAGCTGAGATGGGAGGATCACTTGACTCCAGGTGTTCAAGGTTACAGGGAGCTATGATCGCGTTACTGCACTCCGGCCTGGGCAACAGAGCGAGATTCTATCTCTATAAAGTAAGAGATTGAGACACAAAGAGTTTGTGCCAGGCTTACAGTTGCAGAGTCTAGTGTTAAGAATCCTCTAAAAGCCATTATGCTCTCACATCATAGAGCTTTTTTATTTACGTTGAGAAAAATCCAAAGAAATGCTGTAAAAGATAAATGTTTTCATCAGGAGGATAGAAAGTTGTGACCATATTGGAGAGAGTTCTAAAAACCAGGGAGAGAAGTCTGTCTTTAAAGTTTTTCTTTTTTTTTTTTCTTTCCAGATAGACTACAAACACCATGAAAGCTGGGGCTGCTCTGCATTAGTCATCATTTATCTACAGTAACTAGCATGGTATCTGGCACATATCAAAGACTGAAAGAATAAATGAATGAGGTCACCAGAGGTTTAGGAGCAAGGGGTTGCATTGTCAGCTTACCCTTTTAAGAAGATTAAGTAGAAATGGATATCATAAGTTAGAGAAGGCAAAAATAAACAATTGAAAACTGCTGGCGATGATATGAGTAAGAGAGTGAAGAGTGATTAGGGCTGATGAAGGTATCTGTCTTGGTGATGAAAAAATAATCAGATATTAAAATACACAGGACTAGTCAACTAGAGAAGCAATTAAAAAGAAGGAAGCAAAAGATCTGAGAGTCTGAATCAAAGCCACTGAGAAATTCGCAGAACATCAGTCACATAAAGGTTGAACAACTTTCCAAAATATGGAAGCCAGGAGAAACAGGAATTTTGAATAGATTCCTTAGAGAGAGGAACCAAGAGAAGAAAGTAAAAGTAAATGATGGATAGAGAAAATTAAGCATGCCAAATTATTATTCATTGAGTTTAGGATTCAACTTTTTTCATCTAGTGAAACTACAGCTTTTCTGAATTGGGGAGAAAAATGTAAGAATGTTTGTTCCATGGCCTTTTCTCTAGGGGCTAAAAGAAGTGAAAAGTCATACTCCAAGCTTTATTTGCAAGCATAAAAGGGTCACCATGTAATTATGCAGTTTCAGTTAGAGATGCTTTCCACCACTTAGATCCAAGTGATCTAAGATCTTGCTCAGGGGTGCTATACCCTATTCTCCAGTTAGAAAAAAGATCAGGGAGAAATATCAAAGAGGGCACCAGATCTTCCAGGACTAGACCTAACACCTCTTGGTGTAGGCATCCCTTGCAAAACAAAACAAAACAGAGAGAGAGAGAGAGAGAGAGAGAGAGAGAGAGAGAGAGAGAGATGAAGGACCTTACTTGAAAGGAAAAAAATCAACTGGGATGATGCCTGGGGGCAGGTGACAGCATTCTATTGTCTTCAGTGGCCACAAGGCAGAGGTCAGGTAAAAAACAGTCTGTTAATCTAAGGATTTAGGGAATGAGCAGAGCCCTGAGGCTTGTTGCTAGAACTTCAAGGGCAGAGACAGATACAGAGATACAGACTGAAGAAAAACAAAAAAATTAGCCATTAGATACTAGTTACCCCGTGGTGAAACTGATAAGCAATAAGCATACATTTTTAGAAAATTTTTTTCTTAAAACAAAATAAAACAACAACAACAACAACCACAAAACCCCCCACCTCCTAGCATAACAAAATAATCCCCTAATTCACATTTCCATGCAACTATGAAGTGGCTGCTCAATCAGCAGTCACAGCATGTGCACTCCTCTCTCCAGCTCCCTTCTCAGGGTTCCATGGAGGACAAGAAAAACCTTTCAGGTGGGCTGAATCTAGCCAGGCAGATGGGTTGACCAAAGAAATCCACACAAGGGAAGCAAGGTTTACCAGCCTTGACAGTAGGATATGATATGTGCTCTCAACTAGGGACTAACACTGTTTCTCTCTTTTACATGGCAATTTTAATTTTAACAGAGCTACTTTTCGCTTCAAATTTATATTGACTGTGCCAGGGTTGGTTAAGATAATTGTTTGCCCTGTAGGTTGCTGAGAATCATGAGGCACTACAATTGGGCTTGATGAAGAAAAATAAATATCATCCAGAGAGTTGTTCAGGATATTGAGAGAATCATGCCATTGAATGCTGGTGGGCAGCCTCTGACTGAGGAGGGGTGACCACAGATGGGAGAGATATATTATGGTAAGCGGAGGTTTTCATTGTATGCTCTGAGCAGCCAAGCACTATCCTGTTCTCCTTTCCCTATCCGTTGAAAGCAGACTCTACCTTCTTGCCCCCTAAAAAAGAGAAAGTATCCCCACTTGCACTAATCACAGGAATTGGGTACTCTGCTTCAGTGGAACTGGGAAAGCTAAAGCTTTTTTTTTTTTTTTTCGTTGGTCACTAAACTGGAACGAAGTTTGTTCACAGCTGCTGGTGATCACTGACTCCTCAACCACTTTCCCACCCCAAAGCTTACTACACTGGGAAAAAAAGCAGAGACAGAGGAAAGTAGACAAACACACGAGTTGGAGAGAGATCCCCTTTGCAGCCACTTTCAAGGCCAGCTGCCTCACTAACATATCTGTGTATTTAAATTAATAAATACCACATTTTAGCTTAAGGAAATTCTATTTTTACATTCTTGCTTTATGATTTAAAAGTCTTGACAATTACTACATGCTAAGCTATAACTGTCATGTTTCAAAGCAATTTTTTAAATCAATTAAATTTCAGGAAAAAATAACTTCATATTTATTTTAAAAATGTGAAATGGTCTAAGGATTTTAAATATCCTTATCTAAAACCAGAGGATGGTTTGTGAAAATACGTGGTAGCATTCTATTGCTGAGAAATAAAGATGACCAAAAAATAATTTTACTTTTTATTAAAAGAGATAGCAATTTTTCAGTCAGGCTGAAAGACATTAACGCTAAAAGGACACTGGACACAATTTAATATCTATTTGATGATTACAAGGCCCTTCAGTGTTTTGCTGTATTTCATTTTTAATCAAGCAGGAGGGAACAGATTTTTTTTCCTATGAAAAAAACAGAATGATGGATATTTTATATCGTGAGACATCATGCAATGTTATTAGAAATAAATAACCAATGAAATATATTCTTAAATCAAAGCAACCTTTTTCTATATCAATATTTCACTTAATTTATGCCATTTCCAGTGCTCAATTTTTACAGCTCATATTTTAAAATATTATTTGAATGAGCAGATAGTGAAACCCAGATGCTACATAATATTTGAACTTTGTTTCCCCCATCCTACATTTTATGTTACACAGTCTGGTGGGAGATTCAATGTCACCTAACTGATTACTAAGCAAATTGAGCATCTACTATAAGAGGAATTAAATGGCACACAAAATGGAGCTTAAGAAATTGACTTAGCATCTTCGTGCATTCAACTTCTAACCAATATTTCTTGAGCCCCACTATATGCCAATAGCTGTTCTAACTCAGAAGTGAATGAACAAGACAGAAAAAGTCCCTGCCCTCCTGAAGCTTACATTTTAGGGAGGAAAATGTCATAATGATTAAAAAAGAAAAGATATATTAATTGGACCATTTCCAGTTCCAATTGTTAGACCTATTTACAATATTATTGTTAGGAAGGCAGTAATAGAGGAGGAGAGCATGACAGAGAATCACCAGAATACATATGTGCATATCAGATACATATTCAGTAAAAAGCTCCCTAAGTTGAAAACTGAGAGATGAGATGGCACCTCACATAAAATAAAATGCAGAAGTGAGTAAAAGCAGCCAGGTATGTAGAAGTAACTACAGGTGCAAAGATTGAGTTGGGAATGAGCATGGTATGTTCAAGGGGAAAAAAGAAGGCTTTTGTGGTTGTAGATTCATGAGAGGACAGGAATAGTATGAAAGAAAATGAGAGAAGCAGGCAATAGCCAGATCTCTGGGAGCTCTGAACCCTGTGGGAGATTAGGTTTTATTGTAAGTGTAATGGCAGGCCGCAGAAAGGTTTAAAGGAGGGTGATAAAATAATCTGATGTACATTTTCAAAAGATGCTTCTTACTATACGGAATGGGATAAGGGGGTTAAGGGTGAAAGCAAGGAGTCTGATTATGTAGAAATAATGTGGCTTTCATGCTATCCATGGAAATATAGAGAAGTGGATAGCTCTGAGGTTCTAGTTGGCGAATGCTCAGATTTAGAGAGACAGAGAAAAGTAGAAATTAAGAATGATCTGAGATACTTGGCTTGAACTACTGAACTGTGGAATGTAAATAATTTACTGAGATAGAATAAAGTCTAATGAAGAAAGTAGCAGGGCAATATTGAAGAGGTCCAATTACAATATTTTACATTTAATACGTCTAAGTAAGCAGAGCATTAGTGAAGACATCAATTGTGCCACTGGATACATGAGTGGAGAATTCACTAAAGAGGTCAAGGATAAAGGTGCAAGTTTTAGAGACTTCAAAATATGATGGTATTTGAAGTCACCAGGCTAGATGACTTCACAAAAGGAAGAAAATAATACAGGGAAAAAGAAAGGCCCTAGGACTGACCTGGGGGCACAAGAGAGTGTGATGTCGTGCCAAGAGAAGGAAGTGTTCCAAAAAGTAAGGAACAATCAACCGTGATGAATGCTTCTGAAAGTCTGCGTCAAAGAGCAGAAAAGTGTCCACTGGATTTGAAGAGAGAAAAATCATTCATAACCTTTCTAAGAGGGGTTTCAGGGAAGTGACAGGGACAAAAGTCAGGCTGGAATGAGTTGAGTGAATAGAATATGAAGAAGTAGAGGCAATACACAAATCTCTCTAAACGTTTTCTTGGGCTAGCTGAAAGACAAATGAGGGCAGCCTGTACAAGGTCATGGGAGGACTAATGATTTTTTCTTAATGGACTATATTTGAGTATGTTTTTACACTGGTGAAAATGACTTGAGAAAGAGAAAGAAGCTCTTGAAAAGGGAAGAGGGGATGATGAATCGAGAGTACAAGTGCAGAAAGTGGCCTTTAAGAGAGGCACAGGCATTGTTTCTATTTAACAGGATAAAAAACGAGTAGAGAGAAAAAAATAACTATGGATACATTTAGGTTTCTAAATTCGATGTGGAAAAAGTAAAATCATTCTTCCTGGTGTCTACATTTTCAATATGAACTAGGATGTAAGGTCTCTTGCTGAGGGTGAAGAGAACTAGTAACGGGTTTGTGACTATGAGGAAGAGATGAAAGTATGAAATAGTCTCTAAAAATGGGTCAAGCATGGCGGCTCATATGCCTGTAATCCCAGCTACTCAGGAGGCTGAGGCAAGAGGATGGCTTGAGCCAGGAGTTTGGAGGCTTCAGTGAGCTATGATTGTACCTCTGTACTACAGCCTGGGAGACAGAATGAGATTTCGTCTTTGAAAAAAAAAAGAAAAAAAAAAAAAAAAAAGGAAGAAAGAAAAGAAAGGGAAAACAAATTTACTAAGAAAATGGTATGATTACTAGGTCAAAAAGGCAGATGTATTTAATCAGTGTTGATAATATTTATGACAATATGACTAGTAAAAAGGAGAGGATGATTTACAAAATTGGAACACAGATTACAGTCCTTTTTATATTACTGAAAACATAAAATTGGGTTTTATAGATTGTCTCAGAGTTGAGATCCATCTTATCAAGATGCTTTTTAGTGCTTCAGTCATTAAAATTTGATGTGCTCCTGAAAAGTCATTCTTTTAGTGAATTCTGCTTTGTAGAAAACACTTTTAAATTGGAGTATTTAATAGTTTTGACTTTCATTTTGACTAATTAATACAATTTAAGAAAATGTACATATTTTTTTGTAAACATCTAATTTCTATGAGACATTAACATTTTGAAGCATATAAAATGCAAAGTATAACAATTTACTAATGAAATTTTGCATATTTCTTTCTCTCTGAAAGGTATCTCAAAGGTGAAAAACAATGGGTAGATGCCTGCTTGGCAAAAAAAAAAAAAAAAAGTAGTGCTAGTGCTATATGGCTTCCATTGTCATCCTTTGAATTTTTAAATAAAGGAATCAAATTTAATGGTCACCTTTTTTTTTTTGTTTTGACAATTCCATTTCCTTAGGGAATAA
The DNA here is from genome assembly GCF_002776525.5 of Piliocolobus tephrosceles. NCBI lineage: Eukaryota > Metazoa > Chordata > Mammalia > Primates > Cercopithecidae > Piliocolobus > Piliocolobus tephrosceles. The sequence goes on along the minus strand of NC_045434.1, from coordinate 124,248,929 downwards.
ATAAAATTATTTTATTAAGTAGCTTTTAAAAACTGAATGTCATTAAAGCTTACACATTAAAAATTAAGGTGGAGAACAACATAAAACTTGCAATGGCTTACAATAACAAGCAGGCTGTCTTGTCAAATTCCCATTGACTTCAAGTCTATGCTTTTTAAAACACATTGACAATGCTGTTTTGGTATTCTGTAACCATACCGTGAACTACATAGGAAATCCAGTCAACAATTCAGCTTCAAGACAATCTAAATTTTTTAGTAGGGAAAAAGTGCAAAGCGACAGGGGTGAGCAACTATAAATTACAAGTAGCCACATCAGGTTTTGTCAAACACTTTAACAATATCATTGCTAAGACTACTGGGATTATATTGATGAGGAAAAACAGCATGAGACATTTGATTTTCAAAGACATTTAAACAAAGAAAATAAGTTTATTAAATGTTAATTAACCATTCAACATTCAAATTTTAGATGTCCTTTATGTCTTAGTTCAAATATAGTGAAAGTGAGATTCGTGCAATATTCCTGAAATATACACATTAACCATAAGACATTTAAGGTGAAATGAATAAGCTTTTCAAATTTTATTTGCTCATTGCTTATTTAATGGTCATAAATGAGACTAGTATGCTTACAAGCTGTCTTTTAAAATTATTTAAAAATTCATTTTTTGGTTTATTTGGGGGCTGACAAATGTCTTATTTACAAAACTACTTCAAATCTAGAAAAGTCATATTTAAAGTTAAACAATATACAAGATTTTCTATAAAAAATCAGAGATGTTTTCCAACACAACAGGAAACAACCACTGTACCAGTCCAGGAGCTACAGTAACTTGCTTTTTCCTCCCCTTTTGATCACTTCATATGTTTTTATTTAGTTTCTCTCCCCAATGTGTTTAGGAATTGATCTCCCCAAGGTTAACAGTGACCTCACCAAATATATTAGATAGTTTTCAGCCCAGATCTGTACTAAACTCTCTTCAGCATTTAAGACTACTAACCACCTTCAGCTTCTTGAATCCCTCTTCTAACTGAGCTTCAGAGATACCACTTACTTTTCTTTTCTTTTTTTTTCTTTTTTGGTGTTCCTTTTTCTACCTCTGCCAATTTTTCACATATTGATGCTCCCTGGGTCCACTCACGGTCCTCTTTTAGTTTCATTTCACATGCATTCACTAGACATCATATTCACAATGATTATGAATAATATCTATTAATACATGCAGAAAATCCCAAAAGTGTATACCTCTAAACTGCATATTTTTCCTAAGTGTAAGAATTGCATATATGACTACCTGTTAGCACCTAATTTCCATTTGTTCAAAACCAAACTTAAATTTCTCCACTCTAAATTTGCTTATTTATCCACACTAAATATGTTTATGTTTCACTCTTTTGTCCCAGATTAGAAAACCAGGAATATCCTATCTTTGTCACCCATATCCAGTGATTTACCAAGTACCGGTTTTCAAACTTGGCTGAGCATTGAAATTATCTAGTGAGTTAAAAAATGATAACAATCCCAAGGATTCTGAGCTACCTTGTATGGAGTGAGGTGCAGGCATCAGAGTTTTTCAAGGCTCTCTAGGTGGTTCTAAAGTACAGGGAAGTTTGAGAAGTACTGCTCTAGTTTATTTCTCAAATATCTCCAGGTTCCTCATTGTGACTGTATTAAGATCCTCACCATTTCTTCCCTGGATTACTGCAGAAGTTTCCTTATTAGTTGTCCCATATCTGATTTCAGCCTATGTTATGTGCCAAATTATTCTAAAGAGACAAACCTCCTCATATCACACTTTGGCTTCAAATCCAATTTCAGGATAAAATAATAGGCTATACAAGACCACAGTGCAACTTTTGCTTTGACCACACTGAATTACTTTGCTTCCTGAGTGTAATTTGCATGCTGAATTCTCTTGATCATATTTCTGTTCCTTTTGTCTAAATGTATAAGGAATGGTCAAAGCATATGACATAGTAAAGGAAACATGAAAATTGATGCAAAAAATAACACTAACCAAGATAAAATAAGAGCAAAAGAAAGGGTAATCATTTGTAGCTGTGTGAATCAGGGAAGGTACCATACAACAAGAACACTTGACCGATTATGAAATCACCCATGGACATTTAGAGGTATACCTCGAAGACATTGCAGGTTTGATCCCAAATCACAGGTGTAACAATAATGAAGAAATTTGAAATATTGCAAGAATGACCAAAATATGAACACAGAAACATGAAGTGAGTGCATGCGGTTGGAAAAGTGGCACCAATAGACTTGTTAGAAGCAGGATTGCCACAACCTTCAATTTGTAAAAAAACATACAATATTGCAATAAAATGAGGTATGTCTGTATTGGAAATTGATTTAAAAATCCAAGGAAGTAGAGTGCTCCAGGTAGAGTGAGCAGCAGGAGCAAAAGCAAAGGATGATGTATTTAAGGAATACGCTGTGTTTAGGAAATCTCAGGTAGTTCAATTTGACTGTCTTAGGGAGAAACAAATGGTTGTATTTCACAGAAAATGAAGCAAGATACCTAAATAGGAACCTGGTTTATGCAGGCAAGGGACTAAACAATGGTTTCTAATCAGCTAAGCATTTGGATTTGAATTTTCAATCATTTTCTCTAGTAAATTCGTGCTTCTCATGTAGACATTGCCTTCTGGGATACCTCTCCTGTGCCCCATTGCTCCACTGACTTCCTTTGGCACCCCTCTTCTGATATTTCTCAGTATCCTTTGCATTTTTTTGCTATGATATTTGTTATGTGTTATTTGTTTAATATTTTATATATTTTTAAAATATATATTTTAATATATATTGTACTTTCTACCTTCTAGAGACAGAATAAGAAGGACACATAGATGGTAAAAGGTAAGGGGTTCTAGATCCCTTTATAATTTATAAATTACATTTTGTATCAAAAATAATTATCTATTATATTTGTTTCTATATTTACAGTTTAGTACAGATTTTCACATACATTATCTCATTTATCCCCCACAACAATCTTGAATTTTAGGAATCTTATACTGATAATAATGTGGCACAGATAATTTAAATTACTTTACCAGGGTCAAGTTAATCAATAGCGAAGGCAGGGATTAAGCTCAGATCTTTTGATTCCAAGTTCCTCTCTACTACATCAAGACTATACCATATTGATTTCCTATCCTTTCAATTTACATTAGAGATTCTAGTTGATTTTATGTCTTCAACCGTCTCGTGGTAGATGGTTTGAAAACACTGTTATCTCCCTGTTTCCATGCCCGTTCGGAAGGACTCTCATCAAGTGGGAGCATTTACCCAAACTTTGGGTGAGGACTGATTTTGTGACTTGTTTTAATCAACAGAACATGGTAGAGGTGATGTTGTGCCAGAGTTAAACCAAAGCTTGAGGGGGCCTGGTGCTTTTCTGCTTCCTCTATTGAAATCCTACCAAGCCAAGTAGACAAGCCAGTGTAGGCTAGTGAAGGATGACAGACCACATGACACAAAGACAAGTCATCCAGCTGAGGCTGACCTAGATTAGCCAGCCCCTAGCCTACTTGGAACTTGACCACAGATGGAGTAAGACCAGGTAAGACCAGAAGAACCATGCAGCATAGCCCAGTTAAGCAAATTGCTAACATCCACAATCATGAACTAAATTAATAGTCATTTTCAATCCTAAATTTGAGATGTTTTGTTATGTAGGAAAAGCTAACTGATGCCACTTTTACTGAATACCACAGTAAGAACCATTACATGCTGTGTATTTGCATATGCTGAGCACTATCTTTAGAATTTCACATGACTTATCTCTAATCCTTAGAACACAGCATAGAAATTATTAGCCCCACTTTACAGACAGAAAAAGAATCCTTCAGGAAGTTAAATAACTACTCACAGTGGCATGACCAGTAAGAGTAGATACAAAGCTTGATCTGTTTGACTATAATATTTATACTTTGAATGATTTTTCTGTGCTCCTTATACAACCTTCATAGAAAATGTGTTGGTTTACTTTTATAGATGGTGAATTTTATTCAATGTGTGTCAGTTTTTATTATATTCATTCTCAGAGGCTAACCTTATTTCTATGATATTGGCCAATGAATTAGTTTACTATAGCGCTGTATATCATCTAAGCTAGACCACCAGATGAAACTGCCTAAGAAATCATAAAATTAGAGGAAAGAACAAGTGAGCAGGAACCAATGGGATGATACACAGCCTCCCGACCATTAATGCATGTTAAGGGCTGATGATGGGGTAGTATTGGCTCTTTATAATCTGGCTCCAAATCACCTTGCTGCCCCTTATTTTGACATACCAAACTGAACCTCTTTTAATTTTTTTGAGACAGAGTCTTGCTCTGTCACCCAGGCTGGAGTGCAGTGGCACTATCTTGGCTCACTGTGAGCTCTGGTTCCCGGGTTCACACCATTCTCCTGCCTCAGCCTCCCAAGTAGATGGGACTACAGGTGCCCACCACCACGCCTGGCTAATTTTTTTGTATTTTTTAGTAGAGACAGGGTTTCACCGTGTTAGCCAGCATGGTCTCGATCTCCTGACCTCATGATCCGCCTGCCTCGGCCTCCCAAAGTGCTGGAATTACAAGCGTGAGCCACTGAGCCCGGCCTGAAGCTCTTATATATACTGGCTACCACATACCACATGTACTTTTAGATTTCCATTCTTTTCCTTATGTTGGTCCTTCTTGTAGTGCCATCCTAGACGTCTGACTGTACATCTCCTATCTACTTCTCAAGGTTTAACTCAGAGCTAACCTCAACCATATCATCCTTAATGATCTCAGAGACAGAATCACTGTTTTCTCTTGGTATTCAAGTGTGCTACACCAACCACTACTCAGTTCCTGTTGGACTGTGTCAGATAGATGTTCATTTATATCATTCTCTTCTCTTGTCCCACTTCTCTTACCTCACTCAGTGGGAGAACATGCTAATTATTATTCATCTTTAGTTTCTTATCATTTGGTGCAGCATTGCCTAGCACCTAATGTAATTTAGTCAATGTTAGTGGAAAGAAAGATGGCCTATTATTAATAAATTTTTTGAAACTTCTGTTTCATCCCTATGAAGACTGTAGTACTTGCTGCAAGTAAAAGTGCATGCATGAAACTACCGTGACTAATACATATGTATGTATAAAAGACCATGACTACTACTGTGTATACTATAGTAGTCATGTAGTCATGTAGTAGTAGTAGCAGCTGTTATATATATGACATATATATATATGGTATATCTAATGAACTTACATTGACACAGCATCATCAGACAAAGTCCACAGAGTTACATCAGAGTTCACTCTTGCCAAGAGTTCACTCTTGTCCAAACCCATTCTATGGGTTTGGACAATGTATAATGACATGTTTGCATTATTATAGTATCATACAGAGTATTTTCACCCTCCTAAAAATTTTCTGTGCTCCACCTATTCATTCTCTCTCATCTCACCCAACCCTCCTCGCTATCACTGATTTCTTTACCATCTCCATAGTTTTGTCTTTTCCAGAATATCAGACAGCTGGAATCACACAGTACATAGCTTTTTCATTATGGCTTCCTTCAGTTAGTAATATGCATTCAAGGTTCCCCCATGTATTTTCATGGCTTGATATTCATACCTTTTTAGTACTAAATAATATATCACTGTCTGTATGTACCAAAGTTTATAATTCACCTACTGAAGGATATTTTGGTTACTTCCCAGTTTGGGTAATTATGAATAAAGCTGCTGTAAACATCCATGTGCAGGTTTTTGTGGAAATATACGTTTTCAACTCCTTTGGGTTAACACCAAGGAGTGGAGTTGTTGGATCATATGGTAAGAATATTTGTAGTTTTATAAGAAACTGCCACATGATTCTAAAGTGATCAAATCATTTTGCATTCCCACCAGCAATGAATGAGAGCTCCTTTGCTCCAGACCCTCATCAGAATTTGATGTTGTCAGTGTTATGAATTTTGGCTATTCTAATAGATGTGTAGTGGTACCTCATTGTTGTTTTAATCTGCATTTCCCTCCTGACATAAAGTACCTTTTCATATGCTTATCTGCCATCTGTTTCTCTTCTTTGATGAGGTGGCTGTTAAAGTCTTTGGCTCATTTTTTAAAATCTGGTTCGTTGTTTTCTTATTGTTGAATTTTAAGTGTTCTTTGTATATTTTGGATAACTGTATTTTCTCAAATGCGTCTATTACAAATATTTTCTCCCAGTCTGTGGCTTGACTTCTCATTCTTTTGACATTATTTTTCACTGAGCAGAAGTTTGTTTTGTTTTGTTTTGTTTTGTTTGTTTGTTTGTTTGAGACAGAGTCTTGCTCTCTCTCCCAGGCTGCAGTGCAGTGGCACAATCTCTGCTCACTGCAACCTCCCCCTCCCAGGTTCAAGCGATTCTCCTGCTTCAGCCTCCCGAGCAGCCGGGATTCCAGGCACCTACCACCATGTCCAGCTAATTTTTGTATTTTTAGTCAAGACGGGGTTTCGCCAGGTTGGCCAGGCTAGTTTCGAACTCCTGGCCTCAGGTGATCTGTCTGCCTTGGCCTCCCAAAGCGCTGGGATTACAGGTGTGAGCCACCATGCCTGGTCAGAAGATTTTTATTTTAATGAAACCCAGCATATCAATAATTTCTTTCATGAATATTGTCTTTGGAGTTATGCTTAAAAACACATGTCATCAACATATTCAAGATCATCTAGGTTTTCCTCTATGTTATCTTATAGGACTTATATATTTTTGTGCTTTACATTTAGATCTATATTCCATTTAGAGTTAATTTTGGTGAAGGGTGTGTCTAGATTAATTTTTTGTTGCATGTGAACACACAGTTGTTCCAGCACCAATTGGTAAATGACCATGTATTCTCCATTGAGTTGTCTTATTGCTTTGTCAAAGATCAGTTGATTTAATTATGTGGGTCTATTTCTGGGCTGTCTTTTTTGGTCAATTGATCTATTTGTCTGTTCTTTCACCAATATTACACTGCCAGATTACTGTAGCTTTATAGTAAATCTTGAGGTTAGGTAGTGTCAGTCCTCTAACTGTGTTCTTCTCCTTCAATATTGTGTTAGCTATTCTGTGTCTTCTGCCATGCCTTTACACTTCAGAATCAGTTTGTCAATGCCCACAAAACAACTTGTGGGGATTTAAGCTGTGATTACATTGCATCTATAGATCAAGCTGGGAAGAATTCACATCTTGACAGTACTGTCTTCCTATACATGAACATGGAATATCCCTCCATTTATTTAGTTCTTGTTTGATTTAGTCCATCAGAGTTTTGTAGTTCTCCTCATATAGATCTTGTCATATTTTGATAGACTTACACCTATTTCATTCATTTTGATTCTAATATAAATATTATGTTTCTTTTAATTTTAACTTCAACTTTTTCATTGTTAGTACAGAAGAAACGAAATGACTTCTGTATATTAACCTTTAATCTTGCCACATTGCTATAATCACTTGTTACTTACAGGATATTTTGTGGTCAATTCTTTCTGATTTTCTATGTACACAAAAACGCCCTCTGCAAAAACAGTTTTATTTTTTCCTTGTTAACTTGTATACCTTTATCCCACCTTTATTTTGTCTTATTGCATTAGCTAGAAGTTCCAGCATAATTGTGAAAAGAAATGGTGAAAGGGGTAATCCTTGCCTTGTTCTTGGTCTCAGTGTGAAAACTTCTAATTTCTCACCATTAAATGTGATATTAGCTGAAGGTATTTTATAGATATTCTTTATCAAATTCGGGAAGTTTCTCTGTATTGTTAGTTTACTGAGAGATTTGATCATGAATGGGTGTCGATTTTTGTTAAATGCTTTATCTACATCTGTTGATAAGATCGTGTGATTTTTCTTTTTTAGTCTGTTGAGGTGATTACATTAATTGATTTTTGAATGTTGAACCAGCCATGCATGTCTGAGATAAATCTCACTTCACTGTGGTGTGTGATTCTTTGTATACATTGTTGCATTCAATTTGCTAATATTTTTTTTTGATAATTTTTGCGTCTTAAGAGATATTGGTCTATAGTTTCTAGCATATCTTTGTCTGGTTTGCTGTCAGTGCAATTATTAGGTATTAGGGCCTCATACAATCATTGACTGATGATGGGGTTAAGTCCCGATAAGCCTGTAATAAACTGGAAATATTGTAAGCCAAAAGTGTGTGCTTCAACTTCTGAGATTTTCAACTTACAATGAGTGGAGTTATTTGGACATACTCCACTGTAAGCTGAGGAGTGTACTGAATGTGTATTGCTTTTGCACCATATCTTGAAGTTGAAAATTTCTAAGTTCAAATCTGATAAATTTGAGACTATATGTATTCCCTCTGTTCCTGAAAGATATTGAGAGAATTGGTAGAAATTTTTCTTAAATGTTCAGTAGAATTAATTAGTGAACCCATCTGGGTCTTTTGCTCTGTTTTGGAAGGTTGTTAATTATTGATTTGATCTCTGTAATAGATATAAGCTGATTAAGATTGTCTATTTATTTGTGTGAGTTTTGACAGTTTCAAGGAATTGGTTCATTTAATCTAGGTCATCAAATCTGTGGGCATAGAGTTGTTCACAGTGTTCTTTATTTTCCTTTTAGTGTCCCGGGGACCTGTAGTGATGTCCACCCTTTCATTTCTGATATTAACTTATGTCCTCTCTTTTTATTAATTAGCCTGTCTAGAGGTTTATCAGTTTTGTTGACTTTTTTTCAAATAATCAGATTTTGTTCATTTTCTATACTGATTTTCTTTTTTCGATTTCATTGATTTCTGCTAACTCTTATTATTCGTTTTCTTCTGCTTACTTTAGATTTAATTTGCTTTTCATTTTCTATTTCCTAAGGTAGAAACTTAGATTACTAATTTTAAATCTTTCTTCTTTTTAAATATATGTATTCAATGATATAAACTGCCTTTTAAGTACTACTTTTGTAGCACCTCACAGATTTTGAGAAGCTTTATTTTAATTTTCATTTAGTTCAATTTTTTTTTTTGAGACGGAGTCTTGCTCTGTCGCTCAGGCTGGAGTGCAGCTCCGCCTCCCGGGTTTACGCCATTCTCCTCCCTCAGCCTCCCGAGTAGCTGGGACTACAGGCGCCCGCCACTTCGCCCGGCTAGTTTTTTGTATTTTTTTAGTAGAGACGGGGTTTCACTGTGTTAGCCAGGATGGTCTCGATCTCCTGACCTCGTGATGAGCCCGTCTCGGCCTCCCAAAGTGCTGGGATTACAGGCTTGAGCCACCGTGCCCGGCCAGTTCAAAATATTTTTAATGTTTTTTGACATTTTGTTTTTGGCCCATGTGTTATTTAGAGGTGTGTTGTTTAATCTCTGTGTATTTTGGGATTTTTCAGATACATTTTGTTACCGGTGTCTAATTTAATTCCATTGTGTTCTCAGATCAGAGACCGTACGATTTCTGTTCTTTTAAATTTTAAGGTGTGTTTTATGGTCCACAATGTGGTCTACCTTGGTAAATGTTCCATGTAAACTTGAGAAAAATGTGTATTCTGTTATTGAATGGTGTTGTCTATCGATGTCAAATTATGTCCAGTTGACTAATAGTGTTGTTGAGTTTACGCGCTTACTGATTTTCTGCCTGCTGGATCTGTACATTTCTGATAGAGAAGTGTTGAAGTCTCCAATTATGCTAATAGATGTACTACTTCTCTTTGCTGTTCTATTGGTTTTTGCTTCACATAGTTTGATGCTCTGTTGTTAGATGGATACACGTTAAAGATTCTTATCTCTTCTTGGAAAATTGACCATTTTATCATTATGTAATACCCTTCTTTTGTCCCTGATAACTTTCCTTGCTTTGAAGTCTGCTTTGCCTGAAATTAATATGGCTACTCCTGCTATCTTTAGATCAGTGTTAGCATGATACATTTTCTTCATCCATTTACTTATAATCTATGTGTTTTTGTATTGAAAGTGCATTTCTTACATGCAATACACAGGTGGGTTTTTAAATTCACTTAGACAATCTTTGTTTTTTAATTGGTGTATTTAGATCATTGGTATTCAAAATGAGTATTGACATAGCTGGATTAATATCTACTATATTTATTGTTTTCTATTTTTTTCTCTGTTCCTATTTTTGTCTTCTATACTGTTTCTGCCTTTTGTGGTTTTATTTCATTATTTTATATGATTCAATTTTTTTCCTACTTTTTTTAGCATATCACTTTTTTTTTTTTTTTCACTTTTTGTAGTGGTTGCCCTAGAGTTTACAATATACACCTATAGCTAATCCAAGTCCATCAAGTAACCCTGTACCACTTCACAGATGATATGAGCATCTTATAATAAAGAAAATCGTATCCTCCCTCCTGCCCATTGTGTCACTGCTGTCATTCATTGGACTTATATATAGGTATACATCAGCATATATATTATATGTAAGTATACACAATCAAATATACTGTTGCTATGAATATTTTGAACAAATTGTTATTAGATCGATTAAGGTTAAGAAAAATAAACATTTTTATTTTACCTTAAATTATTCCTTCTTTCATGTTCTTCCTTTCTTTGTATAGGTCCAAGCTTCTGGCCTTTGTAGTTTTCCTTCTCTCAAAAAACTTCCATTAACATTTCTTGCAAGGAGGTTTACTCTGAACACATTCTTTCAAAGTTTGTTTGTCTGAGAAGGTATTTATTTCTCCTTCACTTTTGAAGAATAATTTTGCAGACTATATAATTCTTCATTGATGGGTTATTTCTCTCTGAATACTTTATTTATTTATTTGTTTATTTATTTATTTATTTATTTATTGTTTTTTTTTTGAGACAGAGTCTCACTCTGTTACCCGGGCTGGAGTGCAGTTCCGTGATCTTGGCTCATGGCAACCTCTGTCTCCCAGGTTCAAACAATTCTCCTGCCTCAGCCTCCCAAGTAACTGGGATTACAGGCATGCACCACCATACCCAGCTAATTTTTGAATGTTTAGTAGAGAGAAGGTTTCACCATTTTGGCCAGGCTGGTCTCTTAAACTCTTGACCTCAAGTGATCCACCCATCTCGGCCTCCCAAAGCTTTCGGATAAAAGGGGTGAGCCACTGCGCTTGGCCCTCTTAATACTTTAAATATTTCACGCCAGTCGATTCTTGCTCTTTAGGTCTTGTTAAGAAAAACAGAATGCTCTGTTGTGTTTCGAAATGGTTCTTCTTCTCTTCTCCCTACCAGAAGCAGTAGGGGAATTTTCTCTAATACTCACTTTGAGAAGTTTGTGAAGCTTCTGTAGATAAATCTCACAATATCCTTGGTGTTCCCTATGCCTGGGCCCTTCTGGAGTTTTTAACTCTAAGACTTATTTGCACTGATCCTCCAGAAATTCATCAATTATAGTTCAGGTTTTCCTATGCTGGTCATGGTTCCTGATGTGGTTGCCGCTCGTGAGTCTCTGCTTCAGTAAGCCATAGTTCCCTATATTTGCTTGTCTGTCTCTCTAATCTTGCGGTACCAGTTTTTCCCTGAGTCCTCCCATCTCTTGCAATCTAAGAAAAGCTGTTGGTTTTTAGTCTCTTTAGTTTTTTTTTTTTTTTTATCATTTCTTTTTTATTTTTAAGTATATCTTATTTATTTTATTATAGAATAAATAAAACTTATTTTAAAATATTCTTCTTTTCAGACATCAGGTTTATTTATTTATTTATTTATTTATTTTTATTATACTTTAAGTTCTGGGGTACATGTGTAGAACGTGCAGGTTTGTTAAATAGGTATACACGTGCCATGGTGGTTTGATGCACCCATCAATCCTTCATCTACATTAGGTATTTCTCCTAACGCTATCCCTCCCCCTAAACTCCCACCCCTCGACAGGCCCCAGTGTGTGATGTTCCCCTCCCTGTGTCCATGGGTTCTCAATAGGAATGCTTTTACACTGTTGGTGGGGGTGTAAATTGGCTCTTTCACTTTTTACTTGTTAGGATGGAGTGGCAACTTCCAAGCATCTTATATGTGTAACGGGAAACAACCTATCATATATTTTTATGCCTATAAGCCATTCACTGTTTTCACAGCATGTGGTACTGACATTAATCTACAATAGCATGTTTGGTATTGACATTAATCTACAATGTCCAACTGGATTTAAGTTGTTCTATCACTTTTGAGCTCTCATTGAGACTGTAATAAGTCAACTAAAGTCATGAGATTTGAATGCACTATACACAAACAAAAAGGTGTGTTTTCCACATAAAATCTGTGCCTGATATTTTCTTTGCTTTTATTTAAAAGGTCATGATATAGTACCTGCATGGATATGGTTCATTTAGGAATAGAGCTTTTCAATGGCACATAAAGAGGTTGATTTAAAATGTGTTATTATGTGTTTATATTCCAATTATAAACTTCCTTTCAGAGGCTATAACAAATATTCACTTAATAAACTACCTTTCTAAGTTAAAAACGTTAATAATTAATGTAGTATTAAAATGTAACATAGGAATAAAAAAAGAGGTTAACAATAAAATAATGAAAACTCCTAAAATAATTATATGGAATGATGCACGACATCAAATAGTCTGGGTATACTTTCCAGAACCATACATTTAAGCACATGGGTGTTGTAAAGATTATTAAAACATTTTCTTTAAAGATTTTAAATACCCAAAATAAAATTTTATGTAAATACTGTTATTGTAATTATTTTATGAGATTTAGCTCTTTGCTCTCATTAACTACGATTGCATGTTTAATGCATGTTCAATCAGATAATCCTGGTGGGTACATTAGTGGTACTGTGTCTTAGGCAATGGATAGCAAGCTCGTAGAAGACATGGGCTATGTCTTCTAGCTCATCATGTCCCTGTGGCCAGGAACTCATCAGCCTGAAGCAGTTAGATTAACAGAATGGTAGAATGGCCTTTTGAAGTCACAATTACAATGCCAACTAGGTGACAGTGCTTTACAGTGCTGGGGCAAAGTTCTCCAGAAGGCCGTATATGCTCTGAATCAGCATCCAATACACAGTACTGTTCCTCCCATAGCCAAGATACATGGGTGCAGGAATCAAGGGGTGTAAGTAGAAGTGGCACCACTCACCATCACCCCTAGTGACCCACTAGCAAAAGTTTTCCTTCCTCTTCCCACAACATTATGTTCTGCTGGTCTAGAGGTCTTACTTCCAGAGGAAATAATCCTGAACCAGGAGACACAACAATTCCATTAAACTGGAAGTTAAGATTGTCACCTGATCATTTTGGGCTACCTCTAAGTCAACAGTCTAAGAAGGGAGTTACAGTGTTGGCTGGGATGATTGACCCAGACTATCAAGATGAAATCAGTCTACTACTCCACAACATAGGTAAGGAAGGAAGAGTATGCATGGAATACAGGAGATCCAGCATCTCTCAGTATTACCATGCCCTTTGATTAAGGTCAATGGGAAACTACAACAACCCAATCCAGGCTGGACTACAAATGGTCCAGACTCTTCAGGAATGAAGGTTTGGTTCACTCAACCAGGCAAAAAACCACGACATGCTGAGATGCTTGCTGAAGGCAAAGGGAATAAAGAATGGGTAGTAGAAGAAGGTAGTCATCAATACCAGCTACGACCACGTGACTAGTTGCAGAAACGAGGACTGTAATTGTCATGAGTATTTCCTCCTTAATTTAAAAACATGTTTGTACATGTACACACATGTACTAGAAAAATATCTTCATTATATTTCCTTTTTTTCCTTTATCATGTGACATAAGATGTATTGACTTCACATAAGCATTTAATTGTTGTTAACTTTATGTAATAGCATTTAGGGTAAGGATTAGTGTGCTTCTGGTTGTGTGAAGAATAGCTGTATTATGTTAGGCATAATTATGACCTTATTATTGTCTTTTGTTGGAGATTATGTATGATTTTGGGAGATGTGTATGGGTTCATGTTGACAAGGGGTGGACTTGTGATGGTTAATATTGAGTGTCAACTGGATTGGATTGCCACGTATTGTTCCTAATTGTGTCTGTGAGGGTGTTGGCAAAGGAGATTAACATTTGATTCAGTGGACTGGTAGAGGCAGAGCCACCCTCAGTCTGGGTGGGCACCATCTAATCGGCTTCCAGCATGACTAGAATAAATCAGGCAGAAGAAGGTGGAAAGAGCAGACTTACTGAGTCTTCTGGCCTTCATCTTACTCCCATGCTAAATGCTTCCTGCCCTCCAACATCAGACTCCACGTTCTTCAGCTTTTGGACTCTTGGACTTACACTAGTGGTTTGCCAGGGGCTCTTGGGCCTTTGGCCACAGACTGAAGGCTACACTGTCAGCTTACCTACTTTTAAGGTTTTGGGACTTGGACTGGCTCCTTTGCTCCTCAGCTTGCAGACAGCCTATCGTGGGACTTCACCTTATGATCATGTGAGTCAATACTCCTTTATAAACTCCCTTTCATATTTACATCAGATATACATCTATCCTATTAGTTCTGTCCCTTTAGGGAACCCTGGCTAATACAATACATATAATCACATCGGTGTTGTAAAGATTATTAAAACATTTTCTGTAAAGATTTTAAATTTACCAAATAAGACTTTATGTAAATATTGTTATTATAATTATTTTATGAGATGTAGCTCTTCACTCTAATTAACTATGATTGAAAGTTTAATGCATGTTCAATTAAATAATCCTGGTGGGTATGAGAGTGCTAGTGTGTCTTAGGCAATGGATGGTAAGCTTCTAGAGAACATAGGCTATGTCTTCTATCTCATCGTGTGCCTGTGGGTGAGAATTTGCTGGTCCTTTTTATCAAGGTACCTGATACATAGTAGGAACTGAGATAATATTTGTTGAATCTGGAACAAATGAAAGAATCATTGAGATGCAATTAATGTTTGTTAAATGCAGTGCTTTAAAAAGTCAAGGACTTGTACAAACACACAACTTGCTCTTTCCCAACTATGTCTACCCTATTACCTCACAGAAATTTGCAGTGAAAGCTTAGATTCATTCACTGTGAAGCATGTTGCACACCCTCCCACTTGAGAGACTCTACCTTGGCTGTCTCCTCAACCTTAAATATTATTCCCCAGACACAGACATGGTGCTCTTCCACGTCTCCTTCAAGTTTCTGCTCAAATGTCACTGTCAGAGTGGCACTCTTTAAAACTATAGGGCCAGGCGCAGTTGCTCACACCTGTAATCCTAGCACTTTGGGAGGCCACCAGCACTCTGGGATGCCGAGGCAGGTGGATCACCTGAGGTCAAGAGTTTGAGACCAGCCTGGCCAAAATAGTGAAATCCCATCTCTACTAAAAATACAAAAACAAGCTGGGTACGGTGGTACTCACCTGTAATCCCAGCTAAGGCAGGAGAATTGCTTAACCTGGGAGGCAAAGGTTGCAGTGAGCTGAGATGGTAACACTGCACTCCAGCCTGGGCAGTACAGCAACACTCTGTCTTAAAAAAGAAAAAGAAAAAGAAAGAAAGAAAAGTAAAACTACAAACCACCTTCTCCCAGCTCTATTTTATTTTCCATAGAACTTTCTATTATATCATTTTCTTATTTAATATTTATTGTCTTTCTCTCTGCAGCTGAAATGTAAGCTCCAATAAAGTGAGAATCTTTGTTTTGGATACAGAATACTGCTGGCATAGAGTAGATGCCCTGTAAATACTTGTGGAATGAATAATTAGACACTCACATATCATTTGAATGTCTTTTGCATCAGCTACCTGATATATAAAATGAAAATAATTTGGTTACCATATTGATTTCATAGGGACTGTTCTGAGAGTTATATTGTATTATATATTTGACATTAAATAGTTTTCAATAAATTCAATGATGATTTTTATAACTGAAAGAATAATGTCATATTCAGATTTGCCTTTTTTTCCACAATTTAGTTAGAGTGCAAATAATGACATTTTGAAATAGCAGAATAAACATCCAGAGATAAGACTTTTAAAAATATGTCATTGGAAAGGGTAAAAAGCATCATCTTTATATGCTCCTTTGATCTTTCTGTAGTGTCACATTGTGGGCATATGATATTTGTAAATTAATACAATTTAAAAAAGAGGTACAGCTATAGAACCAAAGTTTAGAGATAGATTTATATTTTAAAAATATTTTAAAATTATTTTTAGATTTAGCCAAAATGCTAGAAAATTCACTAATATCTAACACCACTTTTTAGTAAATTATGTTTCCTTGCTTGAGCAGAATTAATATTAAATTTTTTTCTGACCATCCTGGCTAACACAGTGAAACCCCGTCTCTACTAAAAAATACAAAAAATTAGCCAGGTGTGATAGCGGGTGCCTGTAGCCCCAGCTACTTGGGAGGGTGAGGCAGGAGAATGGCGTGAACCTGGGAGGTGGAGCTTGCAGTGAGCCAAGGTCGCGCCACTGCACTCCAGCCTGGGTGACAGAGTGAGATTCCATCTCAAAAAAAAAGAAAAAAAAAAAAAAGAAAAATTCTCCTACTAACACAGAAAAAGTTCTTAGAACTGTGAGTCCCAGACATGCAGGGAACCCACAGAGGGCCACTACTACAAACAGATGCCATGCCAAACATAGAATAGTGAGCTGAGACTGGCTGCAATGCTGGGTGAGGAAAGAATGGACAGTGGGGTTGAAACTAGGAATCATGCTCTTTACCTGAATGGTCTAAAGGGCGTGCATTCTGATCCCACAGCTGGATGATTCTTTTGCAAACCAGGCTCTAGATGAGACATAAAGATTTTCATTGCCCTTATCTGTCTGCTATGCACTTCAATAATACTCATCCTCTTTTTCCCCATGAGATCATCTCCTTCAGTACTTCGTCTTCAACGCTCATCTCTGAGCTGGCGCAAAAATGAAGCTCAGTATAAATAGTCAATGAATAAACTAATGATCCTGTGTACTATTCCTGCACAAATCAAGTCATCTTCACTTTGTTTCCTGCTCTCCTTCCTCCCACTTTATCGTATTTCATCCTCACTACAATCTCCCTCATCTCTGTAAGATCTTTTTGTACAAGAAGGTATTTCCACGGTGAATTCACATGCTTCCACCTCCATTTTGAGCTGCCAATTCTGCTAACAATGGGCACCTTGGTAAACAGTAATGGAAAAAACAAAACAAAACAAAAACAAACAAACAACCCCCCCAAAAAACCTCTAACACATCTCACTACTTTGGATAATGATTAATGATACTGAAATAATAAAACATTCATTTATCATTGAATACTGATAAATCATTCCTTTGCCTTAATATGCTGTTGATGCTTAGGGATCAACCAAAAATGTTTCCCACATTTTTAAAACATCACAGGGTTTAATCTTCATTACAAATTTCAATTCAAAATGTTTCTTCTCAGAAGCATGACAAAGTGATTTACAGGAGAAGTAGTGAAAGGACCTTTTTCAAAGTGATTGGAACCTTTCCAGTATAGACGTTAAACATAAAAAGCATAATGAATGTGTTGGCATTTGTTTCTTATTTGCATACTATAAAAATAAAACAGAGTGTACATGAAGTTCCTGTTAAATTCACATTACCTGTTTAAATAAGGATATTCAAAAGGCAATGCAATCTAATTAAAATCAAGAAATGGCATTTGAGCCATATTTATATACTTCTATGATAATACATATACACTAATATTTACCATGCATGCAAAGGGTATACACCTCATTAAGCATATCGGGAGGAAAATTCCCCAATTCCTTCAATTTAACTAGTCATTTCATAATTTTTTTCTAATGTGAATGCTAGCTATTTCAAGTGCTAAACTAAAGTCACATTTAACTATAATCATCAATGCATAAGCAGTTGTAGTCCAAAGCAAACTCTGAAGGACCTTCTCAGAGTCTAAAACTCGATGCATTTTCATGATAATACACTGAAAGCTTGAAAACAAACTATTTATTCTCTAAATGTGCCTTTTTCTCATTGTTCATACTTTCCAGCTTGCTCACAAATGCCCAAATGTTGATATCAGTGCTGTTTCTAAGAAACTACAATAAGGTGTTTGTTTTGCAATCCTTTTTCTCCCTTCTCCCACACATAATTACATGATCTTTGAAACTTACAAAACAAACAGGAGAAAGGTATCCTTTCAAAATGAAGTAATTGTATGGGTTTATAGTCCTCTAATTTAAGAGTAGATTATGCATTTTTCTACCATAAAAATTTGCCAATTTGAAAGTTTGTTTAAAATATAAATGTATAAGCATACCTTTGTCTTAGAAATTATTATATGAAAGTATGGACAATTAAGTTTTAGGAAAAAAGTGTACAACTGCAGTTTTGGGTCATTAAATGCATCCTGTTTTGAGAGCTGCTATGCATTTTCAAAGAGCATTATAAAACCTATAGCATTGATTGTTTTCATTAATTAGAATAAAGCAAGAACAGCCTCTAGAATCATTTGATTTAAAAGACAAATTCTGGTTGGTTCAGAACCTTTGGATTTATTTACAACCAATTCTACTTGGTCTATCATTTAATGAAAGAACAGAAAGGTGTCCTTCTCCCATGCCATCCTAAACAAGTCATCATAGTAGAATGCTATAAAAGCCTGTGATGAGGATTTTAGCCTCAGATGTAGCCTATGTCCCCACATGTCTCATAAATTCTTCTAATGCATTTTCACATGCATGATCGTGAATGCCTATTCAATGAAAGGGTTTACCATATGCTACACTTTTCAACTACCAAGAACAAAGGGTAAATGGTCCCTGGCCCTGTATTCGGAACAAAAAGTATGAAAGCAAAACAAAAAACCTCTTACATTTTTACTAAATAAAAGAATGAACGCAGACTGTAAAGGCTTAGTGGAAACTTCTTTTGGCACCATGCTGTTCTTTCTTGAGACCATGCTGCTTTTTCTCTGCTCAGTGAGGGACAGATAGAAAAAAAAGGAGATACAAATGTAGTTGACCTCATGTGTCACCCAATCCATCTTCTCCCTAGTAGAGAACTATTCAGTACAGGATAGCATTAAATGTTTCCTTCAGTATGCTTTAAGAGTAATGAGGATTTTTGCTATTTATTTAGGAAGAATTCACAACATAGTAGAGGTAGTCACTATCAAGAGTTTTTTGTTGTTTTTTTTGTTTTTTTGTGGACTGGGTCTGACTCTGTCACCCAGGCTGGAGTGCAGTGGCTCGATCTCGGCTCACTGCAACTTCTGCCTCCCCCGTGCAAGTGATCCTCCCACTTCAGCCTCCCAAGTAGCTGGGACTACAGTCACTACAGGCCCATGCCATCATGCTCGCCTAATTTTTCGTATTGTTTTTGTAGAGACGAGGTTTCCCCATGTTGCCCAGGCTGGTCTTGAACTCGAGCTCAAGCAATCCTCCCACCTCAGCCTCCCAAAGTGCTGGGATTACAAGCTAGTTTTTGTCTTTCAATTTCCCCCTCAAGCTACACGTAATTAGGCCCCTAGTATCAGGTTAAACGATTTCTTATCCTCTTTTTTTTCAACATATTTTCATGACTCGGAGTATTACTTCTCATCAGATAACTAGTCAGCCAAGCCAGAGAGATTTATGCATTTGTTAAGTGCACAACATACTCACACCAAATTATATGTAAATAATACATACATATGTATATATAGAAGTTATATGTAGATTACAATATATACAAGTACATATGCACTTTTCCTTCAGCCAACTGCCCCAGTGACTCCACTCAGAAATAGCCACCTATGAGACAAAATTCCTCAACAAAAAGAAATAAAACAAAACAAGAAAAGTAAAAGAACAGTAAAACAAAACAAAACACAACCCCACATTAAAAATTCTACAAGTTGGAAGGATATATGCCAATATACAAATCTGATGGTAAATTTTTGTCTAGTCTAGGAAAATGCCTTCTTTTCAAATTATAATTTATTACAATTAGTCTTTCTATCAGTTGGTTATCAGCCTTCGTTGAGTAGACAAACAATTTCCATTCAAGGACTTACTGAATCAAAATACCATTAAAGGTAAATATACTGTAGATGCTGTGAAGCTCAGTAATATGGGATATTATCCCTATCTTACGGTCTTGAAGATATCTCATAAAAATTATCATTCAAAATAAATAAGGGGCTACATTTCATGTATTATAGGACTTGTACAGTTTTGGTCGAGTAGTGGTTTCATGGTGCCATTTTTTGATGCGCATCAAAGGGGACTCAGAATAGAAAATTCATTTGGGTTTTTAACTATAAATGTAGGATGCTCACCTTCTAAAAATACTCTTGCCTTAACAATGTTTATTCTTCTCATATAGAATTACTCTGTCCCACTTCATTTCATACTGGACTCTTATTTATTTGTAGAAGAGATTTTATTCTTCACTGAATGTGCTGTAGTTAGAAAATGTTTTAGTTAAGTCTTTCTAGGTGAAACATAGGATCACAGCCTATATCTTACTAGTCGTCCTAGCAGTAAGCAATATTGAAGCAATACTACTGCCTGGCTTTGTTTTGGCTTTTAGTTTGGCTTGCAGGGCCAGCTTCTTCTGATCTATTCATCCTAAAGAACATTGTCAGCAAATCTTTTTTTTTAAGGCAATTGCAAATAATTTTTATTAGACTATCTCATTCTTTTTTTAAAAAAAGTCATTAACTTATTTCACTTTTAGCTATTTTTTTCTTTATCAAATGAGTTTCTGTATAAGTAGCATGGCTGTTTTTACTTCCCATGAAGCTACCCTTCCTAAAGCTATAAAAGAAGAAGGAAAAAACTTTCCTTATGGGAAAAACAAACGAGCTAAACCGAACAAAAGCAAACAAAACTCTATAAAACCAGAATAAAGGCAAACAAAACTCTAGGACACTGGTAGAATGAAAAGCTGGGAAAAATACTATCAACGTACATAGTTTTCAGAGACTTTCTTAATTTAAGCAAGTGTTGTAGGATAGTCATTGATCCTATCTAAATGAATCAGGGTGATCTTTTTCACAATCTCCAGCCTCAATGAAATAACACTTCATTTACAACTCTTACTACTATTATTATTATTAGACACTCACAGTGTCACCCAGGCTGGAGTGCAGTGGTGTAGTCCTGGCTCACTGCAGCCTCTGGCTCCGGGGCTCAAGCGATTTTCCTGCCTCAGCCTCCCGAGTAGCTGGGATTACAGGCGCCCACCACCACGCCCAGCTAATTTTTGTATTTTGGGGTAGCGATGGGGTTTCACATGTTGTCAAGGTTGGTCTCAAACTCCTGACCCCAAGTAATCCGCTCACCTTGGTCTCCCAAAGTGCTGGGATTACAGGCATTAAGCCACCGTGCCTGCCTTTCATTTACAATTATTAAAAAATACTATGCTTCCTGAGTTGTCCATATTTGAATGAGATACTTATGAGGAATGTGGCATTTTCCATGCTTTATTACTGATAAAATTGTTTGGACATTTCTGCTGCATCATCCATTCTCTGTGATAGAGATTGTGGTACACTAACAGGTGTGTTTACTCCTATAATAGGTGCAGCTTGTATAGGGTATGGCTTTTACGAAGTAGTATCATTTTAAAATTAATTGTTAATTTCTATGTGTTTGTCCTGCCTTCCCAACATGTTTATACTCCTTTGATGGTGGGGTTTCTTTCTTATAAGTTTTATTTTCTCATGTATAATGTCTCATATGTTTATGAGTTGTACTGATTAGTCGATATGGTAACTATTCAATAATACCTGTCTTACAATAAAAAAGATGAAGGAGATGACATGTCTAGCAAGAGAAATCCAATAATATTAATGCTTAAGAACCACTGATGCTTCGGTTCTCATTTGTCAGAATTTGATATTAAATAGCTTTTTGTCAAGAATCTGAAAAAACATGTCACAATATAGAATCCTTTAAAAAAAAGGGCAATCTAATTCCCTATAGCTCGGAAAGGACTTCAAACTGTGTCATTCCATTTGCCAACAAGGAATACATTCACATAAATTAATCTCTCATTCATGTAATGTAGTACAGAAACTTAGAGTCTTGTCAATAGTTCATGAGGAGCTGTAATTTGGGATAGGTAAAGGAAATGTATCCAGTGGCTGTGTATAGTGCTATATCCCTCCAGAATCAATGACTGAGAAAATGTTTTTCTCTCGGATTTTCTTTATCTATTAGATATCAAATGTTTGGACTTCTCTCATTTTTAACTTTGAAAATACTATTCTGTTTTAGCTCCAAGGTATACAGTGACATGTTTCCATCAGAAATGGATCCTAGAATACTTTGAAGCTACTGATATATCACTTCTCTTGAAGTATTTCTGTGGTAGTCAGCAGTTGGCATTGCCTGTGGTAGAAAGCTTCACATTATTCTTGGTGAAACAGAAAAGAATTCTATCTGGAAATCATTAGGGATCCATGACCTATAAAGCTCTTTGCAAACACCACACAATTTTAAACAAATGCAAAAGTCTTGCTCCACTCATCACTGAAATGACAGGATTAATTAACATCCTCCTGAGATACCCTTAACCGAGAGGTGCTCATCGAATCCCCCTTTAGGTAGACCCTGGCTTCATGTGCAGCCTTAAGGATTGGTTGTCAGCATTTACCCTTAAATAAAATACAGCCACACAAATATTAATTATGCAATTTTAATTTTCTGAAGAGTGTCTGGAAAGATCTGGAGCCAGATATAGGGAAGTTTGACTACTAGTTCCCCTGCTTGCTAGCTGGAGAAATATGTTCTTTTTAAAAATTATTACTAATGGAGGCACATTATTAGTTATTTAAAAACGAACATATTTCCCTAAACCCTACAAGAGAGACCATATAATCTAGTAAAAGAGCGTGGGCTTTCACATTTACTAGCTGTGGACCTTGGGTAAGCTTCACAACGTCTTGGATAAGTTAACTAACCTCTGTGAGCCTCAGTCTCTTCAGCTGTAACATGAGGTTAATAAGAGTGGTCTCAGTGAATTGTTGAGTTGGTTTTTAAAGCATTTCTATTTGTTTATTTGTCTATTTATATCTCTGTCTCTATTGATATATCTAACTCTATCTCCATTCCTTCTTTTATATCTGTATTTTAAAGTGAAAACTTAAAAACACTCAACAAATATTAGCTACTTCCTCTGCCTCTGTAATTATTTATAATTGTTATATATGTCTTCTATTCAAATAATCAACCAAATATGTAAATTTCAATTTCAACAAATAACATACTCTAATACACGCTTTTTACTGTTTAGTAAAATTGACCTGAAAGATGGAAGGAAATGTACATTTCTTTTCAACAAAGCTACACACAATAAGCAACATATTCTTTAAATAGCCACACTGTGTTGCCTGATATATTTGATTTTGAATTTATTTTACAACGTTGTTTTCACTTTAATTTTTTTCAATATTGAAATACAAATAAGCTTCTTATTAACCTACCTAGAACATCGAGACCCATACAGTAAGAGTGTTAACCATTGTAAACCCTGTCATGTCTCTGAGAAGCAGAGGAATTATCTTGTTATCAATTTAATAATGGAACATTGAAGTAAATGATGCCATCCACTGACACCAGTAACACTGTCTCTCTGGGGAAATTCACGTCTGTGAGAACTGTCAATCTAGATAGATACAGACATATTACACATACTCCCTTCAATCCATAAATCTACCCTTTCTGGGTTGCCTTAATAAAAAGATTCCTTATGTTGATAAAGACAAGCTATGCAGAATATCTTGACATTACTGATCTATAATCCCTTTATTTTAAAAAAGTATTTTGTGGAAGGATTTAGTAAATAATTTACCAAATTTTCATCTACTTCCTTTTTGTGCTTTAGCATAAGTTACATGTAAACATGTAGGTTTCAAATTAATAAAGTATTAATAACTACATAGAGATGTGGGAAATAGATAAAATGTATTTATTTCCACTATTTGCTTTGGCAAGCTTTCTTCAAAGCACAGCTTACCTTTTTGTTTTGCATTAAAATTGCCTCTAGTTCTAACTGAGATAGATATAAGATGATTTTTTTTTTTTTTTTTGGAGATGGAGTCTCACTCTGTCACCCAGGCTGGAGTGCAATGGTGCGATCTCGGCTCACTGCAACCTCTGCCTCACAGGTTCAAGTGATTCTCCTGCCTCAGCCTCCCAAGTAACTGGGATTACAGGTGTCTGCCACCATGCCCAGCTAATTTTTGTATTTTAGTAGAGATGGGGTTTTAGCATGTTAGTCAGGCTGGTCTCGAACTCCTGACCTCAGTGATCCACCCTCCTTGGCCTACCAAACTGCTGGGATTAAAGGCGTGAGCCACTGCACCTAACCTAAGATGATTTCTTATATTAAAAGTATCACACATTTTCCCATGAGAAAATATGACAAGAAAAAGTAAAAATTATCAACATAAATGTATCAATGAAATATACAACAGTAGAACATAATGAGAATCTTCTCAGTGCAAAAATACACTGTATTATAGAACAAGCAAGAACCAAGAAACAAGTTGAGTTGCATTGTTAGTTACTAAAATGTGTTGGTATATCTTAGTTTGCTAGAGTAGACTAAATTCCATTAATGCACACAGGTTTCAGCCAAAGCCTAGAAGCAGTGACACCCTGCTTACAGGAAAAGAAATTTATACAGGAAAAATAAGTATGCTGGAAAAAGGAAAAGAAATCCAAAGTGGCAGCAGGGATTCTAAAAATGGCTCTTTATAACCTCTAACTGATTTCGAACTCTTACTCCCAGACAATGATGTTTTGGGGTAGAGAAGGTCTACTTGCCATGAAATCATTTGACTTTTTCTTATCTAAGTGCTTCCTGGACAACCCAATGGATATCCCACAGGCACCAGAAACTCCATTAGGCAAAACCAAACTCTTCATCTCCCTTCCCAAATCTCTATCTCCTGGTGCACTTCACCATTTGTGAATGGAGCCATCCAACACACAGTTGCTTAAATGATAACTGAAAATCACTGCATAATACTCTCTTCTTCATATGCAATACATGCCCTACTCTTGCTACTTGAATAATCAGCATCTCTGGTAATTTCAACTCCTATACCACTCAAAAACTCATCACCTCTTCCACTTCCATTACTCTGCTGTAGTTCTGGTTATCCCCACTTATTACCAGGTCCTCCTATAGACCTGGTACATAACCAGTATTATAATACATTACGATTTTGGTTATTCATAACAATCCTGTGAAATACGCACTGATACTCCAATTTTAATGATAGCTTTGATAATTAACAATTATCTTTGAAAATTAACAATTAATAATTTTTGTTAAAAGTTAATTGAAACAGTTTAGAAGAATTCAATATGATGAGACAAAATCTACCTGTAATGCCACCCTCTGCTTCCAGGCCCTTTCTACATATGTGAACACTATTAATATTGTTTATGTTTATAAAATATATATTTTATGCCAAAAAGATAATATTATGCCTACAGTTCTGCAATTTGCACTACATTAAAAAAAGTAAACATTGGTTTACACCTATGTTGGCAATTTTATCCACAGAGTAAAATTTTAATTGAGAGATTTCCAGGTCAAAGAGCGCATGTATTAAAAAATTTTACTGCTATGTTCAAATTGTTCTGTAGAAAGAATGTACAAATTTATAACCCTACTAACAGATTCTGACAATGCCTATTTTCCTTTATGCTCGCATATTCTTCAGAATCCTAGCAGGAAAGAGAAAGGACAGTCAATTGTGGATAAAATGAATAAGTGTTATGGAACTACTTACAAAGATACAGCCTTGTGCAGGAAAACCATAAGGAACAGTAGAGGACACTGGGGGTGGCAGTAAGGACCCAGGACCATCTTAAGACCAGAGGATGGCAAAAAGGGCCACCAGACATGAGCTGCGATTTCAGTGACATCCACAGCTACTTCACAGTGACCCTGCAGGAGGCCTCCCCCTCCTCAGTCTCTCTGATCTGTCCTGACTGAGTCCAGCTGGAACCTAGAGGGCAAAGTGACCAACTGAAGTAGATGCAGATACTGCATGGAAGGGAGGAGAGTGGATCTGAGCAGCAAATTGAAAACATTAAGAACACTTTGTAATTTTCTGGGTTTGAAGATGAAAGAGTCTGTGTTTAATATGAAAACCTGCAGATTTTTTACCTTGCCATATTCATTTCTGAACTCTTTTATGTTCCTTGGCTAACTGGTTTTGTCGTCTCCATCCTTGCTTTCCCATCCATCAAGTTTCTGCAGAGCCACTCAGAGATCTTTCCAAAATGCAAGCAGGATCATATAATTTCTCTGCATAAAATCTCTCATTAGTTCTCCATCTCTCCAGGATAAAGCTGAAACTCCTAGGCAAGCATAAATGGCCCTTTGTAATTGGGCTCCTGCAGTCTAGGGATCTCTTTCCAACCATCATGTCTGCTAATCTCCCATCTGCATTCGGCACTCAGGCAGTAAGGAGTCATTTGTAGTTCCCAGTTGTGAAACATTTTCTCAAACTTGCAAAGGACTGCATCACTCTGCTGGTAATGCCAGTGCCTCCTCTGCCCACAGGTTGAACTTCTAGTCATTCTTCAAGATGTCAATCAAGAGTCACTTCCTCTGGAAGGTCCTAATCAACTTGCTCTTGTGGTAGAGTTAGGTATTTAATACTCTTAACTACTATGTGACATTGTGTGTTTCTCATCTGCACATAGTTTTCTGAACCTCTTTAGTTGCTGCCTTCCCCCTTGAGATTGCGAGCACTGTGACAGCAGGGGTTTGTTCTTTGTTCACTTTATTCATTTCTCTCTTCAGTATTCAGCACAGACTCTGATATGTTACAGACTATATATTATCTTAGTATCTCCACTAACTTGCCATGTGTACTTGGTAAAGCCCCTTAATTTCTCCAAGTTTCCTAGCTATAAAATGGATGTGATATTAGTGCTAAGGGTTTGGCAAATATTAACTCTTTTAACTTTCACAACAACCTTAAGAGTTAATTTTAGTTAAGCTCTTAGCAGTATGTCTGGCACATAAGTGCTCAAGAAATGTTAAATCTTCAAGTATTGTATCAAACCGCCAAGGATCTTACTTCCAGAGATTAATTATTTGCATGAAAAGCCATTAGATTTCCCTAGAGAAATGTGAAAATTTTGGGGCCTCACACACTAAGACTCCTGAGGTTATCAAACTTACAATTTCTGAGAAAAAAAAAAAAAAGTGATTGCCCAGAAACTTTGGGTGTTTGAGAAATATAAGGATGGGTTTTTGGTCAGCTTCTGTTCATTGCCTAATCCAGAGTACACAAGAGGGCCTATCCCATAACAGATGACAATACATAATTGTTGGAAGAATATATTGTGTGTGCTTTAGTTTGGGACACAGCTGCTTATCAATATGAACCAGTACTGTGGCCCAAGGTGAGATACAGGCACCCTGTCTCCATGCCAGAGGATATTACAGCAACTCCTCAGGGAGGTGGAAACACACCATTCAAAGAGCAAGGCAACACTCTGAGCATCTTAAAGACTATTATCTCTGGTGGAAAATTCTCAGCTTCGAAGACCCCATGGCAAGAGCATTAGGAAGAATGTTTCCAAAAACTGATGCAGGGGGAATTTCTGGCAGAGGTGAGTTTCTGAAATGGTAGGAGTGAAACAGTCAGGCATATAAAGCACCAGCCACCGAGGATGGGAGCGGAGAAATATAGAATAAGGGCAGTGGGGATTGGAGTTCTGTATTACAATACCCCTGAAATTGTTGTTTATTCCTATACCTTGTGTTTTCTCTCAGGAAAGCAAGAGATATGAAATTGTTCTCACCAATAGTTGAAAGTGATATTAGGAATTAAGTTTTTGAAAAAAGCAAAGACCTAACAATCTTTTAGTTATCAGTATTGGTTTTGGGAAGTATTTTTAACATTACTATATTAAAATATTAATGTAGGTAGCAATATTTGAATATGGAATTGTTTACAGTTTAGAAAATGAGCATTTCACATAAAATAATGTACTTATTAGTGAGAGTTTTACAATTAAAGAGAAGACAGCTTTCACAATTTAATTGTTTAGTCTTTAACAAGGGACCATGGAAATGACTGGAGAAGCCTTCAGAGGACAAATGACTTTGAATTAGAGAGCTAAGGTCACATGCACAGACTTACTCTGATAACATGTTTGCTGCTGACTAGAGATTGTGGTAGACTGACCTAGGAGAAGACCATGAATGTATGAAACGAAGGAGAGGTAAAGTACAGTAACCTTTATTAGAATGTATTTTTCTGGTCTGGATTTCAGATGTCTCATTTTCTACCTCCACGGGCTGTTGGGTCACTGGTATTACTTCATATTGTACAGGTCACAGCAGGGACCTTGAGCACATGACAGGGTGGGGGATTCTGGGAGTTCATTCCCTGAGCACCTACTATGGAACAGGAATTGGACTAGATTCTGAGAATATAGTATTCAAGAAAACATATGTGACACCTGCACACTTCAAGCTTGTGATTTAGTGGAGAAGAGAAACATTCAAGGAACATAATACAATAGTGTACATTACAAAATGTGGTAAGTGCTACAATGCTACAAACAAGATGCTATCCAAAATAAATGAGTGAGTAAATAAATAAGTGGTCTGTAATACAGTTCACCCTTTCAGGCAATGACTCCATGTAGAAGTGACATGCAAGTGGAAATCTCACAGATGAGCTGGAATCTGTTTTGGGTGAACAATGACTCAATTCGAGTAAGGGGAATATCATACATCAAGGTCCACATGCGTTGAGAACTAGCCATGTTTAAAGACACAGAAAAAGCCAGTATTGCTGGATGTTAATGACTGAGCAGGGGATGGAGTGAAGTGCTGTCATGGAAGCAGACAGTAGCCACATAAAAATGTTGGTCCTAGCAAGAGAAATCATATTGTAATGATTTTACTAGGAACGAGGTAGAAAACGCTCCAGTCTCCTATGTTGCCTATATGCCCATTTTCTTTGACTTGAAGATGGAGTTGAATAGCACTGAATTCTTGATTTTATTCAAGTCTTTGAGTAACCACACAACCTCTGAGTTCATTTTCTGTCTGGTTCACAGTCTGGCCAAGTGGAAAGAGGGGCGTGATTATGGCTAAGTAGGGTAGGTGGAAGGAAAGCAGCAACTTCCTTTGTTCCTTCCCTTTCAGACCTGATATTATCCTAAAGAAGAGAGTACAAAATGACATTGCATCCCTCCTGCTGGGGAGAGTGCAGAATTGGTCATGGGCAATTGCGAGCACTGAGCTGACATAGTACCCTAGTGACCCGAATGAGTTAATGCATTGTCCTAAAGCTCTAATTTACAACCAGGAAGAATTTGGGGCATTGAGAGGCAGACTGAATAGGTCCATTTTTACCCATTGTGATTTCAGTGACAGGACCAGTTGGCTCTCCTCTAAACTGGCCCACCAAATCATGCATTCAGACAATTGAATCACCAACCCCCTGACATACTGCAGAGTCTCTGCAATGTAACACAGCACTGTCACTTCAGGTTCCAGCTTAACGTACCCTTTCCTTTCTAGTCCTCTTCTCTCTTTGGACATTTTGCACTGAAAAGCTTCTTTGACACTGATTATAAAATAAGAAATTAATATTGTCATTCATCTTTCCACTAGTGAGTGCAAAATCTTGCCAATAAGCCCACTATGAAACCAAATATGCAACCAAAAATACAACCAGTCCTCCTGATTCTCAGATTTGCACCTCTAACACACCAACACTATGACACATCTGTTTGTCTTTTTATGTAGAACTTTCTTAGTATATAATGATTATATTTATTTTTATCTACTAATGATAATAAGAGACAATTCCAACAAAATCAAAAGCCAGACAAACAAAACTACATTAAAAGCTGTTCATAAGTTTAATAAAAATGATATCTTGAAAGCTCTGAATATTCTTCAGATCAAAGGATATGTGGAAAGGATATGTGAAGACCCATTACACCTATAGTAATGGGTGTTCCATGGTTACATGGTGAGGCTCTAGAACTTTTGATAGGGTAGTTTATGCAGAAATAACCATAATTCTGCATGATGGAAATAGGGTAGAAATGTCTCTTTCACCTCCCGAGTAGAAAAGACAACTGAGAGTGGTGGTCAGAATACTATTGGGAAATAAAACATAGACACATTGTTCAGGCAAGACACAGTAACATAGTGTGAAAGCAAGACCTGCTAGAATATGAAAGAAGCATCCTTTACTCCCACAGGTTAAAGAATGTCACTAGAATCACAGTAAGGAGAAAATGAACACTGATTATAGTTGCTATGTGTCTTTATCATTTCTTATGCAAATATTTATAGCGATTTTCTCTATAACTCTCATTAGATAGTTTGGGCACAGTAATTCTTATAGGATACCTTTTGTCACCTTTGTAAGATTGATGTTTCTCCAGATACTGATACTAGCATCTGAGCTAGTATCAACCCTTTGAATATTATATTTTGGATTCTTCTGCCCACAGTGAACTGAAAAAAATCCTTTTCTGAATGCTGTTTTATTGAAGGTTAAATTTTTCTCAGAGTTTTCCACAACATAAAAACCCAAGCAATTAAAAGTTCCTAAGCTGGTCATTGTCAGCTTCTCATATTACCTTTATTTTAGTATGTTCTGAATTAGTTAAGCACAGGCTTAATCAATTCAGTTTTTCAGATCTGAAAATTTTTTTGTGTTAAAAATACATGAAGTTATAACAATAATATCATATCAATTTCATACAAATTGCACAAACTCTGCCCTAGAAAACCTAGGGTATATGATGACTATGCTTAGGGTATTGCATTATAAAATATTGATAAACATTTTTTTAGAAAGGATTAATTAATTTGAAATCCCCAGGTGATAAATATGTGTGCTTCTGGTATCGATATTAATTTTTAAGCCTATAAGAAAATCAGCAGCATAAATAGATGTTACCACATTTCAACTCAAGAAAAACAAAAAATACCTGCCATAGGTCTACTTCTTACAACAATATAATATAACAGATTATGAAAGTGATCGCTGGTGATTTGCCTATTTAGAATCTTTTGGTGGAACACAATTAAGCAAATCGAGATATTTCAGCATAACATTATAAAGGCAAAAACCATCAAAGTAGACCGAACAATTATTATCCTATTAAATATTAACCAAGAATATTGTTACTAAAACTGTAAAAATGAAGAAAGAAGTGAAACTTAGAGATTTCTGCTTTCCTTTTATGACTACCGCTTTTCAAAATTTTAGTCTCCTTTACTGACCCAGCACTTCATTACTCCAGAGGAAAATTTAGAAAAGGTCTTTTATAGAAACAGATGACTATGAAGGCATCTACAACGATTCATATGTGATTAGGATCCTACACCTATAGTTGATCTTCAGAGCGAGAAAAGTACATCTGACGTTTTGCAAACAGACTTTATCCAATCATGCTATGGGTTCACCTAAATCCCCCAACTCTGGTCAATTCCCCTGCATAGGATTATAAACAAGTTCTCATTTGAACCCTGACAGCATTCTTTTCATTAATGCCTTTTTCACAAATTTCACTTATTTGCATTTTAGCTGCACAATTTCATTCATATTATATATTTCAGCTTCGGTTTACCAAAAAAAAAAAAAAAAAAAGTCAGCATCTTAACTCTTTAAAACCATAATCAAAGAAGAAAGTAAAGCAAACATTTTAAAAAACTTAACATTTGTCAGTTCCGCGTCGTTCTATGCAAAGGTGTTATGACATTATTATTTTATGAAAATAATTTCCATTATTTTTCATTTTTTCAAAATTTAAAGAAAGACATTAGTTGTCATTAGTGTTCATTAAATATGGGCTGGAAAAGGAGGGTAGCAGAATCAGAAATCGGCTGAGAATTAGAGCAGAAAGGAGGTACCAGGCAAGAGGTCATGAAATTGTCTAAAGTCCACGTGGTGGGAGATATAAAGATAAAGATTTTGGTTCAGATGACAGAAACACAACTTTCAAGACCGCAGAGGTGGCAAAATTCTTTGGGAAAAGATGGGCAGGAGCTGTCTATGGACGAAAGTGACATGATGGCAAAAGTAACTAGAAGATGATACATGGTAACAAAGACCATAAACGCTGACAAAGATTAAAAGTAATATACCAAAGGTCTCATGCATATTTGGGGGTAAGGAAGAAGAAGAGAAAGAAATGCAGAGCAATGACCCACGAAGCTGAAGGACAGAAAGAGTGTGGCTTAGTCTCAGAGAATATGGTTTGGTGACATAATGCTGATTCAACCTCTCTCCAAGTGGCACTGGGAAGCAGGAAGAGTACTGGATGCAACTATTGGCTTAAAAAACAGAGGAGTGGCTCTATAGTAGGGTGGGATGAAGGGTAGGAAGGGAGAATGGAAAATAGTGACTTCTATTTGAGAGATTTTTAAGGAATGCTACTCTTTTTCAGGGCTAATAGATATTTTAGTAAAGGCAAAAAGGTAGATACTAGGATCTAGAGAAAAAATTTAGGTTATCAAGAGATGTTAAGAGGATATGTTTCAGAGAGCAGAGTCAAAAGGGAGGTGCTCTAGCAAAGAGGAAAGTTAAGTTAAGCAATGATGCATGATTTTTATGATGTCACTAACTTTTTAGACCAAACTAGAGTTTTATTTTATCTAGTGTCTCTGCAAATTTCTATGGCATAAGAGATTTAAGATTCAGAATTGGTAGAAAAAAGACTTTATTTTTATGCAGCATATAATATGTTAATTAAGTGGTTTTGTACCTATAGTATTTCTTAATCTATAAGTATTAGTTAATCTTCAAGTAAGTCCTTTAAGAAAATTCCTATCTGGCCGGGCGCGGTGGCTCACGCCTGTAATTCCAGCACTTTGGGAGGCCAAGACAGGTGCATCACGAGGTCAGGAGATCGAGACAATCCTGGCTAACACGGTGAAATCCCGTCTCTACTAAAAATACAAAAAATTAGCCGGGCGTGGTGGTGGGCGCCTGTAGTCCCAGCTACTTCGGAGGCTGAGACGGGAGAATGGCATGCACCTGGGAGGCAGAGCTTGCAGGGAGGCAGAGCTTGCAGTGAGCCGAGATCACGCCACTGCACTCCAGCCTGGGCAACAGAGCAAGACTCCATCTCAAAAAAAAAAATAAATAAATAAAAAGAAAATTCCTATCTACAACTACTAACTTGGGATACTATGACCCAAAAGGAGGGCTATATATCCAAAGATTTATCTTTTATTGTTTGTTTTTGAGATTAATTATCTGCTTATGAAGTTAATTATTTGTTGGTACTATACATCAAAAGGTAAGTTTTCTGATATTAGACGTCTTAAAGATCAGACGAAAATCACCTTCACTTTTTTTTTTTCTGATTATTATCTCAAGAGCCAACATAAACCTACTCTTATTTCTGCCTGGCCAAATGACTGACATTTTTGTTTACCTGAAGATCTACACCTTCGGCACATACAGGCGATAATACAAAACTCTTGTTTGTCTATTCTAGGAAATTACTAAAAAAAGTAACCCCAATCCTTCACTCTATACTAGGTACCAAAATAATTTCACAGCTGATTTAAAACTCTTATCCTAATCTTCATGCCCCAAGTGCAATGTGACCTGTCTAGCCAGGAAACTAACAGAGCATTCTCTCCCTTCCTCTTTCGGCCTTATGTTCCCCAGCTCCCAGCAGTGGTCTGTTCCCATAGTTAACCTCACAGAACAAGATAAAGCTTTCTTGCCCAATGAAGCAAGAAAAAAAAAAAAAAAATCTCTCCCTGAAAATGCACTTCTGTCTCAAACATTTTTTCCAGAAATAGATATTAATCCTGCCCCTTTGCCCACTCAGCCAACAGTCAAAGAACCTCAGAATATAAAAATTCTCAGTAATTTTCTATGTTGCTCCCATCAAACCATTTCATTACATATGACTAAAATGGAGTAGGGAATAGAAAATAGTATGTATTCACCTCTGGAATGATCTCATATATTTTCCAAGCATGAGATCCCACTGGTTTCTCTTATGTGCAATTCAAAGATGCCTAAAAAATGGCTAAGTATTTATGGTTCAGTTAAAATATAAAAGCTTTTTCTTCTGCTATTCAATACACACTGTAACAATACAATAAAAGTTATACATTACAAAAGTGATTTCTGAGCCTCAGTGAGAGGTCCATTTAATCAAATCACTGTCAGAAGTGTAGTATCTTTAGGAGAGTGACCTTGCCCAACCTCTTTGTTTATAGATGAGATTATGATTTGCCCAAGTTCATATAGTTGGTGACACAGCCATGAAAGGCTCTAGTTCTTCAAGATCATGGTACACTATTTAATCATTTATTTTAATATGCTCCATGATTTTCCCCCGTAACATCAACAATCCCACAAATCACAGACTTCCTAATACATAAGTCAGTTTTTTGAATCTATTTCTGGAAAGACAGGCAGTTCTTCAAATTCTAAACATGAAAAAGAATTTTTTAAAAATTTAGTACCCAGTGAGTATGTATGTAAATGAATATAATGAATAAGATACCATAGGACAAATTAGTAAGATGGAAGCAATAGAGGCAGGAAAGTAGTAGGTTTTGTTCTTGGGAAGTTTCAGAGTTTAAGCTCATTATTTAGAAGTAACAGGGAGATCCTATGCTAGTAGGCAGCTAAGACTAAGAAATCCAATCATCCAGCCAAGAAACAACAACCACTAAAAGCAAAACAAAAACAACAAAACTTATTTGAGATTTTTAAAAATTAAACTTCATAACATCTCTTACAGACACAAATTATTCAGGTAAATTGAAAATGAACATGTTGTTCAAAATTCAGCAAGTCCTTAAATTTTCCTTTTTTTTTTTTTTTTGAGCATGTGTAGGTGTTTTTGTTTGCTCATGTGAGTAACAGTAAGAAAGATTTCAAAATGTGAATATGATTATGATTAAACTGTAGTGTTAATTTAGCCTGAGAAAGTGGCCTTTTTGTTAACAGATTATTAGGTAAACAGGGTATTAAATTTTTAAAATCATTTAAAAAGTTTTATAAGGATTCAAATAAAATCAAAATATCAGTTCAGGAAGATTTAAGAGCTTAAGTAGTAAAATAGTGTAAGCATTTTTAGAAATGAACATTAGACATGAATTTGGATTTGAGGAATATTATAAATTACAACACAAATTATTATGTAGTCTTAATAATTGTGTGGAGATAATGTTAAATATTTATCTCAAACTATTAACCAGGGTAATCTGATATACATCTTGGTAAATCCGAGTTAACGAAGAATTATTATTTGTTTTACTAAATAGGATAATATAATTGCACCATATGTAGGAGTAGAAATAATTTTATGCTTTCTAAGTTGTTTTATTTTGTATAATTTGATTTTCTATTTTACCTAAGAAAGTGGTATGCTTCTTAAATTTAAATCAATAGTGTATCTGTAAATAAATTTTTACTTAAGAAATAACTTTAGCATACATTTGTCTGCCTTAATCATAAACAGAAAGAAGTCTTATTTTCTTTGTTTTTTTTTTTTTTTTGGAGGTCATGAAATATGATTAGGTAGATATTACATTTAACTGTATTGTATATAGGAGAAACTGAAAACTTTGAGGTCCAGTTCTTGGGTTTGCCACTTTTAGTCTTTTTATCTTGAGTAAGATACTTCTTATTTCTTTTCCACATTTGTAAAGTAAGGATAATAATACCTGCTGTCTAAAATTGTGCTCCGAATTAGTGATAAAGTATGCCTATTACTCAGTCTAGTAACTGGCACAAAAACAAGTAGCTTCTACTAATGAATTTAATCATCATTAATTATGATACCCTGACTAATCGATATTGGCAACATATAATTCTAAAAGACGTGCTTCTGAAATTTAATGCCATACTTTTGTGTTTTCTCTGGATTTAACAGGAATGGGGATGTGGAGAAGGGGGTTGTGGAGAAGAAGGGGTAATCAATAATCAAAAACATATTTAAGGAAAGTAGTATGATGTGCTTAATAAATGCGGACAAACTGAACACTAGTTTGCACAAGTTTGTTACCAATATCTTTAACCCTTCGTTTTTCCCTTGGTAAACAAACAGACTAAGTCATATCATGCTTGATAATTAATTATTCAAAGTTTCTCTGGCATTCAGTGTCTCTATGATTAACAATTCAGTTACGTTTATTGAGAATGCTAAATAATGGCAACTCACATTTTTCCTACTATCATTAAGACTGTCATGTTCCAGTGATGGCTGGGAGTAAATCTGAACATAAATCAGAAAATCGCAGGAGATGTGTAGTAGTTCCTTAGTTAGAACTATGAGACTGAAGTCATACCCTTGGAGAATTCTAGTGTGTGACTTGAAATATACTTAGTAATCGGTCTCTGAAAGACTGACAGATTTGGTCATTGGTTTTTCAGATTCTGCCTAACAAGGCCTACGGGACATAGATTCTAAATGAGAAGAATAAGTTTTAAAAAGTAGTTTGACAGTTGCCTTTAAAAAAATAGAAACATTTTATGGCATGTGTCCTTTATTTATAAGACTGATTTTTATAGATTATTTAGCATGCTTGAACCCAGGAGGTGGAGGTTGCAGTGAGCCGAAACCGTGCCACTGCACTCCAGCCTGGGCGACAGAGTGAAACTCAGTCTGAGGGAAAAAAAAGATGTCCTCTTTCATGTGAAATTGAATAAAATATTATGATGCACATAAAAGAGAAGCAGTTGAACTGTGCTAAGCATGGGGCTTGGCCCTAGGAACACTGTGAGACTGCTCTCTGGTAAGGAAGCAGAGTCTTACATGCACATAATTACAAGATGCATTGATTCATGCATTAATAGAAGTATGATTATCCTTCCCCAACATCCGACTCCTCTTACTGAAATACTAGCTTACATCTACATACTTTTTATATCTATCTATATACCAATTTGTAAGCATTGCTTATATGTGAACCAATCCTACTGAGAATTTAGTAGAAGTGGAGCCTGAGTTTAGACGGGGAAAAAAAAAAAAAAAAAAACAGATAGCAGAACAGGCTTAGCAGTTTTTTCCAGACAATCCTGGGGGGAGGAAATTAAAAAATAGGGTTTTAGAATTGACTTGCAGGACAATTAATTAATTTATTT
This sequence comes from Piliocolobus tephrosceles, assembly GCF_002776525.5. Taxonomy (NCBI): domain Eukaryota; kingdom Metazoa; phylum Chordata; class Mammalia; order Primates; family Cercopithecidae; genus Piliocolobus; species Piliocolobus tephrosceles. Next base: position 124,211,929 of record NC_045434.1, on the reverse strand, counting down.
TTTCTTAAGAAATGTTTATTGTGCTCACCCTATGCACCAGTCATTCTTCAAGGAGGTAAAGATTTAGGGGTAAATGAGAAAACAAGGAAAAAAGATTCTTACATATGGAGAAAAAATAAGTTTTGTGAGAAAAGAGACTCCATCTGTCTTGTTCAATACTAGGTTCCAAAATAATGTCTGGCATTTAGCATACATTCAATAAATATTAGTAGACGAATAAGAAAAAATAAAGGAAGAATTTATACAGTAATGAGTATTATTGAGGCACTAAAACCTAGCCATGTGATTGAGAATGACTGGAGTCTGGCATAGGGGCTTGCTTTTAAAATGATGGCCAAGGAAGGCCATTGGGAGATGGTACCAAGAGAATTGACGATTTCTGCTCCAATCTCTTTCTTATCTCTTTATAACATTCAATTATATGAATGTTAGAACTTCTGACATTGTTCCACAGGTATTGGACACTGTGGCATATTTTTTTCTCTTTGATTCGACAGTTTGGCTAATTTCTTTTAATAATTTTTTTGGTTATATAATAATTGTACATTTTTATGGAGTACCTATGATATTTTGATACAAGCATACAGTGTGAGTACATATTTACGGAGTATCTATGATATTTTGATACAAGCATACAATGTGTAATGATCAAATCAGGGTAATTAGGATATCCATCACCGCAAACATTTGTCATTCCAATTCCACTCCTCCAGTTATTTTGAAATAAGCAATTAATTATTGTTAACTATAGTAGCCCTATTATGTTACTGAACACTAGTTCTTATTCCTTCTATGTAACTATATTTTTGTAACCATTAACCAATCTCTCTTTATCCTTCCCTTCCCCTCCCCACTACGCTTCCCAGCCTCTGGTAATCTCCATTCTACTTTTATCTCCATGAGATCAGTTTTTTTTATCTCTCATATGTAAGTGAGACCATGCAATGTTTGTCTTTCTGTGTCTGGCTTATTTCACTTAACACAATGTTCTCCAGTTCCATCCATGTTGTTGCAAATGATAGAATTTTGTTCATTTTATGGCTGAAAAATATTCCATTGTGTATCTATATCACATTTTTTTAGTCCATTCATCCACTGATGGACACTTAGGTTGAATCCATATATTGGCTATTGTGAATAGCACTGCAAAAAACATGAGGGTGCAGATATCAATCTGATAAAGTGATTTCCTTTCTTTTGCATATATACCCAGCATCAGGACTGCTGGGTCATATGGTAGTTCTATTTTTAGCTTTTTTTAGAGCACCCCCCTCCACCTATACTGCTTTCCATAGTGCCTATACTAATTTACATTACTATGTCTTCAACCTCACTAATTCCTTCCTCCATCTTGTCTAGTCTCCCTGAAGCCTGGCCAATGAATTCTTCATTTCTCATAAAGTTATCATTCACTTCTTTTATTTCTCTTTGGATCTGTTAAAATATTTATTTTACAACCCTCTGACAAAATTACACATCTTTTCATGACTGTTTTTCCACTTCTTCCACTAGATCTTTTTTTCCCCACATTTATCATGGTTATTTTACGTCTCTATCTGATAATTCCAATTCTATCTGTGGATCTACTTCTATGGAGCACTCTCAAGAATATTCTGTTGATCTTGGGCCACATTTTTGTTTTTCTCATGTCTTATAATTTTTTATTGAGTGCCAGATGCTTTCTGTAAAAGAGCAATAGAAATTTACAGAAATAATAGTCATCCCCAGAAAAGGGTACACCACTTCTCTTATCAGGCTGCTAATTATGAGACTGAGTGGATTAAGTCTATAGTTAAGCCGAGTCTGGGTTGTGCCATGGCTTTAGTTAGATTCAGTTTTTCATTGCCTTCAAATGTGTTGAAAGCAGAACCTTCTCTTCAGCAGGACTTGGGACCTGAGTCCCAGAAAGACACTAGAATCTCTTAATTTTTGTTAGTCCAGTAAGCAACTTTCTGAACCAAGGGATATCTCCTGCTGCTTTACAGATCAGCTCCTAGGTTTTTGGGTTGCTCGGGAGTTCTGTCCGCTCTCTAGTTTCACCATGGCTTTTTGTGCTTCAGGGTATCTTTCTACTGCTCTTCCCTTCCTCTAGCCTTCCAAAGAGTCACTGCAGTACAACTAGTGAAGGCCTGGAATGCACTGGGGGGATTTCTCTCAAGGCTTTTTCCCTGCCTTAGCCTTCAGCAGACCTCTTTTAACTGGAGGAGGTCCTGCTTGCCTTAGGGGGGAACTCTCTCAGCTTGGCTGCCTTGGCTTTACATTTGGTTGACAATACACAGTGAAGTCCCGAGACAGTTGGCTGGTGAGTCAGAGATGGTCTGTGCCTGGGTTTTTTGGAGTTCTCACACATCACACAACTCCAAACACATTCATTAAAAGTTCTTTACAATTTTAACTGGTGTCTCTATGGTGACATCTTCCTTTCACCATTTCTCTGGGGAGCAAAGCAGTCATGAGTTTCTGCTCTCCTTGTCACTTTCTGAAATTTAGTTCATTTAGGTTTATTTGCATTTTCAGATTTCAGGTAAGTTTTTTAAAAGTCTAATTTTGTGGCTTATCTCTTTTGTTATGGTTATGAGGGTAGGAGTAATAATCTCTCATAGCTTTCTATATCCTTACCAGAAGCAGAAGTCCTGCCTGAATTTCACAGTCATAACCTAACCATATGGTATCTATTATCCTAGTAGTCTGCGTTTGAATTGGAAAGCCTTGGAAGGTTTTAAGCAAGAGATTAGGCAACAACTGTGAGTCATAAAACATTTCATACAACTCTGCAGTTGAATAGTAAGTATGAAAATATATGAAATGTAAAGCATTTGAGGAATAATTATAGCCGAGGTAACAATAATAATTACTGTTATATGGTTATATGTCATTTCTCATATTGATTGCTACAGTTTCCAGTAATTTATTTAAAAACTTATTGTACACATAGCCATTCCAGCCTATAATTGTGTTCATTTCCTATATTAAGACATCGCCCCACCCATACTTTGTAACCCAAGACCCATAAGTAAACTTACAATTTAAACTAAATCAGGCACAAAACAGTCACTGATCATTTTAATATTGAAGGTTTTAAAGGACACATTATGAAAAAATTAAAATGCAAAAAGCAACACAAAGTTAAATTAAATTATTTATTATGGAAAGATTAGTCAATCTGGTTACTTCCCTAAATTTTGCATGAATAAAATATTACAGAAAATTTCCTTTTGGCTGATCAGTATATAGATCAGAAATTCCCCAAAGAAGATGTATTAATAAAATTAACTCATTCCTTATTAATGCTCTAGGCATTTTAACAACATGCAAAGTGAAATATCTACCTCAAAAATGACTTTAATGATAAGTTATTTCTTTGCTTCATGTACACAATGGATAATTAGTTCAGGAAAAGAATCTCAGAGGGAGAAAAAATAGCCAACTGTGAAATTCACAAATACTTTCCTTGGATTGGGTACAAATGCTATTCAGGCTAATACCAGGGATGCATAAATTCTTTCTATCCTATTTACAATCCAGTCTTGATTAGTTAGGAGCTCATTTTCCAGTTTGTGAATTATCTAGGTCTTTGATTCTTCTCTTCCCTCTGGCTGATTACCTTTCCCATTTCTCTGCTCATTAGCACCTCCACCGAAGGAAATGAAAATCCAGGTGAAAAAGTAAAGTAAATCATTCATAGATAATTCTAAATAATCTCATGTCTGGCTTTAAAAAAACAATCTTTTTATTGTGAGGAAGTATATATGCATAGTTTTATTTAAGATAATATAGTTTCTTAGAACAGTGGGGACTGTGTGGTCAGATGTTCTGTTATCAATTTGAAATTCTACCACTTACTATTTAAAAACTATCCTTAGGAAATTCCTTACCTTCATCCAGATACCAGTCTTACGCGATTGGGATGATATTCATATCTTTTTTGTGAGGTTATTGTGAGATCAATTCAGAGAAATACATATCTGTATTCTATAAATGACTATACAAAATTAAGAAATTGTTATGTTTTCAATTTGTAAAACCCCTTTGTCAACTCTTGTTTCTTTTATTTTCCTTAAGAATTAGTTTGCTTTGGGGAAAAGGCTCATTGTCAAAGTATATTTCTTTTTTTTTTTTTCTTCTTCCTTGCTCCTTTTTAAAAAATCGTACCTTTTCTCTCTAACATGGTTATGAAATACACTGGTAGAAAGGTTGAAGAGACTGGTAAAAATATGGTTACATCCTTACCAAAAAATTTCATTCACTGATTCTTCCCTGCCTCCTATTAAAATGGATGACTATTAGTTACCTGTATTAGTCTATATTCTTACCAAAATGGCCCTCATTCTAATTTGTACTTTTATAAATTTTGGTTATTAAAATGAAGACATATTCCACAGAGTAAAATTTTCAGTAAATTAGAGAGTTCATTATACACATTTAACTACTGTATCAAAGTATTCTTCATTTATGTTATTTTAAGGATGTCTGATTTGCCTGGTGATTAAGCTAGTAGTCCAATGTCTCCCATGAACAGTCTCTTCTTAATTGATTTACAATTAATTGGATCATATTTTTGGATCACAGATATAGTTTAAACTGAACCAATTATGTAGCCAGAAATAACGATTAAAAAAGAAAAGCAGTCATTAAAATACAGTACATGAACCCTTAAAACAATAATGTGTTAAGTATTTGTTTTTTAAAAGCTATTTTAAACAATAAAGAGGATGCTTTCAAGTAAATATCTTAGAAGACCTCAGGGGGAAATGTGAAATTAGTTCTTTGTGAAAAATAAATATCTAAAGAGTATTCCCTGTAGGGTACAATGTAAAGGTATAAACTAGCTACTGTCAAAAAAGGAAGCTGGGGGAGAAAAAATATATAGTTATCAATAAGCCCCCAAAAGAGTAAAATGAAATGAATAGTTTGTAACAAAGCTAATGCAACACATATACTTGTAGCATATTCTGCTAAATAAAAACTTTATATTGCCTCCTACATTTAAACCTCTCATAAAACAGTTGTGCATTTTTCTAAAATTGCTTACAAATTAGCAGATTAAATGGGCCCTTTGAGACAAAAAAAGATACATTTTAAAGACTTGAGGGGATAAGTAGGAGGAAAATAATTGTTACAGGTTTCACATTATCCTTTCTTTTTCCTTCTTTCCCCGTCCTTTAAGAGAAGACTGCATTAGAGCTGAGTTCTCAACACTGATTTTTATGAAACAGTACCAAATTGATACTAAGTTAGATTACATTAGAGTTGAGATCTCAACACCAATTGTTATGAAATATTACTAAACTGATATTAAGCGAGCCTACTGAACAAAGCTCTTCAGCTCTTTGAATATGAATTTTATTTTCATTTTTTGACATGAACTGGGTATGTGACAAACATATGCAATTTATAAATTGTTTCCATCGCCTCTCTCATGAGCTAGTTTATACCAAGAAGGAATCTACATTCACTGCATCATTGCCATCCCTAGGGTCTCTTTCACATGGTTCAGTGTGTTAGATGTTACACTTCCAACCTGGAAAGACAATATTCTCACCCAAAAGGCAGCCTGACAAATTACAAAATGAAGGGGAATTTGAGAAAGAGTATGTTGTAGCCAGTAATGCTGTATAATGACTCTTTAAAAAGGTTTGATGGATTTTCTCAAGATTCTTCTTTTACTGAATGACATGAACCACCAGCATTTTAATCTTCAGTAAAGCCAAAGCTTAAAAATCCAATCAACATTTCTTTTATTTCTTAATACTATATAAGGTCATTTTTAACTTCATGTTAATTCCCATGACTCAGTATCAAAGTGAGGATGATCAAAATGCTAGAGGGTGTTAACTGACTGGTATCTTGAAGAGTTGGGTAGGGACTGAAGAGCTAGGTAGCCAGGCTTTAGCGATTCAACCCAACCTAAAAGTAATTCCCAAGATGCATTCCAGGAAAAGAGCTATAATAATTTTAAGTTAAACTAATTTTTTAAACAGATTTATGGAAGTATAATTCTATATATGTTATATAAAGTATAAAATAATAAATTATATAAAGTATACAATAAATTATACATACTTAAAAGTATACAATTTTATAAATTTTGACATATGTAATACTTTGAGACCATTATCACAATCAAGATAATGAACATATCTATTTTGCCCAAAAGTTTCCATGTGACTATAACTCCTCTCTCCCACTCCTAACCCCTCTGTCCATGAGGCAACTATTAATTTACTTTGTGTCACTACAGATCAGTTCACATTTTCTAGAGTTTTAGGATGACATAATAATATATGTATTTTTGTGAAATTTTTTTTTATCTGGATTCCTTCACTCAAAATAATTATTTTGAGATTAATACATTTCGTTGTATGTATAATAGTTCATCCTTTTTATTGCTAAGTGATATTTCATAGTATGAATATACCACAATTTGTTTACCTTTTCAGTTGATGAAAATATGAGTTGGTCCCAGGTTTTTGTTGTTGTTGTTGTTGTTACAAATAAAACTTCTATGAACATTCCCGTACAAGTCTTTGTATAGATACATGTTTTGTTTTCTCTTGGGTATATATCTAAAAGTGAAATATCTGGGTCATATGATGGGTGTATGTTTAACTTTCTAAAATAAACCTGCCAAAGTACTGTATCAGATATATGATTTACAACTATTTTCTTTCAGTCTGTCATCTGTATTTTCATATTTCTTTATAATGAGTTTGAAGAGGAAATGTTTTTAATTTGTATCAAATCACATATATCTTTTTTTTTTTTTCTCTTTCAAAGGCAGTAATTTTGGTAGGTTTCTGACAAATATTTACCTACTTTTCCTCTTTGTTTTCTTCAAAAAGTTTTATAGCTTTAGGTTTCTCATTTAGGTCTATGGGTATTTTAAGTTAACTTCTATATATCATGTGAGAAATGAATCAAGGCTTACTTTCTTGTTGCATAAGAATACCCAATTTTTCCAGCATGTTTGCTGAAAAGACTATATTTTGTCCACTGAATTGCCTTTTTGTATCTTTGTCAAAAATCAGTTGTTCATATAAATAATTTGTGGGTTGTTTGTAGGACTCTCTATTCTGCCACATTAATCTATTTGCCTATCTTTATGCCAACACCAGACTATCTGATCACTGTAATTTTAACATACCATAATATCAGAAAGTTTTAGACTTCCAACTTTGTTCTTTATGAGTTGTTTTGTAAGTCCTTGGCACTTCCATATGAATTTCATGATCAGCTTGTCAAATTCCACGAAAAAGGTTTGCTAATATTTTGATTGGGATTGCACTTTATCCACAGATAGAAATGGGAAGACTTGGCATCTTAACAATAGCGGCCCCTCTGATCTATGAATACAGTATGTTCTTCCATTTATTAGGTTGTCTTTAATTTCTCTCAGAAATGCATTGCTGTTTTCAGTGTTCTTATCTTTCACATCTTTTGTCAGATTTATCAGTATTTCATGATTTGCTGCTACTGTAAATGATATATTAATTTCATCTTCCAGTTGTTTATTGCTTGCATATAAAAATACAATTAATTTTTACAAGGTAATCTTATATCCTGCAACCTTGCAAAACTCACTGATTATGTAAAGTATTTTGACAGGGCCAAATCTAGGATAGGCAAGTTAGGTATTTATCTCAGGTGCAAAAATTAAGGGAATGGCAAACGTCTCAGTAATGATGGTGTTTTACAATAATAATAATAATAATAATAATAATAATAATAATAATAATAATCTAAAAACAACAGCTTGTGGGCTATCTGTCTGTTCCTGTAAATTAAGTGATGTTTTTTGGTTGTTTGCTTCTTTGGTATATTCCATGGATTTTCTACAGTTTTACTTCTTCCTTTGCAGTCTTATTTTTTTCTTCTAATTGGACAGGGCAGAATCTCTAGCACAATGTGGAATAGAAGTTGGTGAAAGCAGATATCCTTATTTCACTTAGGAGCAAAGCATACAGTCTTTCACTATTTAGTATGATATTAGTTATAGGCTTTGTTGTACATGCCCTTCATCAAGTTAAGGAATTTTCCTACTATTAGTTTGCTGAGATATTTTCCATTTTAACTAGAAATAGATTTTTAATTTCTTCAAAATTTTTTTCTATTGGGCTTATTGAGATAATATATTTTCTGATGATTATCACTATTTAGTTTATAACATATGAACTATGTTACTTTAAAATACTAACCCTACCTGGAGTTCCTAGGATATGCCTCATTTGGTGATGATGCATTTTTAGTATATATTGTTGACTTTGATTTGTTAACATTTGTTTAGAATTCTTGCATCTGTGTTCATGAGGTCCTCAGTTTTCTTGTACTGTCTTTCTCTAGTTGTGGTATCAAGGTGTTGCCCCATAGAATGCGTTGAGAAGTATTCCATCTATTTTACATTTCTGAAAGGTATGTATAGAACTATCACTATTCTTTTCTAAATAGTTTAGCGAATCTACTTGTGAAGCAATCAGGGCCTGAAGTTTTATTTTCTCTAATGTTATCTATTGTCTCTTGAATAAGCTTTTATACTTCGTGTCCTTCAAGGAAACTGTCCAGTTCACTTAATTTGATTAATTCATTTACATAATGTTGCTCATAATATGATGTTATTTTCCTTTTAGAATCTGTAGAATCTGCAGTGATGTTATATCTCTCATTTTCTATATTGTTAATCTGTGTTTCTTCTTTTTGTTTCCTGATCAGTCTGGCTAAAGTTTGGTCAATTTTTTTGGTCTTCTCAAGGAACCAGCTTTACCTCCATTGATTTTCTCTACTATTTTTCTTTTTCCAATTTCACTGCTTTCCCACTCTGATATTTACTATATCATTTATTTTATTTACTTTGGGTTTAAACTGCTCTTTTTCTAGTTTTTAAAGTAAAAATGTAGGTCATTAACTTGAGACTTTTTTCATTTTGATATATGCATTTGGTACTATAAATTTCCCGATGAATAATGCTTTTATGGCACACAAATTTTGACATGGTTTATTTTAATTTCCATTTAGTTCAAGGTAATTTCTAATTTCTGTATGATTTTTTCTTTGATCCAAGGGTTATTTAGAAGTCTATTTTCTAAGTATTTGAGACTTTTCCAAATAAGTTCCTGTCATTGATTACTAATCTAATTCTCCTGTGGTAAGAGTATATACTTTGTATGATTTGAAATGATTTAAAATTATTGAGACTTATTTTAGGGCCAATAATATGGTCTATCTATCTTACTAAATATTGTCTATGTATTTGAAAAGACTGTATTCTATTGCCATTCAACAGCATGTTCTATACATGCCAATTAGATAAGTTGGTTGATAGCATTTTTCAAATATTTGATAGCCTGACTATTGTCTTATTACTTCTTTTTTTTTTTAAATAGAGAAGGAATCTCACTACATTGCCCAGGTTGGTCTCAAAGTCCTAGGCTCAGCAATCCTCCTATCTTGGCCTCCTAAAGTGTTGGGATTACAGATGTGAGACACTGTGCCTGGCAGTTTTATTGCTTATTGACAGGAAGGTATGGAAATCCCCAACTATAATTGTGGGTTTTTCCATTTTTCCTTACAGTTCTATCAGTTTTGCTTCATGTATTTCGATGTTCTGTTATTAAATGCATAAATACCTAGGACTGTTATCAGAAGAAATGACTCTTTCGTCATCATAAAATAATCTTTTTTTTTTGCCCCTGGAAGTATTCTTTGCTTTTGTATCTACTTTGTCTGCTTAATAGCAGACAAATATCAATACAAATATAGCATGTTTTATTGGATGACAGTTAGCAGGGAATATATATTGTTTGATTGCTTCAATTTTCTTCTATTTATGTTTTTATACTTAAACTCATTTATTATAAGCAGCATACAATTGACCTTACCTTTTAAAGATCCAATCTGAAGGCCAGGAGCAGTGGCTCATGCCTGTAATCGCAGCACTTTGGGAGGCCGAGGCAGGGGGATCACTTGAGGTCAGGAGTTCAAGACCAGCCTGACCAACATGGAGAAACTGACTCTACTAAAAATACAAAATTAGCCAGGTGTGGAGCCGCATGCCTGAAATCCCAGCTACTTGGAAGGCTGAGACCTTGAATCTGGGAGGCGAAGGTTGTGGTGAGCTGATATCACACTATTGCACTCCAGCCTGGGCAACAAAAGTGAAAGTCCCTCTTAAACAAACAAACAAAAAAATCCAGGCCGGGAGCGGTGGCTCAAGCCTGTAATCCCAGCACTTTGGGAGGCCGAGACGGGCGGATCACGAGGTCAGGAGATTGAGACCATCCTGGCTAACACGGTGAAACCCCGTCTCTTCTAAAAAATACAAAAAAAACTAGCCGGGCGAGGTGGCCTGTAGTCCCAAGCTACTCGTGAGGCTGAGGCAGGAGAATGGCGTAGACCTGGGAGGCGGAGCTTGCAGTGAGCTGAGATCCGGCCACTGCACTCCAGCTTGGGAGACAAAGTGAGACTCCATCTCAAAAAAAAAAAAAAAAAAAATGAAATCCAATCTGAAAATCTCTGCCCTTTAATAGGGGTGCTTAGATCATTTACATTTTTCATGAGATTATTGAATGGTTAGGTTTAACTCTCTCATCTATATACTATATGGTTTATATTTGTCTCTTTTTTATTCATCTTTCCTCTTCTTCTGCTTGCTTTTGGATTAAGTACTTTTTATTATTCCATTATATATTTATTGCTGGTTTTTTGGCTATAACTCTTTGCAGCATTATTTTAGTGATTGTTTTGGAGTATCCTTAAGATACTCTTAGAGCATCTTTGAATTATCACAGCCTACGTCCAAGTAACAGAAAACTTTATAAAAGCTGTTAGAACCATAAAGTAGTATACTTCCATCTCTTCCCTCACAACTTTTCTACTATACTCATACATTTAACTTTATATATGCTATAACCCCCACATTATCTTATTTTTTTGTTTAAACAACCTATTTTCTTCTAAACTGAGTTAGTTAATGGGAAAACATCATATATTTACTCATGTAGTTACAAATTCTGGTGGTCTTTATTCCTTTGTACAGAACCACGGTTTGACATGGCATCATATTCCATCTGCCTAAAATAGTTTAGCATTATGTAGTGTAGACCTCCTTTTATTGTGCTTGAAAAAATATTTATTTCACTTATATTTTTAAAAGGTATGTGGCTAGATTTTGAAATCTAGGTTGATATTTGTCCTTTTCTTCTTTCAATACTTCATAGATGTTGCCCCTCTGTCTTGTAGCTTAGATTGTTTCTGACAATTAATCACATTAGTAACTGTTATATGTGTTTCTCCGTACAAAGCACGTCTTTATTCTCTGGCTGCTTTTAAGATTTTCTCTTTATCACTGGTTTAATTAATATGATTACATTATACTTCCTGGTATAGTTTTCTTAATGTTTCTTATGCTTGGAGTTGATGAAGTTTCTTGTTTTTTTTTTTTTTTTTTTTTTGTTGAGGGGTGTTTTGGAGGGTTTGTAGTTTTAGGCAAAAGTGGAAGCTTTGCACTATTATTTCTTGAAATTGTTTTCTGTATTTCCACAACTTCCTTTGGGAACTCTAATTACACATATATTAGACCACTTATTGGCACCAGCTCCCTTGTGTGTGTGTGTATGTGTGTCTGTGTGTGTGTGTGTGATTTTGGATAGCTTTTATTGTTATATTTTTAAGGTTACTAATCATTTCTTATGCAATGTTTAATGTGCTGTTCATAGCTTCCAGTGTACCTTTCATCTTATTCATTGTAGTTTCCATTTCTGGAAGTTTTATTTAGATCTTTTATCTATCTTCCATGTCTTAGCTTTTTGAACATAAGGAATATAATTAAAATAACATCTTTATTGTACTTGTCTGCTAATTCTAACATCTTGTCAGTTCTAGGATGGTTTTAATCTATTAATTTTCCTCCTATAATGGCTTATGTTTTTCTACTTATTTACATAACAGGTAATTTTTTTATTGACTGCTGGATATTGTGAATCCTACTTTGTTTGGTACTAGGTATTTTTGTATTCCTATAAATATTCTTCAGCTTTGTTTTGAGTTGCAGTTAAGTTATATGGAAACATGTTGATCCTTTCAGATCTCACCTTTAACATTTGCTGGGCATGACCAAATTAGCCTAGGGCTAATTATTTCCCAATACTTAATTAAGAGTCTCATTTATATTCTATTCAATGCTTGTGGTCATAGGGTTTTCCAGTCTGGCTGGCAAGAACAGTCACTATTCCCAAATATATGTAAGAACCAAGGAGTAGTCCATGTCATTCATCCTTTTTTCCAGTCTCTTTACTCACATGCATGAGCTGATCTGTACTCTGCTGCATACTCAAGAGAAAACCTGCAGATCTCTGGAATTCTCTTCATGCAGCTCTCTGCTTTCTGGTACTTTATCTTGTGAATTCTAGCCACTTGCTCCATCTCCTCAACTCAGGGTCTGGGGCAAGTCCTTTGTTTTCTGTCTATCAGTGATCACTCTCCTTTATTGCCTGATGTTCCAGGTCTTAAAAGCTGTATGTATTCATGTATTTTCTAAGATTTTTGTTGTTGTTGTTTCCATTGGGAGGGTAAATTCAGTCTCCATTTCCATCTAGGATGCACTAACATTTTATTTTAAAGAACTACAAATGTCCTATGTCAAGAAAATACTTGGCTACGTGGAGTCGTAAACTAATCACAGAACTGTGAGCCATATTACATATTCTGATTCATTTTTTGCTACCTCTGTTTTGTGAAATTACATATATTTTATTTTTTTCTCTGCTTCTATGCTGATATCAAGAAAATAGCTGTCACTATTTAAGTGTTTTAATGAGAAGCTGTTAAGTGAAATGAATGAATGATATTAAAGCATGAGAGCATAGTAAATAAAACATTAGACAAATAGTCCAAAAACTTACATGATACCAGGACATATAATGAACTCAAATTGAAGGAATCACTGAAAAACATATTTAGCCAGTTAGTGTTTAATTTTTAAATTGGTAACTATTTCTGAAATGAAGTTTTTTGTATAAAACCACCAGTTCACCAAGTTTTTGAAAATCAATTGGGCAATACACTTTAAAAGCTATACACATGCTGTTACCTTTGACTTGCCAAATCCCCCTTTCACAACATATAAAAAAAAAATTTAAAAGTAGGGATAAAAACCAAATGCACAAATATCCTATGCAATCTAATTTATGGTAGTGAATAATTACCATGTACTGAAATGCTATACACAATCTTTCACAATGTTTACAACAACCTCTGAGGGTCACACAGATGAGGAACTGAGGCTGAGAGTGTCATAAAAAGAAACTCAGAGGAGATGTTGAGATTCAAATCTGTTCTGACTCTAAGCCCTCTGCCTTTAGTTCCTAGACTACAACAACTCTAGGAAAACAGAGTTTTGTTAGGATAAGCGGTCATGGATGTTTTCACTCCTAACCACTCACATTTTAAATTTCCACTACTATTATGATATATTCTTATTTTTTTTGTAAATTAGAAGAATATTTTTAAAGGTCCACAAAGTAATGTCACTAGATAATCTGAGTTAAAATTTGCCCCAAAGTTTGGCAATTTCTTTCTGGAGGATGGGATGCAAGTATATATTGACTCTAGAATTCATGAATATCAGAAAATCACTACGTAAGCTCTAGTACAAAAAAGTGAACTGTTTCCCGGGGGTTTACTAGTCTTCCCTTCAATAGCTGCTTCAGCAGTTTCCTAATTTATTTAAAATAAATCAGCATGGGACTGTGTAGAAATCAACAGAAACAAGGACTTGACATGCTCAAAAAATTCCAGAGGGAGAAAAGGAGGAGTCCCTTCAGTACAGAGACTCTTAAATTTCTCTTCGTGACTATTCTCTTCGGGGTACAAGGCAAAAGAACTAAGGTGACGTTCATGCTCTCTAAGTTCTTTGATAAGAAACAAAAGTAATTATCTTGTACTGGCCATTGCTGGCCTGACAACAGATACAGTTTCACCTGTTATTAAATTTTGTTTTTTTAAATAAGTTGTGTGAGTAACAAAAATCCCCCTATTTCTAATAAGTGAAACTTTAAAAACTTCAAAGAAATGGAAGTCTACTTTTGCTGAGGTAGTCTTCATGGAGATGGCAAGAAGACTGTACAGGGACTGTGGGCTAACGTACACCCATCAAATAAGCAATAAGCATCCTCCTCGCTTGCAGGACACCTAAATTTGACTCAGTTCCCTGACTTCCCCTATTTTGGAATATAGAATTTCAGATGAGGCCAGGTAACAGCTCAAATCCAAGTCCAAATTGAGTCCCACTGACCCTATTTTCTATAGACAGCTACATCCTAGAAAGCAGTAAGAGCTGGGCATAGAATGTCTTTAGTTTGGAGTAAGAGCAAGACAATGCTTGGCTGATAACATAACTTCTTTCTTTGTCAAATCATTTGTTTTCTTTTGTGAAAGTTTATATTTAAGAATGCCCATTTAAGAGGGTGGGAAAGGAAGGATTGGAATAACATATTCCTAATTTCTCAGGCTACTTAGGGCCAAATGAAATATTTCTTCAAGGTGTAATGGAAAGCCTTCCCAGTCTAGTGCTTTCACTCACTAGCTGTATGACCCAAGATAGTCAATGCAATATCTCTAAATGTCAGTTTCATCATGTGTTAAAATGGGGAAAAAAAACCTCTGCTTCACAGATACATAAAGCCCTTAGCACAGTGCCTGAAACATATAAAATGCTCTTAATAAACTCTTCTGATATAGGAATTTTAAGAATGCTTAATAATATAGGGCAAGAGCCATAAATAATGCTGTGTACGCAGTAGAATCAATTGACGAACTTTATAAAAAATATACACACGTATATACACACACATATACATATGTGTACATAGATACACACACATACATATATATTCATTGTATCCATGGAGATTTCTGAAATGATTGAACAGAATAGGGCCTAATCATAAATACCTTTTTTAAAGCTTCTCAGGAGATTCCAATATCCAAACAGAATAGAGAGCTACTGGACACAGGTTCTTAATCTGCAGTCCAGAGACTATAGAATACAGAAATCCATAAACTTGGGTGAGAAAACATGTAGACCTTTATTTTTACCAATCTTCTAAACTTTGGCATTTTTCAATCATGAATGTATAAATTAAAAATAAAGCCCCTCAGGCCCCAGGTGAGACAGCATGGACTCTTTGTGTCAATAAGATACCAAATTATAAAGGAGACCTGAGGACATGCCAGGCAAAGGTAAAGTCAAGCACCTTTACACTTAAGGAATAAACTATTCTCAGTGCCACAAGGATTTATTTTTCCTTTTCTCTGGCAGTTAAACAAGTGCTGGCCTCAAGATAAGCAATATAAAAACAATTACAGCTCACTGATCACCAGACGCCGACTGACTTCCCCTGTTCCACAAGTCATAACTACAGGTTTGATTGGACGAGAGATGGATTTTGGGACTACCAACCATGGATTGGTTCTGGCCAGTTTACAGAGGCTGTGCACTGAGTGCCTTCATGCCTCTGCTTCACCTTTTGATGAATAGAGATCAACTGTAATACATTCAAATGTTAAGTCTCCACTGCAAAGTGAACATTACATGTATATAACACGGATGTTTGTTCAGTACACATGCATTAAGACCCCTTCATGAATATTCATAGCTTCTCCTATAACCTAATATGTAACTTAGATGTTAAGGCCCCTTCATGAATATTCATAGCTTTTCCTATAACCTAATATGTAACTTAGATATTAAGGCCCCTTCATGAATATTCATAGCTTCTCTTATAACCTAGTATGTATACTTAGCCAACCCCTTCACCATAAATTCCTGTCTTACCTTTCCTCTCTTGAAGTTTCTGTCTCTGGCTTTGGCCAGCAGTCTGCTTCCTAGCCGATAGGTAGTAATACTTTCTAAGACATAAAGCTCTCCTTTATAAATGTATAAATTGCCTGTTTTTTTTTGTTTTTTTTTTTCTTTTGGAGATTGAGTTTCACTCCTGTGGCCCAGGCTGGAGTGCAGTGGTGTAATCTTGGCTCACTGCAACCTCCGCCTCCTGGTTTCAAGCAATTCTCCTGCCACAGCCTCCTGAGTAGCTGGGATTACAGGCACCTGCCACCACACCCGACTAATTTTTGTATTTTCAGTAGAGATGGGGTTTCACCATGTTGGTCAGGCTGGTCACAAACTCCTGACCTCAAGTGATCTGCCTGCCTTGGCCTCTCAAAGTGCTGGGATTACAGGCGTGAGCCACCACACCCAGCCAATTGTCTGATGTTTTTAAGATAACAAATGCAATAAACCATAGTGGCACTATTGATATCTGTCACTTTGCACCAAAAGAAGTCACAGAAAATCACAGTAGAGTTGCTGCAGAAATCTCAAGTACTTATACTCACCATGACATCAAAATTTTAGTAGTTATTAGACCCACCACTAGATTGTTACTTAGTGCCTTAAAAAAAAAAATATATATATATATATTGCTATATTGTATATTTTAAGGGAGATAGTGAGAATCCTTTGTAAGCCTATGAATTTTGTTTTATGCCTTCAAAAATATTCTGGAAAGAGGCTCCTAAGCTTCACCAGAGTGCCTAAGGAGTCCATGGTACACATAAAATGTTAAGTACTGAATATTTAGAGGCTATCTGTCAGTAAAGCACCTTCAGGAGTGCTGATGTAGATCAACTTCTTTGGAGTCACTTTGAACCTAATATGTACAATGCTGATCTCTCAGTAATTAACTGAGAAAGTGTTTTTTACAGAAATGCGGTGTATTGTAATAGATGTATATTTACATATCAATTGTTCTTCCTTATTAATTTCTCTAACAAAGCCATCATTTCCTTTTCTATCTTCACTAGCTGATTCACTGCTGAAGCCCTACCTTTTGCTTTCTACTTTAGCTGCCACAAATGATAAAAAAAATTCAGTCTTTGCTTCCTAATTCGGTGCATTCAAAGTGTAGCATGTATTTTTTGTTAAAAATTTTTTTCCTCAGCCTGAAATATATGATTCATAAGGATTTTGCATTGAGAATAAAAGGATTCACTTAAAATTGACTTCTGCAAGTCCTAGTTATTCTGTCTATTTAATAACAAGCATTACAGAATCTCAACTTAGGAACAAAAAGCTCTTAGTCAGTAATAAATTGTCACTACAATGATCAATGTGCCAAATTTAATTCACAGATAAATAAAAGGAAACCTTGAAAGCCAAGCAGAAGTCTAGTGTGAATGTAGGCTTTGGTATAACTGTGACAATTCAGAGATGAGCCCTCACAATATATTTCAGAGGTCTCCCTGCCTTTACATTGAAGAAGTTCATCAGCTGTCTCCTCTGGTTTATGGTCAACTGGTGCTCACCCTCTCTGGAAACAGAGACATTAGCTAGTGATATTAGCTGACCTATATCCACACCCAGCACAATTCTTTTTATCAGAAAAGTTACCTTTTGCTTAGAAGCTGCCACAGTGGGTTGAATTGTCCAGTCCCTGTCATTAAAGGTGGCAGCCATGCAGTCGAGAATGATGTGAAAAAACTCCAGCAAGAGTGATAATTAAACTTGGAAAATGAAGGGTCACCTTCTTTCATTCAGCTCATTGGGCAAATGCATCAGAATAATTCCAAAACAGCAGGGGACTGTCTACTCTCAGCATGACAATATCTAGGTACACACACATATTTCTATGGGTTCAAACGGGAATGCCATTTTAATTGTATTTAAAATGTTATCTTCAATATGAGGAGTAAAAATGCTAGAAATTAGTTCTAGGAATACAGAAAAAGAAAAATGTGTATAATCTAAATAGGGAAAGAATCAGAAACAAGAAAAGTATGTATTGTTTTCTCAAGAAAAAGCATTATAAGAGAAGAAAATTATCATCAGGGAAATGGAAAAGAATATTAACTACATCTCTTACTTCTACTTGACTGTAGAATCACAAAACAAGGGTTTCATCTCAGCTTTCTTATTACAACTTACTCCTACCCAAAAAAGAGAAAAAGTATCACATGAAGTTAAGACAATCCATTGGTAGGAGTTATTTTCCAGGAAAATATTTTTTTTTCAGACACATTAGCTTAGCTAGATACGATTGAATCAGTATTTGGGAAATTATATTTCATACCATTCTCATGAGGCATTAAAATGTAATACTAGGCCGGGCGCGGTGGCTCACACCTGTAATCCCAGCACTTTGGGAGGCCGAGACGGGCGGATCACGAGGTCAGGAGATCGAGACCATCCTGGCTAACGCTGTGAAACCCCGTCTCTACTAAAAATACAAAAAAAAAAAAATTAGCCGGGCGCAGTGGCGGGCGCCTGTAGTCCCAGCTACTCGGGAGGCTGAGGCAGGAGAATGACGTGAACCCGGGGCGTGGAGCTTGCAGTGAGTGGAGATCGCGCCACTGCACTCCAGCCTGGGGGACAGAGCGAGACTCCGTCTCAAAAAAAAAAAAAAGTAATACTAGACTGGGAACAGTGGCTTACACCTGTAATCCCAGCACTTTGGGAGGCTGAGGTAGGAGGACTGCTTGAGTTCAGGAGTTCAAGACCAGCCTGGGCAACATAGCAAGACTTCATCTCTACAAAAAACTAAACAATTAGCCGGGCATGGTGGCAGGCACCTGTACGCCCTGGGAGGCTGAGGCGGGAGGATCACTTGAACCTAGGAGCTGGAGGCTGCAGCGAGCCATGATGGCGCCAATGTACTCTGGCCTTCACTACAGAGTTGGGGGTGTATCCAATTTCTAGTTAAAAAACCAGTAATACTCAATATTTAAGGACAACATAGGCAAATACACTGGACCAGAGAACACTGTTATCAGACAGAAGCATGGATGGTAAAAACAAATTTCAAGTTCAAATTCTAGCTTCATCATATATTAGGTGTGTAATGATTGACACAGTACTTAATCTCTGTGTGCCTCAGTTTCCTCATCAGTGAAATAGAGACAATAATACTACCTATCTCATAAGGTTGTTCAAAAAGATCAAATGAGTTTAAAATAAATAAAACTTTTATAACAGTGCCTAGCACAGAGTGAGTGCTATATGAGTGCTCATAATATATTATTACCATTACTATTATGTTGCATGTTCAGTACCTGGCAGAGAATTTAATACTGTACATCAGGTTTACAAAACATATTATTTCTTTTTATAGTTGACCTTTTTTGTTGTCCTTATCTTTCTGAGAAACGCTTCCCAAAAGATGTAAGTCCTTTAACAAACAAATAGCTCAGCATACCTCTTATATAGAGTGTTATATAATGCGAAAACGGGGATAATTTTAACAAGCTCAGGAAGGGAAAGATTCCTAATAAGCAGAAACTAGAGATTTTAGATGGGTCCTGATAGTTCCCTTCACATCTAAACGACTGTCTTGAGGAAGATAAATTATATTTGTTCTGTGTGCATGTATTTTATTTCAAGTTAAGAGATAATTTTGAAATAATTAGAGCTGCGTAAAACAGAAGAAAAAACTTGACGGGCAAGGCAATTGTGTGATTTCTATATTCCTTTGTAAGAATTTGCAATTTATCAGTTTGTAGACAAACATTCACCAGTTTCAATAGATTTTAAAATATATCATTAGTATACTTGAGTGTTGTTTTTGCCTCTGAAAGACATATGTAGGTAGAAAAATAATTTCGATGACATAAACACACGCATTGCCTCAAATCTCAACCTCCATTCACTACCAGTTCATTGAAAGAAAGAATGAAAGAAAGAGATATAAGTTGTGTGTATTTGAAAGAGACAGAGAATTGAGGAAGAGGGAGGGGAAAAGGGAGGAAGGAAGAGAGAGAAGGAAGGGAGAGGGGTAGGAAAAACATAGGAAGTGGGAGAGGCAGGTGGGAAGGAGAGGGACTATAAATGAATGACATTAAGGATAACCCTAACCAGATTATTGAAGAGAAAATATTATCTATTATATTTAAGCCTGATTTTACTGCAATATTTATGCATGGTTCTTTAAAAGAAAAAAAAAGATTTTATAAAAGATAGTTGACTCATTTAGTATAGGAGTGTTAAAATTATTTGGTGAATTATTTCCCACTGAAAAAATATAAACTTCATAGGAAGATATGCTGCTTCTGCCTCAGGTTCATATTTAAAATGATTTATAGTCTGCAATTTCTTCCTAAGGTCATCACCTTCATAAATACCAGCCACATACAGTGAAAACCAACTCAATAAAATGAGTATTTCATTTCTCTTCCTTCTGCTTATGTAGATACTTCTTCCATCTTACATGGCACCCATTTATAACAAAGCTTCACATTGTGTGGATTTTTATGAGTTCTTGAGCTTTTCTTTCTTTTTTATCTTTCTATGCATCAGCAAAGCAACTGGCAGATTCTTTAATAAAATATACACATTAATATTTATAAGCCTATGAATTGGATGTTTAAATAAACATTCACCAACTTATGCCAATTCTCTTGTTTTAGATGTTAAATCACACTTACGTTGTCTGGAAAGTCAGCCTTTAGTTCAGTGACACTTTGACACCAATATGCAGCCGTTTTCTCACTGATGAGCTCAATATTCAGAAAGGAGCTTTGTCCAGGGCCATACATGGGGCCAGAGGTGGTTCCCCGGATGATTCTGGGGGAAACATTTGTCACAATGTCCTGATGAAAGAGCAAAGATATTGAGTCTCCTTTTGACAAAGAAAAGCTATAATCTTTATTATCTGCTCATTTCCATATGACAATATATTATGAAGTCCCTTCTCACATTTTTGCAGAGGCATTTTTAATATACATTAAATTAGAATTGAACATAAACTACTTGCAAATAAAAAAGGTAAAATAAAGTATTTGTTAGCTTTAGCTAAATTACTTCTTGTAATTCTAGGTTTAGAATAGTGCAAAAATAAAAATATTTATATTCATTAACACTGATTTAAGGCATACACATGTTAACTTGTTTGTGATTAAACAATAAAAACATTATAGGTAAAATGCAAAAGTTTATCATTTCTGTCCATTTAATCTAGGTATCTCCAATCCCAGTTTAACTCCAATAAGAATTAATGTTACTAAAAACTTTATTTTTTTCCTAAAAAAAGCAATTCCAATGTAAATAAGTGAAGGAATACATATTAGTATTACTGGCTCATCAACCATTAACACATATTTTAACAAACTGGCTAGGTCAAATTACTTATAGGATTATAACTATATATTCACATTCAATGAGAAAAAAGTCACTTTCTCCAAGACTGAAATGGGTATATCAATAACTTCCTGATACCTATAAACAGTAAACAGTAAAATTAACTTGCTTGTTAAGTGTAATTAACAATCCACAACTGCTTCTAAAGCTGTATTAACAAAGAAGAAAAACATTCTTCCATTACTTAAAACTAAAAAGAAACAAAGAAGAAAAATGTTTCTTTTGCCAACTTCCAATTAAAATTAATTTTGAGTAAAGGTCATTTAGTTAAGGATTTATCAGAATTAGTCATTTAAGTACCCCTCCTCACCATCTTGTCACTTTTAGTAAGATAACATGAACCCCCATTAGTATATAGCAATTAAGGTCAATTTACATATTTTAATTAAGAACCACCCCATATAAAACAATTAGCGTAATAGGCATACTAACTGGATTTCATAACATTTGGACGTTTTTCCAACTAGATAGACAGGAAACCTTAATTAGCATTAATTAGTGCTGATCTGCATATGTTTGATAAGGCATACCCTTGCCACAAAAGATTATTTATTCCTGAATCTGCCAAATGCTACAGTTGCAGAGGATAAAAGGACTTTTCTTCACATTGCATGTTAATTTCTGATAATTTACATTCACTTTTACCTTCGAATTAGTATATTATAAAATAAATGGTATAAATGTTACAATAAGCCTCCTTAAATATGTACATTTTAACTTATAGGAATCATGACAGTTAATTTTTTACTAATTAAGTCATTCCATTTCTATTGTAATTGTGTGCAACATCTCCAGTTTGCTTTGATTTGCTATTGTGAAACCATGTTTCACAATCTTAATGGGTAAAATGACAAATAGAGTTACTTCAGGAAGCTCAAGCCTAGTGCATCAATTTCCATCTTGGCAAATGCTTAATGTTCTGCCTCCCTATAGGTGGCTCTGTGAAGCTCATCCAGCGGGTACTCCGGTGTTTTCATGGTCTGAGAAGACAATTCTTGAAATGTTTCACTCAGATGAGGCTAGTTTTCTTCTATGTTCCAATTTTCAAGAGCCATACACTTTAAGCCTTGAGATCCTCCTTTCCTCTGCTTTACTCTCTACTCTAAATGCTCTTCACCTAAGTAAGTCCAACCTAGGCCACAAGTTGTTCTCTACACAGGATTTCTTAGCCAAGGAGGAGTGAAATCTGTATTTAGTTCACCAAGTCAAGCGCCCTGGTACTGTGTTGGTGGGCAAATAATGGGGCATCTGGTTTTGATGACCATTTTTTAATTTATTGGTCTGGAAGCAGGTGCTTCCTGCTTATTCAACAAAACTGACTCATGTTAGCAGTATCCCTACTCCTGCCCATTCTCCATGTCTTCATTTAGACTTCAGTTCCTTTGAGAAGTTTTTCTTTTCTGTCCAACTCCATTGAGTTTTAGTAACACGCTCTGACTCATGCCACCATAACAATATATACCTTTCCCAATTGGCACTCTTACTACCATTTATTGCGATTGTCTATATTCCTGACT
Organism: Piliocolobus tephrosceles; assembly: GCF_002776525.5. Taxonomy (NCBI): domain Eukaryota; kingdom Metazoa; phylum Chordata; class Mammalia; order Primates; family Cercopithecidae; genus Piliocolobus; species Piliocolobus tephrosceles. Next base: position 124,189,234 of record NC_045434.1, on the reverse strand, counting down.
GTACCTTCCACTACAGCATAAGACTTGTAAAGAAATAAACTATATTTTGTTTACTATTATATGCCCAGCTTCCAGCCTGGCCTTTAGTGGTGCTAAAGAATTGTATCTTGAATGAGTCTAGACTAAAACCATAAGCACTAGAATCAGTCTTGTCCTGAGGTATGAGAACCAAAGATATTTATTGCTGGCTGCATTCTGCTGCTGAACAGACCAGGGTTTGGGCTTTGATATAGTTTGGATGTGTACCCCACCCAAATCTCATGTTGAAATGTAATCCTCAGTGTTGGAGGAGGGGCTTGGTGGAGGTGATTGATTGCATCATGGGGGAGAATTTCTCATAAATAGTTTAGAGTCATCCTCTTGGTACTGTCCTCATGATAATGAGTGAGTTCTTGTAAGACCTGGCCCTTTAAAAGTGTGTAGCACCTCTCCCCTCTTTCTCTTGCTACTGATTTATCATATGATCTGACTGCTCCCCCTTCACCTTCACCTTCTGCCTTGATTGGAAGCTTCCTGAGGCCTCCACATTAGCAGACGCTGCTGTGCTTCCTTTAGAGCCTGCAGAACCATATGCCAATTAAACTTATTTTTCTTCATGAATTTCCCAGGCTCAGGTATGTCTTTATAGCAAAAACAGGCTTTTATTCAAAGTTCAGGATTTATTACTATGCTTAGATCTTTTCCTGCTAGTCCATTTCTCTAGAATTGGGGTTCTTGCTTGCTTCTTCTGATCCTTCAGGGACCCCTCTTTCTACAACTCAGAACACCCCCTCCCACGGTTAGATCCCTGAACCGAGTGCTGTGATACAAACCACCCACTGCTATAGGCCTTCTCACACAGCCTACTGTGACGACTGGCTGACAGAAAGCATGCTTGAACTTCACCACACTGCAGCTTCTAAGACCTTCCGGATTGCTAGTCCTTAACTGCTGGGTATCGCTGATCTCTAGGATTTAAATAGAATGCCCCCATTCAGATACAATCCAACTCCCAGGCTTTTTTGGTTCATGTGGATGTGAATTCTTAACCTGATCCATGACCCCCTAGGGTATTTCCTAGCTAATGAGCCTGTCCAACTACAGTTGTCTTTTATGTTTGTCCTGTATGCTAAGAACACATCTTAACAGTATACGTAGGAATTTTTAAAATATCATAGAATATAAAAGGCACAGAATGGAAATTTCACCTATAACTAATAAGGAAAAAAATCTTATGGTTCAGGAATTCTAAGATATATGCTATATGCTATTTACAGTAACCCTACTAATAACCACAAGGCCAACATCTCACATTAGCCAAAAGGATCTATAAGCTGACAATATTTAATTGGAGGACTGTCAAGAAAATGCTTCTTTCTTAAGCATTTCCCCCCTCAGTAATAACTCAAAACCTACAATTCTACCTTTAAGAATTTTTTCTTTGTGTATTATGAGCAAGTTTCTTATTAATGTTAGAGCTGGTTTATTTTTCTCTTCTATGATGTGGTGTTTAAACTGTAAATATAGCATAGGAGAGTTACCAATGATCTCCTTAATCAAGATAATGAATAGGAAGTACAAACCAAATCAAAGGAAAATTTATCTACTTTATGATAGAGAATGCTTAATCATTTGTGTTGATTTATAATAGAGAATGTTTATTTAAACAGGTCAATTTTCTCATTCCTTAATTCAACCAAACGTAAAAGGCCCTTTATAACTTCTCAAATTACAGATGCCTACTGTTGTAGAACGGGTTAACTATCTGTAAGGCATTTGTTAACATGATAGAAATTCGACATTTTCCAAATTCAACTAAAGTGGCAAAATTCCAATGTATTCATCCAGTAATAAATGGGTAATATAAATTTTATTCTACATTTTCTTTCCCAAATTCAGTCATGTTTGCCATTGTTTTGCCAAAAACATTCTCCACTGACTTGAGACTTTTAGAATTTTTAAATTAAGTGAAAGATGAATGAAAACACAGATATAACCAATTATCTTTGGTTATATAACTAGAGTTAGAGTTTCAATAATTGGACAATAACTTACTAAAGCTTTTGACCTGGGAAGACTAGAATTTGAGCATGATTTCATAAGAGAATATTTTGCTTTAATATTTAATGGCTAAGTCTTATTAGCATTGCTTAAGGGAGTTAATACAACAACATAAACATATTCAAGAATAGTTAGAGTAGATAAGAGTTCATTCTCTATAATAAAAAAGACAAACTGCTATAGCTCTGATCTTCAGTGCATTAACAATATTCAGATATTTTAAAAACAGATGTTTATAGAAAAGGAAGTGTTAGGTAATATCTTAGCTTTATGTAATATTATAACTACCATTATAACATCAAGTATTAGTGACCTTTTAACATTTGAAGTGCTGATAGTGATTTTTTTCTCTATCAGAAAAGAGATTTAAATGGTAAACTGACTAATCATATTTGTTTAGGTTCATTTACTTAACCTCTCTTATTGTAAAAACTTACAATGTTTCCATGGTTACTACTGAATTAAAACAGTCACAATTGCCACAACTAACAGAAAAAGAAAACTTTGTAGAAATGTCTGAATAAGAGGCTAGAAAAAGAATGGGGTCAAGCAAAGTTGGATGAAAACAGGAAATAAAATTTGCAAAGTGAATCATAGCTACATATACCACAGTGGATGAATTTTATAAACATCTTGTTGAATGAAAAGGGCACGTTCTAGAAAAATATATAGAATATGACACACAACACAAAGCAATATATTATTTAGTGAAACATACTGATAGGATAAAACTATAAATATAAGTAAGGTAACAACTAAAAATAATTCATGATAGAAGTTACTTCTTGGAGTAGGTAGATGGTGGAGGAGAAATAGGAAATGGTAGAGCAAGGAGGCCTTTCTGAAAGTACTAGTGATATATAATTATAAAGAAACTTTACTCTTGAACTGCAGAAGTGTGGTAGAATGAGAAATCTGTTCAATGAGTTATGTGGTAGTATAGTGTATACTGCTCTGAGTTGTTGATAAAGTTGTATCAGTTTACCTGAAAACCTGTAACTGAAATCGAAGAAATATTTGTTTTGTTTCCTTAACTTCCAAGATTCTGCTGTAAATATTCTGTCAAAAATATTTTAATTATTTGGTTTTATAAATTAGGAGTTCAAAAATTAAATGTACTTCCTGACAAACTGTTTTCTAAAATATATCACTTTCCTCATAAAATCCTACTGAGATAAGTACAACATAACCCATACACTATTCCACAAAAGAGGAAAACCACTCTGCAAACAAGTCTAACAACAAATATCTTGTTACAGAGTCAGATTCCATCATTATAAATCTAACATACTGTTACCCTGGGAATAGCAAAAAGTGAAATAAAATTCAAGAGTGGCCCAGTTTCTAGAACAATTGCGCTACTATGAAAGAACTCGCTAACATTTTATTTTCTTCATGAACTACGTATATTAATATTTGATTCCTCCCCAAAATAAACTTTATAATGGTCAGAATAATCTCTACTTGGTTTTCTCGGGGGGACAAAGTAGGCAAGATGAGTATTTGTTCTCAATAAATCATTTTTTTCTCTTGTAATAGCTTATATAAAGATAGTACTCAATATCTGAATTAGTGACAAAATTTGCCCTTTTGTCATCAGGAACTTCAGACCTATCTACACGGAAAACACAATAAACAAAAATAGCACTATTATCCTAGGAATAAAAGATAAATTATCAAAGAAGTTGTAGCACTGACATTGTAGAAATAATAGTATTTTAGACATGTATAGCACAAATCTTTCACATATACCACTCTTTTGAAATTATCATGACCTATCCATGGTTACATATCTAGTAAGCATTAGAGATGAGACTAGAACTCAGGTGTGCTTATGTGATGTGGATAATAATAATGTTGTTAGTGACCTCTTAACATTTAATATACATAATAATAATTCGAACTTATTTCAGCTGCAAGAAAAACAAATCAACTTGAATAAGTTAAATTTTTAAAAAGTGGGGTGTGGTCTATTTATTTTAAGGAAAAGGAGAATTTCACATAACACACACAAATATGCAACTATATCTCAGCTAGGAATGATTCTTTGTCTCCTCTCTGCTTCTATTGGCTTATTTCTTCATTTTTCTTTCTGTCTCTCTACAGAGAGCTTCCTCTGTCTCAGTTCATATGATAGAATATAACTCTCTGACAAGTCCGAAGTTCACAAGTTGTAGGGAAAGTCACTCCTCCAAACTTGTAATATCTTAGGCCAGATTTTAACCCCTGGTGACAGAGGCCCTAATGGGCTTAAGCTGCATTAGTTAGTCATCCCTTGTTTAATGAACTATGTCTGGCAGGATAAATTTAATTAGGATTCACACAGATGCTCAGGTAAACAGTGATGGGGTAACTGAGAGCTGGGTAACTAGTATTATCTGTGACACCAGGACCAGTAGATTTAAATTCACCTTAGAAACTTCAGAAGAAAATATACAGACACTGACAAAGGATAATTATCTAGGAAAATGGTGGTCAGACAGGCAAAATATTTATCATTTAGTGAAATAAAAACTCTCTATAGTCTTGATTCAAACATGATGATCCATTTCCTATTCCTGTGGCCCAAAACCTTGCAAGATCAAAATTCTAAGAATGCTTTGACATTCTCCAATGTTTTAGACTACACTGGGAATCTCTCATTATCATGTGTTAGTGTGTTGAAGATGTCAACACAAAATAGCATGGTGTGGCGTACTTAATCTCAGCCTTGGCGTAGGCTGAACTGATGGAATGAATAGATATTCTATGTAAGCGGGGAGGACAGTGGAAGAAGTAGAAAAGGAGGAACAAAGAAGAGCACATTGTTCTAAAATGAATAAGAAAACATGTATGACCTTATTAGGCTTAAAAGAGGGGACTAATAAATGCAAACTGACTAGACTGAATGTCTGCTATATGTCAAGGAAGGAGTTTTACTCACATTTTCTCCAGTGCTCACCCAACAACAAATGTTCCTCACTCTTGGATAGTGTGTCACATATATAAAGCATGTGGTGTCTTATACTGTAGAAATATGGAGATTAATTTTCTGAATTTTATTCATGCCTGATAAAAATACTGGCTCATATAATCATGTAGCCTTTTGTTTTTCCTCTTGCCCTTTTTCAAAGAGCTTACGATTTTGTAAACTAGACACTAAAAGTGGTTTGTTTTGTTTTTTGACCTTCTCATCTGCCGATCCGGATAACCATCACTCTGTCACAGAGAAGATGTAGGATATTAAATGAAGCAATACAGCACATGACTGGCATGTGGTATTTGATAAATAATTGTTTATTCATTCAACAACTCACTAGCTTCAGAAACAGTCAAAACAAAAGTTGTGAGAGTTCAGGTGACTGATTTTAACTAGTTCACGGCTAAAACTGGGAAATAAACTGGAAATGAGGATGGGAGGATTAAATAGACTTGGGTCAGATTGCAGAGTCTTGAATGACTGTTTTAAGGAGTTCAAACTTTTTCTGCAGGCTTTGAGAATCCAATGTGTTCTGTCTCCTATTCAAGTTATTAATACCAATAGCTCACAGCAGCTGTGCATTCACAGAGATAAGTTTTACAAGAAACAGATGAAGGGCTTTTTTAGTGCTGATATCAGATGGATTAGAACGTGATTAATCGACAGACAGACTGATTAAATTATTGGGTTCACTGTTCAGATAAGAGGTTTTGGATACACTCTGCCAAACTGTAATTAACTTAGAAATTTCTGCTGGCCTGCTTATAAGGTGATCATGTGATAGGCTTTGAAGAAATCTTTTAAGGCCCAGAATAGCAGCTGTGAAGGTGTAAGCATGAGTCAGTTTTAACAATTATTAATTATCTTCAAGTATTAGAACAGAATTTTCACTGGAAGTGATAAATACTTTTTAAAATCTTTACTTTTAAAAAAACTTGTGTAAATCTCTGGCTCTACTCTACCACTGACTGCAAATGAAATGACTACTATTGAAAGCAGTATCTAAAAGAGTCGAGAGAGGAGTTTTCCATTTCTACAATATGGCTAACAAGATACTGAGAGAAATCCCTTGCAATATAACACATATAAACCTACTGGACAGGATTTTTTTTCCTAAAAGATGCACAGCTGTACTGGTATCAAAATAAGGAAATTTCTGAGAGATCAGAAATAAGCACAAAGCAGAGATTCACAAGGGCAAACTAACTATCGGGTGGTGTTTACCCTCAAGGTTTTTGCCCATCCCTGGTGGCCTAGAAACTGAGTTACAAACACCTGAGATAGCAGACAAAGTCTGGGACTGAGCACGTTGTAGGGTAGAATAGAAATCTCCACATAAATACAGTACCAAGAAAGAATGATGCTCTCACTAGAAAATAACTAGACAGCAATGGCGGGGCATGTGCCAGTTTCAGCTTTAGTAATCAAGGAGATAAATAAGTCTCTTCTAAGAATCTAAACCTGTGTGAGTGCCAAAATTTAAACTGCGAGGTTAAAAATTTGGTTTAAAAGTGGTTCCTAGTCATGGTGTCCTTAGATAACTAGTAAAAGCAATCTCAGACCCTCTCTGGAAGAATTTACTTTACCTCAAATATTTATTAATTCCCATAAATACATTTTCAAGGAATGTGAGCCCACAAGAGAAGGAAACCACTAATGACATGAGAAAAAAGATATCATAGATGGGAGTCAGTGCAAAGAGAAGGCTACAAAATCAGATCCACCAAAAAATGTATATAATGAGATTATCAGATATAGAATATAAACATTTTAATGTTTAAAAATACAAGAGAGACTTGAATGTATGAATAATGACAAACTCAAAGTTTATCATGAAGATGTAACATATGACCAAATAGAATTTCTAGAAATAAAAAAAAAAAAAATAGGGAAAATTAAAACCTAATAGTTTGGGGATGATATGATGATATATCTGGGAATGTTTACCTGAAAGCACAAACAAATGTGATGTAAAACACGATCAAGAGATTAAGAGACATGGAGAATAGATTGACAAAGTAAAGGAAAAATCAAATTGCAGTTCACAAGAAGCAAATGGAGAGAACTGGGAGAGGCACTATTTCCAAAGATATTGTCAGAGGTTTAATAGAATTGATGAAGGCCACCAATTCTCAGATTCCAGACACCAACAAACTAAGGAAAGTAAGTTTTTAAAAGAATTGATATATAGATACTTTGTAGTATATAAAGCAACAATAAGAAAGGGAAGAATTAAAAAATAACCAGAGGTAAAAAAGACTACTCCAAAAATAAAAAGCAGATTGAGAGCTCACTTCTTGGCAGTACCAATGAAAGCCAGAAGAGAGTAGAATATATCATATGAATAAGAAATGTTAACTGAGAATTGCATACCTAGTAGACTTATAACTCAAGGATAAAGATAAAATAAAGACACTTCTGACAAAAGGAATGGTGAGCAAATAGTATATGGTAGAGAAAATTAATGAACTGACGCTAATTCTGCAACTAGGATTGATATGAAGAAACAAAATAATGAATAATAACAAGAAAAAAGCAAGCTGTGTAAAAATATAAATGTGTGATTATGTTTATATGAAGCAAAAAATAAACAAAGCTAAACAGTACACTGTTTAGAAATACATTATGTGTAAAACATATGCAAAAGCAAGATGATTATCATAAAATCTAAAATAGTCACCTTTCGAGGGAAGCAAAAGGAATATAATTGAGGAGGTACACATAGAATCAAAGGTACAGGAATATCTTATGTTCTCCTATTCTGTGAAATGAGAAAAAGGTATTCATTTTTATTATATTTTAAACTATACACTTTTTGTAGGTATGCAATTTTTATAGTAAAAAATGAAAACAAAGTTATTAGCAGAAAAAAAAAACAGGTGCAAATCTGAAGCTAACAGTATTTGATGACTCTGAGATTGTATGTTTTGCCTCAATATGACTGCCTCTGCTGACATATGGTTCTGAATGATGTTTTAGAAAGAATATTGATTCCAGGCATTCCTCTAACAAAATGATGAGTTTGTATGACATGGTCCTTTGGGATTACAGATCCCTTGGTGGATCCCTAATCTACCACCGATGAGGATTTCAAAATTGTTTATCTATACAAATACAAAAGATACAACATGGAAACATCTCACATTGGAGATACTGCTATCTGAAACCCTTGGCACAAGTTTATGATTTAGAGGCATTGGGGCTCAAAAACCATACCCCAAAGTATGGTGCATTGATATGCTGAGTACTTTGAACTAAAGTAACAACAGCCTCAGAACCAAGGTCTCTCTGGCCTTCTCCCAGCCCCCATCTCTTGATCCGTTCTCTCCTGAAGTGCAAGGGGAGGCTTTCTCAGAAGTTTCTTTTATCTGACTAAAGGAAATCCCTCCTGAAGAAATGTCATTGTCATGAAGTCCTTGCCTGGAATCTACATAACCAGCGAAGATTAACTCCTTGCAAAAGAAGAGACACAGTGGCTCATGCCTGTAATCCCAGCACTTTGGGAGGCCAAGGCGAGCGGATCACCCAAGTTCGGGAGTTGGAGACCAGCCTGACTAACATGGAGAAACCTCGTCTCTACTAAAATACAAAATCAGCAGGGTAATCCTGGCTACACGGGAGGTTGAGGCAGGAGAATTGCCTCTTCTGAACCCGGGAGGTGGAGTTTGCAGTGAGCTGAGATCGCACCATTGCACTCCAGCCTAGGTAACAAAAATGAAACTCCATCTCAAAAAAAAAAAAAAAAAAAGGTCACACTTAGACTTTTCACCTATTCTTTTTTTATTATTATTATTATACTTTAAGTTCTAGGGTACATGTGCATAACGTGCAGGTTTGTTACATATGTATACCTGTGCCATGTTGGTGTGCTGCACCCATCAACTCGTCAGCACCCATCAATTCATCATTTATATCAGGTATAACTCCCCAGTGCAATCCCTCCCCCCTCCCCCCTCCCCATGATAGGCCCCAGTGTGTGATGTTCCCCTTCCCGAGTCCAAGTGAACTCATTGTTCAGTTCCCACCGATGAGTGAGAACATGCGGTTTTCACCTATTCTTAAGGCTACTACCCAGGAGAATTTATCTGCATAGTAAGACAACCTTTGTTTGCAGTCCGTTTTCTCCTTTCACCCTTCTATTGCTTGTGCTGCCACCTCCCCCTCAGAAGCCCCAATCCCCGACTTCATTCTGTAGCTCAAAATGTTATTTAGGCTTCCACAATTTGGCCCTCCTTAGATCTCATATTTTGTGGGACTTCCGTGTATATGAAGGTGATAAATTTGTATGCCCCTTCTCCTGTTAAATCTGTCTACTTTCAACTTTATTCTAGAGATTCCAATGACAGAAATTTTGGAAAACAGGGAAAGCTTAAAACTTCCCTATAGAGGTAATTTCAAATTCATATTAAAGTCAATTCAGGCAACACACACCTCTGTTTTGGCTACCTTAGGGAACCTTCCTCACCAATATCCTACTGTCTAAAATGGAAAGAAAAAAATGAGGAGAATAAAAAGTTTGTTTCTGCCAAGAATCTATGAAACTCTTCGGCTAATGAAAAAGCATTCATTTGAGCATACATACAAAGTCAAACTACCCTAAATACAAGTTAAGCAGCTATGAGATATAATAATTAAAATAATAAAATTTGAAGTCTGTTTTATCATCATTCTACTCAATAGCATTCTTTCATATATTAGGCCATAAAGATGCTTGTATTATAATTACAAAACACCATTAAAAAATGTATTATGTCCTACAGCACTTAGCCTTGACAAACAATTACTGGATCTCACATTCAACTGAATACAAAAAGCAATCTTTATCACAAGGTTAAAATTAGCCTTGGAACAATAAATTCTTTCAAAGCTATTCTAAACTCCAAACTGCTTTGCATCAGTCTCTTTTGAGGAACTGAAAACAAGTAAACTGAAGGACATTTGAAAAACTTCCTGTCTGTGTCCTCTCAATTTTTTTTTGAGTTTTTTTTTTTTTTTTTCTTTTTAGTTTTATAGAAGACAATCATGTAATACCTGAAAGGTGATCCATATGGCTCTCACAGGGAAAGGTTTCATAAGTTAAAATCAAAACCAAACAAAAATAATTAACCAAGCAAACAAAGAAATTCTGAGAATTCTGAATTTCACAATGTGTTATTCATAATAGTACTCTAATTATCAGCACTACTTTTCAGGCATTACTATAGAAAAAAAAAAAAAAACTAATAAATTTGATTCATGGAGGAGGGACCTGAGCAAATAGATTTGTTTGTTAGTTCAAACCCAGAATTCTAAGATAACACACTTCTCAGTTCATCCTTCAGAAGACAATATGATATATACAATTTCATCATTTAAATTACTTAGCAAATTACTTTAATCAGAGTAGCTTCTCTTTCTGTAAAAGGTGTTATAAACTAAAAATAAAATTCTAAGCCTCCCAATCATATGAATAGAACCCCTCCTCTCAGTCAAGAGCATTACAAAGTTAACCTGAAAAACTACTTCAGGCCATTATGGGAAGGTGGGGCTGAACATGCCTCATTCTACTCTCTTCCTTTTGAAATTCAGGCATAACTGTCCAGTATTAACATTAAAACAGAGATCTTAAGACTGATGAAACGAACTTTTTGTGCAATAAGACACCAAATTCCAGCCTCACTCTAGTATAGCATCACATGACAGGCTCTGAAAGAAACTGAAGTATTTTATCCTAAACTATATTTCTTTAACGTATTTTGAAATGGTCCTGCAAAGCTGTCTCTTGTGGGGAAAATCTACTTTCTGTGGAGAATCCCCTTCCTTTTCCATGTTTTTTCCCTGATCTAGGAGAGAATTAACTAAGAGTCTGGCACATTTTTAAGTCTGATAAGAAACATTTACAATCTATTCTCTCTGTAGCCTGCTACCTGGAGGCTTCATCTGCATAATAAGAATCTTGGTCTCCATAACCCCTTATCTTAGCCAAGAAACTCCCTTCTACTGATTCCAAGTCTTCAGCTAAACTCTTTCAACCAACTTCCAATTGGAAAATCTCTGAATCTATGACTTGGAACCCTCCCCCACTTCAAGTTGTCCTGCCTTTCTGAACCAAATCAATATACATCTTATGTGTATTGATTGATGTCTTATGTCTCCCTAAAATGTGTTGATGTAATTTGGCTGTGTCCCTACCCAAATCTCATCTTGAATTCTCACATGTTGTGGGAGGGGCTTGGTGGGAATCATAGAGCAAGCTTTCCTGTGATGCTCTCATGATACTGAATAAGTCTCAGGAGATCTGATGGTTTTATAAAGAGGAGTTCCCCTACACAAGCTCTCTCTCTTTGCCTGCTGCCATCCATGTAAGATGTGACTTTGTCCTCCTTGTCTTCTCCCATGATTGTGAAGCCTCCCCAGCCATGTGTAACTTTAAAGTCCATTAAACTTCCTTATTTTATAAATTGCCAAGTCATGGGTGTGTCTTTATTAGCAGCATGAAATGGACTAATACAGTAAATTGGTACCAGTAGAGTGGGGTGCAGTTGAAAAGACACCCAAAAATGTGGAAGTGACTATGGAACTGGATAGTAGGCAGAGGCTGGAACAGTTTGGAGGGCTCAGAAAAAGAAAAATATTGGAAAGTTTGGAACTCCCTAGTGACTTGTTGAATAGCTTTGATAAAAATGTTGATAATGATATGGGCAATGAAATTCAGGCTGAGATGGTCTCAGATGGAGATGAGGAAGTTGTTGGGAACTAGAGGAAAGGTAACTTTTGTTGTTTTAGCAAAGAGACTGGCAGGATTTTGCCCCTGCCTTAGAGATCTGTGGAACTATGAACTGAGAGAGATGATTTAGGGTATCTGGCAGAAGAAATTTCTAAGCAGCAAAGCATTCAGGAGGTAACTTGGGAGTTGTTAAAGGCATTCAATTTTAAAAGAAAAACAGAGCTTAAAAGCTTAGAAAATTTGCAACCTATCTGAGCATGGTGGCTCATGCCTGTAACACTAGCACTTTGGGAGGCTGTGGTGAGCAGATCACTTGAGTTCAAGACCAGTCTGGCCAACATGGTGACACCCTGTGTCTCCCAAAAATACAAAAATCAGCTGGGAGGGGTGACAGGCACCTGTAATATCAGCTACTCAGTAGGCTGAGGCAGGAGAATCACTTAAACTTGGGAGGCAGAGGTTGCAGTGAGCTGAGATTGTACCACTGCACTCCAGCCTGGGCACCAGAGCAAGACCTTGCCTCAAAAAAGAAAAGAAAAGAAAATTTTCAACCTGACAATGAGATAAAAAAGAAAATCCCATTTTCTGAGGAGAAATTCAAGTCGACTGCAGAAAGTTGCATAAGTAACGAGGAGTCAAAAGCTAATCCCCAAGACAACTGAAAAAATGTCTCCAGGGCATGTCAGAGACCTTTGTGGCAGCCTCTCCTATCACAGGCCCAGAGGTTTAGGAGGAAAAAATGGTTTCATGGGCCAGGTCCAGGGTCCCTCTGCTGTGTGCAGTCTAGGGACTTGGTGCCCTGTGTCCCAGCAACTCCAGCCATGACTAAAAGGGGCCAAGTACAGCTCAGGCTGTTGCTTCAGAGGATGGAAGCCTCAGGCCTTGGCAGCTTCCACATAATATTGAGCCTGCAGGTGCACAGAAATCACACATCGAGGTTTGGGAAACTTTACCTAGATTTCAGAGGATATGTGGAAATGCTTCGATGCCCAGGGCAGCAAAAGTTTGCTGCAGGGGTGGGATTCTCATGGAGAACCTCTACTAGGGCAGTGCAGAAGGGAAATGTGGCATCAGAGCCCCAGCACAGAGTCCCTACTAGGGCACTGCCTAGTGGAGCTGTGAGAAGAGGGCCACCGTCCTCCAGACTCCAGAATGGTAGATCCTCTGACAGCTTGCACCATGCACCTGGAAAAGCTGCAGACACTCAACACCAGACTGTGAAAGCAGCCAGAAGGAGGGCTCTAACCCTGCAAACCCACAGGGTGGAACTGGCAAAGGCCATGAGAGCCCACCTCTTGCATCAGCATGACCTGGATGTGGGATGTGGAGTCAAAGGAGATCATTTTGGAACTTTTTAAGATTTGACTGCCCCGCTGGATTTCAGACTTGCTTGGGGTCTGTAGTTCCTTTGTTTTGGCCAATTTCTTCCATTTTGAATGCTGTATTTATCCAATGCCTCTACCCCCATTGTATCTAGGAAGTAACTAAGTTTCTTTTGATTTTACAGGCTCATAGGTGGAAGTGACTTGCCTTGTCTTGGTGAGACTTTGGACTTTTGAGTTAATGCTGGACTGCTGGGAAGGTATGATTAGTTTTGCAATGTGAGGACATTAAATTTGGGAGGGGCCAGAGGTGGAATGATACGGTTTGGCTGTATCTCCACCCAAATCTCATCTTGAATTCCCATGTGTTGTGGGAGGGACTCTGTGGGAGATAACTTAATCATGGGGGTAAGTCTTTCCTGTGGTGTTCTCATGACAGTGAATAAATTTCATGAGATCTGATGGTTTTATAAAAGGAGTTCTCCTGCACAAGCTCTCTCTTTCTTTGCCTGCTGTCATCCATGTAACTAAGACATGACTTGCTCCTCCTTGCCTTCTGCTATGATTGTGAGGCCTCTCCAGATATGTGGAACTGTAAGTCCATTAAACTTCTTTCTTTTGTAAATTGCCTAGTCCCGGATATGTCTTTATTAGCAGCATAAAAATTGACTAATACATGTGTAAAACCAAGCTGTAGCTTGATTATCTTGGACACAAGTTGTCAAGCGCTACTGAGGCTGTGTCATGGGCATGCTCTTAACCTCACCAAAATAAATTTCTAAATTTATTGAGCTCAGGAGTTCAAGATCAGCCTGGGCAACATGGGGAAGCCATGTCTCTACAAAAATTAGCTGGGCGTGGTGATAATGCCTGCAGTCCCAGGTACTTGGGAGGCTGAGGTGGCAGGATGGCTTGAACCTGGGAGGAAGAGGCTGCAGTAAGCTATGATGGCACCACTGCACGCCAGCCTGAGTGACACGGAGAGACTCTGTTTTTAAATAAATACATGAATTGGTTGAGACATGTCTCACATACACTCTGATTTACAGTGTAATCAAAATTATAACAACAAAAAACGTTGGCAAATAGAAAATCTAGACACATCTATAAAATATTCTTACTGGTTGACCTAAAAATAAATTGATTCCTGTGGAAGGTTCTACAGTCAAAATCTTCCTATCATTTTGGTTAAAATACTGATTGAGGCCCTATCACTAGCTTGCCGAAGTAGCTTTGCAAATCATTAGACGGTTATAAGGAACATCATCATGGTGGCAGTTTTCTTTTGGGCTGTAATCACAGTCTGACTTCAAGAATATATTCAAAATTAATTAAGTAGCAACAGGAACAACGATAACAAATACATTTTAAGTAACAATGGAGTCAGTCACTTAGATGCCTGTCTGGGTGCCAAGGTTGATAAAAGCATCTCCAAATGATAACTGATAGTTTTATAGTGCTCTATAATTATCATTTATGCTTTTACACATGCAATACAATTTAACATTCTGAAACATCCTATGAAAGGAGAGAACCTTTTTCAAAAATGTTCTTTGAGATATTGGGGGCTAAATGGGAAGTTATGTGACCATGCTATTTTGGGGGAACACCAAAGAGACCTCCTTCTGGTGATTCACAAGGTACCTAAGCATATTAAAGGCCTTCAGACATCTAGTACTAAACCTACCTGCATAATTTTCTATAATACATTATCCTTCAAACCTTTCGGATTCTAAAAGTTTTTTTTTCATATATTACCCATAAATATCCCAAAGAACACTAACATTTTATAGAAAACAGGTTATTGAGATAGAGAAAGAACCCCCTTTAGGGGCTGGTGGTGGGGTGGAGGGTGGCAGCCCAAGCCTGGAAATAAAGGAAAATCTAGAGATCCTTCAAGAAAAATTCCAGGTACTTAGCTAGCGGTGAGAAGTAAATAAGCAAACTGATAAGCAAGAAGGTAAAAGTAGCTTAAAACAATAGCCAAGGAAGCTATAATCACAGGATGTTTGGTTCTGCCACAGAAACCAAAGATAAAATACCTCTCTAAGTTGTTTTTCAGAACTCTGTACCTCCACCAAAGGGATCTGCCTCAGATAAGGGAGAACTAAGGGCTGAACTTTGACCAAAGTTCTTTGTTCTACATTTCTTTCTGAGGTACCTAGAGAAAGTCAAACCCAAGAGCCAGAGCTAACATTCTTTTTGCTGACCACAAATTTTAAAACAAAGTTTCTCTTCCTTAACTGATTGCAAATCAGAAAATATCTGAATCTACCTATGAACTGTAAGCCCCCTGCTTCATGATATCCTGCCCTTTTGGGCCAAAACCAATGTGAAACCTCCATGTATTGAATTATAATTTTGCCTGTAACTTCTGCTTTCCTGAAATTTACCCCTACTTTAAAAAATCCTCATCTGTAAGCCATCAGGGAGGTCAAGATTTAAGTGTGAGTTGTCTGATGTTCCTTGCTTCGTGCCCTGCAATAAATGCTTCACTTTCTCTGGCTGCTATCAGGTTGTCAGTGTTTGTCCTTGCTGAGCCAGGTAAGCAGGCCTCTGATGTATTTACGTAGGTCAATGGTCTCTAAAATTATTTGATCATGTACTCCATCAACAAAGCAAACTTTTGACCTGCATCTCCAATGGAACATTTACAAAATAGAAATCAGAACAAAAGAGAAAAATAATATAAAGACTTTCATACTTTCTTGCCATATCCCAATGCTTTAGGGATATCTGACCCACAATGGGCATTGAACAAGATTTTTCTGGAGTGCAAAAGAACAGAACAGATCTAGAAAAGAAGCTATTTAGTTCAGTGCAACCTCATAAAAATCTGCCCTGACAAGGGAAGACTGTCCAGAACAGCGACTGACAAACTCCTATGGTAAAGAGTCAGATAATAAATATTTTAGAGTTTACAGGCACTATAATCTCTGTCACAACTATTCAGCTCTGCTACCATCACAGGAAGGTAGTCATAGACAAGATTAATGAGTGAGTGTGTCTGTATTCCAATAAAAATTTATTTATGGAAACTAAAATTTGACTTCCATATGTATATATATATTAATCAGCTATTGTTTTCTTACTGCTACTTATATTAATTCCATATTATTTTCAAATGTAACAAATCTTCTAATTTATTTCCAGCCATTTATATTATGGTCTGAATGTTTTTGTCCCTTCAAAATTCATATTTTAAAACTGAATTACCAATGCGATAGCTTTAGAAGGAGGGTATTTTAGAGGTAATTAGGTCATGAGGGTGGTGTCCTTATGGATGGAATTAGTGCCCTTAGAGAAGAGACCCCAGAGAGACCCGTTGTCCTTTCCATCATGTGAGCACACAGGTAGAGGGCATCATCTATGAAACAAAAAGTGTGCTCTCACCAGAAACCAAATCTGCCAGTGCCTTAAACTTAGACTTTTCAACCTCCAGAACTGTGAGAAATAAATCTGTTGTTACCAGCTAACCCATCTATGACGTTTTGTTATAGCAGCCCAAATGGACTAAGGCAATTTACAAATGTAAAAATCATTCTTAACTTATAGGCTGTACAGAAACAGGCAGGAGTCAGCCGGGCGCGGTGGCTCAAGCCTGTAATCCCAGCACTTTAGGAGGCTGAGACGGGCGGATCACGAGGTCAGGAGATGGAGACCATCCTTGCTAACACAGTGAAACCCCGTCTCTACTAAAAATACAAAAAATTAGCTGGGCGTGGTGGCGGGCGCCTGTAGTCCCAGCTACTCGGGAGGCTGAGGCAGGAGAATGGCATGAACCCCGGAGGCGGAGCTTGCAGTGAGCCGAGATCCCGCCACTGCACTCCAGCCTGGGCGACAGAGCGAGACTCCATCTCAAAAAAAAAAAAAAAAGAGAGAGAGAGAGAGAGAGAGAGAGAAAAAAAAAAAGAAAAAGAAAAAGAAAGAAACAGGCAGGAGGCTGGATTTGACCCATGGGGCTATCATTTGCAGACTCCTTGTCCTAAGAATGAAGGAGCAGATTAAAGGGGAAGACCAGAGATGACTACAGAGGGTGAGCTGAAACACCGTTTTGATTTTCCTGCTAAGTTTTAAGGATGAAGGATGAATGATTCAGTTTCTTAAGGTTAGGAGGGCGTAAGTCTTGAACTTATTTATAATAAGTAGCCGTAAGAAATTAGCAGCTAGCCAATGCATAACTGATTAACAAAATTAGTTTCTTGAAAGAGTTCAAAACATGATTTAAAACATGATGGCACTTTTGACAAGTTTTTAGGAAACTCCAAAATTATCAGAGCTGGCTCTGTGATCCTAACGGCCCTCTGTAGATAGTCACCACTAATGTTTATCAGCAGGAATTATTTCTGCAAAAATGGTATAAAGGAACAGCCTTTTAATATATCAAGCTCATTAGTAACAAAATGTAGTCCTAATAGCTGTAATGTTTGATAGCACTATATAAAATTATTTTCAAATTTAGGTGAGGGTTACACAAATATCATAGATCTCCAGAAGCCTTTTATCTGATAAATCTAAGTGTAATAAAACCTCATGGTTCTGATAACCAAAGGCTAGAGAATGAGTGATTTATATACACTGCAGCCTTCCAGAATTCCAACTTGTTAGCTAAAATAGCCCTAAGGGAAGCTAAAATTGCAAAAAAAAAAAAAAAAAGATAGATAAATAAAATGCCAGTATTTCCTCAGAAACCTTTTTGGTTGTAGTTGGTTTTTTAAAAAACAATTCTAGTAATACCGATTTTTCTGGTAGTGAAAATAAAACAATAGGTATAAGCATCATTGTTTCATATTAGCTATACAGAAGAGTATGTTGAAATTCATTTGTTAGCATATTGATAACTTTCTGTTTCTCTGATAAAATTAAACTATACTAAAGGTTTCCAACTTAGAATGTAGATACTAACCATAACACCATATTATGATCTTATAATTGGGTTACGATGTCTTGGATCAATTTTGTAATGGAAGTAATTTCAAAGTAATCTTATTTTTTTTTTAATTGCTACAAATCTAATATACAGAGAAATGTGAAAGATTCCAGGTATCTGAACAATTGCAAGCAAGGTATCTGATTATTTACTTAGATAACATGGAGGATACGGGCTAGAGAAAAATACTTAAATGATTGTGTATTCACATGGAAAAGTGCTCCTACTATATAAAAGCCCTCAGCCAGGCCATTTTCATCGTTCTTGCAAATAACAAACAGATAGCTAAATAGACTTGAATACAGACATAAGGAGATCATATTTTCTAAATGTGTTGATGTTATTGAGAGGAATTAGGTAGCAGGTGCTCCAATGAACTGAGGGACCAGATTAAGAGATACAGGTAGATATTCATTCTCATAAACTTCATCCATTCCCCCTGTATTTTTGGAACCTTTTTTTTTTTTTTTTTTTTTTTTTCTTATGATGGAGCAGTATGGTGTATTGTTTCAAAAAGAATGAAGTCAAATTAGCTGTTTCACATACTGGTTCTTTTATTTTACTATCTATGCCACCTAGACAAGTAAACAGTCTGTTTCTATTTCACTTTCCTCATTAGTAAAATGAAGATAGTCAGAGATAACATCTCAAAATTTAATTGACACAGCCATGGCCGGGCGCGGTGGCTCAAGCCTGTAATCCCAGGACTTTGGGAGGCCGAGACGGGCGGATCATGAGGTCAGGAGATCGAGACCATCCTGGCTAACACGGTGAAACCCTGTCTCTACTAAAAATACAAAAACTAGCTGGGCGAGGTGGCGGGCGCCTGTAGTCTCAGCTACTCGGGAGGCTGAGGCAGGAGAATGGCATAAACCCGGGAGGCGGAGCTTGCAGTGAGCTGAGATCCAGCCACTGCACTCCAGTCCGGGCGACAGAGCAAGACTCCGCCTCAAAAAAAAAAAAAAAAAAAGACACAGCCATTAAATAAGGTAAAAGAAACAACTGTATTTAGTTTGGATAAGGTAAAATAAGGCATATTTAAAGTGCTTAAAATAATGTGTGGCACAATAAAAATGATTATTATGATTTCATGGTCTTCCATGCATTAACATTTTTACCCTCTCTATGGATGTAATATGTGCAATATAATACTGATGTATACTTTATCTTTGGTGAAAGGATGTTGGGTGTTTCAGAGGTTGTATATAGGTGTAAGCAGTATAACTGTATGAGGATACTGGGAGAACTTTGATCTTTAGGAGGGCTTCCAAATGCTAACTTTCTGAAGCTGCCCATGTTAGTGACACAGTTAAACCTACAAAATAATTATAAGATTTCTAAATTAGGGTCAGGCACAGTGGCTCACGCCTATAATCCCAACACTTTGGGAGGCCGAGGCAGTCAGATCACCTGAGGTCAGGAGTTTAAGACCAGCCTGGCCAACATGCAGAAACCCCATCAAGTGCCAAAATTAGCTGGGCGTGGTGCCAGGCACCTGTAATCTCAGCTACTCAGGGGGCTGAGGCAGGAGAATAGCTTGAACCCGGGAGGCAGAGATTGCAGTGAGCTGAGATCGCACCACTGCACTCTAGCCTGGGCGACAAGAGCGAGACTTCATCTCAAAAAAAAAAAAAAAAAAAGTTTCTGAATTAGTTCTCCACACTGCTTGATCTGGTAAAAGGAAAGGATTTGAGCTGGAGATTGTGAGTGCAGAATGCAGAACAGCAATGCAGAATAGGTCTAGGCCATACATCTTTTCTGAAAATGTAATATAAGAACAGAGCCTTATATGCCTACTTCACTGATGCCAGTATGTATAATGAGATCAAAGAAGTTTCCCTCCAAGTTGCATATTGCATTGTCTGTATTTTCAATATGTTTTAAAGGGGTCAACAGGGAAATTATAAAAATAAAGATGGGAGTCCTAGGACAGGGAATAAAGAAAACCCTGAAAAACAAAAACAAAGAGGGAGGGAGACCAAATATCTTGGATAGAGAATTAAGATCCAAAGATATGCTGTGAGGGACCAGAGCAATGGACTTACTTTAAGAAATTAACATGTAACTTGGGGTCTATAACTGCAACCACACAACTACAAGATAGAGACAGTACTATTTATCAGCTGAAAACATTAATAAAACACTATGGAGCTTATATTTCAATACAATCAAGAGAGAAATGAGTATTTTGGTAGCAAATTAGTATGGGATGTGATTGTCCCACTTTCTTTTTTTTTTCTTTCTTGAGACAGTTTTTCTCTGTCTCCCAGGCTGGAGTGCAGTGGCACAATATTGGCTCACTGCAACTTCAGCGTGCCAGGTTCAAGAGATTCTCCTGCCAGAGCCTCCCGAGTAGCTGGAATTACAGGTGCCCACCACCATGCCCAGCTAATTTTTTTATTTTTAATGGGGATGGGGTTTCACCATGTTGGCCACCCTGGTCTCGAACTCCTGGGCTCAGGTGATCTGCCCACCTCGGCCTCCCAAAGTGCTGGGATTATAGGCATGAGCCACCATACCCATCCCGTCCCACTCTTTTTCAGAGATGCTCAAAGTAGTGCCTCCAGTTTTTGGCAAACTAGAACACTTTAAGTGGAAAATGTAAAAGAAGAGACACGTTTAGAGACTTAAAGTCAGGTCATATGAGAAACAGTTAAAAGAAACAAGCATATTTAGCTTGGATAAGGAAAAGAAGAGATATACAAAAAACTATTATTACTTATCTGAAGAACAGTCATAGAGAGGGAGTTTAAATGTATCTGAATCACCTTAAGATGGGACAATGAGCACAATAATTAGAAACTACTCAAAAGCATTTCAATTGTACTTTTGAACATCCAAAGCTATTTAAAGAGGCAATTGCCAGTCTCTGAAGAGTTCCTCTTAACTAAAGTGTTTGAGGATAGTGTAGTAGACACCTACTAGATTAACTACCCAGCACTCCTTTTCTGAGAATTGTCTTTTCTCTCCTTCATCCATCTGGTTTCAGCCTCTCCCACACCTTCATCTCCCTCAAACACATCACTTTTGATAGGTTCAGGGGCAACAACCTGAGAAAGAGTCCATATACGGTTCCAATTTTTAGTACACTTCCTTCCTTACACAAGTTGCTTTACTGTCATAGGGATGTGAGGGACATCTCCTTATATTTTTTCAGTTGGATTTCCATTGTGCAACCAAAATAAAACTTACATGCATATTAACCAGGGCAATAATTGACAGCAAGATGGGGAATACAGTAAGCAGATGGTGGCCAGCAAGCGTGTAAGTTCACTTCCAACTGATACTTCGTATTTGTGTGACTACTCATTTTTAGTAAACATCTATCTTTAAGGGCAAGATTTGGGAATTTGATTATAAAATCATAAACTTTTCTCAAATTATATTAGCCTAAATAGCTATAATGAGAGAAAAATATAGGATCAAATGTTCCCCTAATTATTTACTGAATTTTTAAAACAGATTTTTTCAGCTTTATTGAGGAATAATTGGCAAAACTTGTATATATTTAAGATATGCAATGTGATGATTTCATATATCAAACACTGTGAAATGATTACTATAATCAACCTAATTGACACAGCTTTCACCTCACATAGTTGCCTTTGTTTTTTTGTGGTGAGAATGTTTATGACCTATTCCCTTAACAAATTTCAAAAATACAATATATGCCATTATTAAGTATTGTCACCATCCTGTATATTAGATCCCTGGAACATATTCATCTTAAAATTGTAAGTGTGTACCCTTTAATCAACATTTTTCCAATTTCCAACCCACTTCCCCAATCTCCTGGCAACTACCATTTTACTCTCTGCTTCTACAAGTTCAACTCTTTTAAATTCCACAAGTAAGTCAGATCATACAATACAGTACTCGTCTTCCTATGTCTGGCTTATTTCACTTAGCATAATGTCTTCTAGGTTCATCCATGTTGCCCCAAATGTCACGATTTCCTTTTTTTATGGCGGAATAATATTCCATGTGCATGTATATATAACATATTTTCTTTTTTTATTCATTCATCAATGGACACTTAGGTTGTTTTCCTATCTTGGCTATAGTGAATAGTGCTGCAGTCAACATGGGAGTGCAGGTATCTCTTTAAAAATGGTCAAATGACGCGAATAGAGATTCTTCTAAAGAAGATGCACCAAAAGCCAAAAAGTATGTGAAGAGGTGCTCAATAGTTCCAGTCACCAGGGGAATGAAATCAAAACCACAATGAGATATCACTCCACACCTATTTGGATGGCTAGTATCACAAAGTCAAGAGACAACAAGTACTGGTGAAGGTGTGGAGAAAAGGGAATCCTCATACACTATTGGCAGTAATATAAACTGGAATAGCTATTACTGAAAACAGTATGAGCCAGGCACAGTGGCTCACACTTGTAATCCTAACACTTCGAGAGGTTGAGGTTGGCAGCTTGCTTGAGCTCAATAGTTTGAGACCAGCCTGGGCAACATGGAAAAACCCCAGCTCTACAAAAATATATATATATATATAAAAACTTAGCTGGGCATAGTGGAACATGCCTGTAGTCCCAGCTACTTAGGAGGCTGAGGTGGGAGGATCGCTTGAGCCCAGGAAGTTGAGGCTGCAGTGAGCCATGATCATGCCACTGCACTCCTGTCTGGGCAACAGAATGAGAACCTATCTTAAAATAAAAGAAAAAAAAAAAAAAGGAAAGAAAAGAAAAGAAAAAAAAAAAACACAGAATAAAAGTTTCTCAAAAAATTAAAAATAGGTTACCATATGATCCAGCAATTGTATTTCTGGGTATATATCAAAAGAGAATGAAACCATTTACGGAATTTAAAAAAGATGTTAAATACCTATGCAAGGTAATCAAAATGACACAAAGTCTACAATAAAATATTCTAATGATAAACAATGTTGTTTACCCAGAAATGCAACTAATTTGTATTCTAAATGTAAATATAAATATTAACACAATGAAACATAAATGCCAATATAGCCCATTATACATACTCTAACTAAACATATGAAAACATACCAAAGATATATTTATAATTAGATACAGGTCAAGTGTACTGTCAGACATATTTCACATTTAAAATTTCTGGGGACTGTCTCTAATAATGCTTAAATATTTAAAATCGTTTGAAAAGAGAGTTTAGGTATTAAATCAACTTAATACAGACTTGTAGATTAATATTACTCCTAGTAATTGTATATTTGATAGTCTGAATATACTTATTAATTAATTCATTCATTTAATAACAACTTAAAGTTTAGTTTTTCTGTACCAGTTTAAGATTAATATAAAAACAAAAAATAAATGATAAACACAGGAGCTATGTGTTACTCCTATCTACGAACAAACTTGTGGTGGCACATAATGTAGAAAATGCATGTAGAGATTTAATTTTGGCATATTGAATATTCTTCCTAATTTTATTTAATCTGAATGAGATATATGTTATAATTATAACAAATGTTTTCTCTAACTTTTATATAGAATTCTATAATTAATTAAATGCAATTCCAACATAAATTCCTATCATGGACTTTTGGAATTACAAAAATATAATTCCAACTTTTATCTATAAAAATTATATATCTATAAAAGTTGCTAGAAAAGTTAAGAAAATATAAAAAGAAGAATACACGTCAATAATATATATGAAAATGTAATAAAGGTTAATAATATATATTAGCACATGTAATAAAAATCAGTAATTTAAACAGTATGGTTATGTCACAAGAAGAAATTGGAAGACCAATGGAGCAAAACAGCAGGACAATGATTGCGGGCATCATTTTGTGTACATTCATTCATGTTTGAATCTGATATATAGTTAGGCTATAATAATTAATGGGGAAATATGAGTTATTCATCTATTGACATAGGATAATTGATAAATAATTGAGTGAAAAACAAAGTTAAATCATGATGATTTGCTATATACCAAAATAAACTCTAGATACATTAAAAACATAAAGATAAAACAAGAAGTAGAAGAAAACATATGTTAACACATGCCTCAACTTTAAATGTTGGAAAACTTTTAAATATAAAAACAGTAACAATACATGAATAAATAAATGACTTAATAAATAAGTAAAGGAACAAATTGATGAGTAAAAGACGAATAGACTAAATAAAAATTCAAAATAGAGTTAGCATGGATTAATATTATTGATATATTGGGAGAAAATGAGTAATAGCTGAGTTGTGGTCTTTCCTCAGCTCTGGGGTAGGCAAATTTTATTTGTAAAGAGCCATTTAGCAAATACTCTTTGTGGATCTGTCTGTCACATCTACTCTGCAATTGTAACATGAAATCCACCATAGACAATATCAACCAATGGGTATGGCTATGTTCCAGTAAGGCTTTATTTACAAAACTAGGCTGGAAGCCAAATTTGGCCTGTGCACCTTAGTTTGCTGACCCCTACTCTAGTCTCAGAGATGTGAAAAACTGGACCTTTGGCCTAATCCTCCTTGACCTAATCTTCTCTGAAACAGTAACTCAAAAAGTGAATACCTGATCCAAGATAAATCAGAGTCCTGCTGAGGTTACACTCTAGTTGCTGGATACCTATACATTGTTGAGTTTGGTTATTAAGTAATCTACAACTAAGGAGATACAGTTACATCAGAGAATTAACACTAGATTCCTACCCCTGAGCGGAGTCATGGGCTAGCAAGGTGACAAAGAGTAAATACATCCCAGAGCTGATGGTTTCCCTACACTGACAGACTACATCAATCACTTCCTTTCCTAGTGACCATGGAAGTCTATGGTGCAGAATCATTTGGGGACACTGAAAGCGGTGCCAGAGTCACATCACTTCCACTTTACTAATAATACTGCACATGCTGTAACAGACTCATCTCAGATCCTTTTTAAAGACAAATAAACTTGATGCTACATTTCTGGGTTTGACTATTAATCAAAATCTAAAAATAACTGCTGCTGGGAAGAGTAAAATGTATGTGTGATTATAGAATGTGTTCAAAACCAATGAGAAAAAGATGACCCCTTTAGTAGAAAATGATAAAAATATGAATAAACAGTTCACAAAATAGAAATTTATATGAAAAAGAGCAATGAAAAATGTTTTTACCGCATTAGTAATCAGAGATAAAATGATCCAATTTTATACTTATCAAGCCAAAATTTAATGATAAAACTATGCACTGGTAGTAGCATAAAGAAATAAGAATCTTTGTGAACTGTTATTGGAGTTTACACTGGAAAACCTGAAAGTAATTAGGCAATAGGAAGTACCAGAAAATGTACCTTTTGAACTACAATCCCCGTTCTAGGATTATTTCATAAATGAGTCATAGAACGTATAAGTATATGTGCACATAGATACCATGTGCAGCATTATTGCAACAAAAATATTTTTTAAAAAACTGCTTAAATGTTGACTAAAGGCACACCTAGGAGATATTGCAAAAAAGTGAATCACACAATTATTTTTTGTTTCCCAGTATATACAATATATACGCTGTGCTGTAGTCTATCAAGTATTAATAGCATTAGGTCTAAAAAATGTACATTCCTTAATTTAAACATTCTTTATTGCTAAAAACTGCTAATGATCATCTGAGCCTTCTGAGAGCCAAAATCTTTCTGCTGGTGGAAGGTCTGGCTTTGATGTTGCTGGCTGCTTACTGATCAGGATGGTGGCTGCTGAAGGTTAGGGTGTCTGGCAATTTCTGAAAACAAGATGACAATGAAATTTGCTGTATCACTTGGCTCTTTATCTCACAAAAGATTTCTGTGTAGCATGCAATGCTATTTGGATAGCATTTTACCCACAGTAGAACTTCAGTCAATATTGGAGTCAACATTTCAACAATGTTCACAGCATCTTCACCAGGAGTTGATTGTATCTCAATAAACCACTTTCTTTGCTCATCCATAAGAAGCGATTCCTCATCCACCCACGTTTTATCATGAGATTGCAGGAATTAAGTCACATCTTTAGGCTTTACTTCTAATTCTAGTTATCTTGCTATTTCTAAAATACCTGCAGTTACTCCCTCCACCAAAGTCTTGAACTTCACTTGAACTCAGTGAGAGATATGCAACTCTTCCTTTCACTTGAACACTTAGAAGCCACTGTCGGGTTATTATTTGGCCTAACTTCAAAGTCTTCAATGATTATTGGAATCAACTTCTTTGAAACTCCTGTTAATATGAAGATTCTGACCTCCTTCCATGAATGTTCTTAATGAAATCTAGAATGGTAAATACTTCCCATTCTCCACTAAATGTTTTCAATTGACTAGCTCAGATTCATTAGAGGTATCACTATGGCAGTTATAGCATTCATGTGTTTCTTAAATAATAAGACTTGAAAGTCAAAATTACTCCATGATCCATTGGGTTCAGAATGGATATGTGTTAGAAGGCATCAACACGTTAATCTCCTTGTACATCTCCTTCAGAGCTCTTGAATAACCAGGTTCATTGACAATAAGGAGCCAATAGGTCTCAACCTTGGGCTTAAAATATTCAGTAAACCATGCTGTAAATAGATGTGCTGTCATCCAAACTGCACTGTTCCAGTTAAATAGTACAGGTAGAGTAGATTTAGCATACTTCTTTTTTTTTTCTTTGAAATGGAGTCTTACTCTGTTGCCAGGCTGGAGTGCAGTGATGTGATCTTAGCTCACTGAACCTGTCTCCTGGGTTCAAGCAATTCTCCTGCCTCAGCCTCCCAAGGAGCTGGGACTATAGCCATGCATCACCACACCCAGTTAATTTTTGTATTTTTAGTAGAGACGGGATTTCACCATGTTGGCCAGGATGGTCTCACTCTCTTGACCTCATGATCCACCTGCCTTGACCTCATGATCCACTCTCATCAAAGTGATGAGATTACAAATGTGAGTCACCACGGTCAGCCAATTTAGCATAATTCTTAAGGGTCCTAGGACTTTCCAAATGGTACATGAGCATTGGCTTCAACTTAAGAGTCATCAGCTGCAATTAGCCCATAACACGAGAGTTAGCATGTCTTTTGAAGCCATTCATTCACTATTCATTCACTATTTGCTGTAAAAGTCGTAGATGGCATCTTCTTCCAATATATGGCTGTTTTGTCTACATCGAAAATCTGTTACCCAATGTAGTCACCTTCATCAATTCTCTTAGCTGGATCGGGATAGCCTGCTGCAGCTTCTACGACAGCACTTGCAGCTTCACCTTGTCTTTTATGTTACGGAAATATCTTCTTTCCTTAAGTTTCATGAGCCAACTTCTGCTGGCTTCAAACTTTTCTTCTGCAGCTTCCTTACCTCTCATCCTTTACAGAATTGGAGCACATTAAGGCCTTGTTCTGGATCAGGCTTTCACTTAAGAGAGTGTTGTGCTGATTTGATCTATCCAGACAATTAAAACTTTCTCTAGAGCAGCAATCAGGCTGTTTTGATGCCTTGTCATTTATGTGTTCAGAGGAGTGGCACTTTTAATTTCCTTCAAGAACATTTCCTTTGTATTCACAGCTTGGCTAACTGTTTGGTGCAAGAGGCCTAGATTTCAGCCTATATCAGTTTTCAAAGTGCCATCTCCACTAAGCTTAATCATTTATAGCTTTTGATTTAAAGTGAGATGAGTTACTCTTCCTCTCACTTGAACACTTAGAGAACACTGTGGGATTATTAATTGGTCTAATATCTATATTGCTATGTCAGAGGGAATAGGGAGGCCCTTGGAGAGGGAGACAGACAGAAGAACAGCCGGTTGCTGGAGCAGCCAGAAGACACACAACATGTATTGGTTAAGTTTGCTGTCTTATATGGGCACGGTTTGTGGTGCTCCAAAGCAATTACAATAACATCAAAGATCACTGGTGTAACAGATGACCATAACAGACATAATAATAATAAAAAAGTTTGAAACACTGCAAGAATTATCAAAATGTGGCACAGAGACAGAGTGTGAGAACATGCTATTAAAAAGAATGACATCAACAGATTTGATCGAAGCATGGTTGCCACAAACCTTCAATTTGTAAAAGAAAATAAAAAACACATGTACAAACAACCCCATCAAAAAGTGGGCAAAGGATATGAACAGACATTTCTCAAAAGAAGACATTCATACAGCCAACAGACACATGAAAAATGCTCATCATCACTGGCCATCAGAGAAATGCAAATCAAAACCACAATGAGATACCATCTCACACCAGTTAGAATGGCAATCATTAAAAAGTCAGGAAACAACAGGTGCTGGAGAGGATGTGGAGAAATAGGAACACTTTTACACTGTTGGTGGGACTGTAAAGTAGTTCAACCATTATGGAAAACAGTATGGCAATTCCTCAAGGATCTAGAACTAGATGTACCATATGACCCAGCAATCCCTCTACTGGGTATATACCCAAAGGATTATAAATCATGCTGCTATAAAGACACATGTACACGTATGTTTAATGCGGCACTACTCACAATAGCAAAGACTTGGAATCAACCCAAATGTCCATCTGTGACAGACTGGATTAAGAAAATGTGGCACATATACACCATGGAATACTATGCAGCCATAAAAAAGGATGAGTTTGCGTCCTTTGTAGGGACATGGATGCAGCTGGAAACCATCATTCTTAGCAAACTATCACAAGAACAGAAAACCAAACACCGCATGTTCTCACTCATAGGCGGGAACTGAACAATGAGATCACTTGAACTCGGGAAGGGGAACATCACACACCGGGGCCTATCATGGGGAGGGGGGAGGGGGGAGGGATTGCATTGGGAGTTATACCTGATATAAATAACGAATTGATCGGTGCTGACGAGTTGATGGGTGCAGCACACCAACATGACACAAGTATACATATGTAACAAACCTGCACGTTATGCACATGTACCCTAGAACTTAAAGTATAATAATAAGAAATAAAAAAAATAATAAAAATAAAAAACACATGTGAAGAGCAACAAAGCAAAGCACAATGAAACGATGCATGTTTGTGAGCTATGTTTGAAATAAGGTATTAGTCATATAAATTATGGTGAAACCAAAGTCAACAGTTATTTTTCATTGCCTGTCCAATATCCAGTCCTATATTTGTTCTTACTAATGGGATCCTGATATTATTTAGGGGGCAATGTGTCCAGTTTGAAACTTGCCTTTCTAAATTCCCTTGCAGCTGGGAGAGACCATTTGACTTACATCTGGCTAGTGAGAAATAATCTGATAATTTCTGGGAAACTTTTTTCCCTAATATAGAACTTGCACCTTCCTGCTTTTCTTCTATTTCTTTCTGCCTGAAAAATATATTTCTCAGTAGCAGCACTAAATGCTAGAAAGTAAGGTGTAATGTGTTCAAACTTTTTAAGAAAAATAATGTTTTTTTTTTACTCTAGAAATTTTAAATATATAAAGATACTAAAAATATACCTACTATACACCCTTTTTGAACAACCTCTGGAAGACTGGTTTTAGGAAAATAAAATATCAAACTGAGAAAAAAAGAAATATGCCACATGGAGAGTGACATAAAGTAATTTGAGTACTCAGAAATGAAGTACACTTCTAGAATATGAATGACTTGTCTCCAGATGACAGATGGAAACTGACAGAATCTTTGGAATTATGTGTAAAAAAACGTATACACTTGTAACAAATCAGGTAAAATAAAGAAAAAACTAATGATAGTTATGTATAAGAGGAAGTCAATAGAAAACGTTTAAATTGGAAAAAAATGAAGTGTTGTTATATTCTTCGGAAGCATGAATTTACAAATCTAAACATAGTAAGAATTGCAAGTATAGTTTAACAAGATCAAGGAAGAAGAATGTGAAAAGATGAGGCAGGGAATTGCTGAATTTCATCAAAATATTTTTGGTATTATTTAATGTTTAACCTTGTGTACCTTTTACTTTGCTGGAAGTGAACTTTTTAGTTTTAAAATATTATAAAAAGGCTGGGCACCATGGCTCACACCTGTAATCCTAGCACTTTGGGAGGCTGAGGCGGGCAAATCACCTGAGGTCAGGAGTTGGAGACCAGCCTGGCCAACATGGTGGAACCCCGTCTCTACTAATAATACAAAATTAGCTGAGCATGGTGGCATGCACCTGTAATTCCAGCTACTAGAGAGGCTGAGGTAGGAGAATTGCTTTAACCTGAGAGGCGGAGGCTGCAGTGAGTCGAGATCACACCCCTGCACTCCAGCCTGGGGTGACAAGAGTAAAACTCCGTCTCAAAACAGAAAAAGAAAAAAAATTATAAAAAGCTGAAAGAGAATGTAATATGAAAAACTGATTTGTTAAAGATTACTATCTTCTATGTATAAAAGTACTTCTTAAAATGATAGAGGCAAATAATTCGACAGAAATGTAGTCAAAGGATTTGCACAGTTTCATAGAAGAAAAATATAAGTAACGATTTGAGAGGGTGCTCAACCTTACTAATAGAAAAATGCACATGTGACACAACCATGAGATGCCATTTTTTTTTGCACATATTATTTGACCAATATGACAAAGATTTTTAAAAGGTTGATAACATCCAGTGCTAGAGGTTTGAGGTACAGGCAGGGAAGGATGCTATCTTATATTATTTAGTGTGTGAACTGTTGAGACACTATTGGAAATTTATCTTCAGTTTCTCTCAAAATTGAAAAAATATATATTTTTAAATGAGTAATTCCACTTATAGGAGTCTATTCTAGAGTAATTACAGTATAGGAAATAAAATATGAACATTTCATAGTGACAAAAATTGTAAAACCCAAATGTTCATCAAGAAAGTAATGGTTAAGTAAATAATACTGTATCTAATCCATACTCTGAGAATTACACAGTAAGTGAGTTAATAATACCAGAGGGCTTTCCTTTATCATTTTACATTCTATTATGAGAGAGAGAAAATAAACAGAAAAATAAAACCAAATATATTAATACAACTTTTAAATTGGAATATTAAAAATGACAAAATTCAAACTATTCCTTAAAAGTCATGATTCCTTTGGTTATAATATTTCATAACTGATAGCTGCGTTGGCATGGATTTTTATCTAACATAAATATTTTAAATTACCAGTTCTTCAGAAAATTATAATCTCTACTATCTCTCTCTCTGTATATGTGTGTTCATTCACACATACATATATTTGACACACATATACAAACATTTCTAGAGAAAAATATAATGCACTGATGGTAGATTATAAACCATCATTGCAATGAAAGTATCTTTTTTTTTTAGATTGCTTTTACTAAAGCACATGCATTATCTTCTCCTATGGGAGTGAAGAAGAAAGTTCTATCACATTAAAACTTATAAAAAAGTATATTACATGTCAACTTGACAACAACTGAACAAGTGTAGTGCTGGTATTAAAAGAGGAGTCTAAGGGGTATATAGAACAAATCCTAGATACAAAGACTTACTGTCAATCAGTGAACTATACAGTTATTTAATATGTGGATGCATCCAGTTCTTCCCATTGCATTAAACTGTCTTATTCCTCCTTTAAAGTGGTGTTATCCATCTGAACACATATTCAATTACATTTTCCACTAAGGATGAACTGCTAAAATCAATGTCACATCATAAACACCTGTATTTTTCTTTCTCCACTAGAGTTTAAGATTGCTACAATTCTATAAGTATTGACTGACATCATTAGATTATTTAGGATGAAGAACTTGAAGGAAAGATACCGTTTCCATATGAGTGCTAACGTAGAAAATGTATACTTAAATGCTACCTCTTTTCTTCAAGTGAGGGCTGAGTCAGCTTCAGGTACACATGGCTAAAGAACTTGTTTGGATAAAATGATACATCCAGGCCAGTTTCATTAGTGATAATAAGGAAGCACTTTTATTATTATATTGGGAATCAAAGACAGCAAATTTAGTTTTTATAATATGAGTAGCCATTAAAGAGAACAGTCAGCATTTCTGTGTTGATTGTGGATACTGAGAATAGGCCAGTTACTTTTGTACAGAGAAAGCACTCCCACCCCACCTTACCCCACCTCTGCCTTTGCCCCTAACTTCCTATGATGGAAGCTAAGATTTCAGATCTTTCATACAACCTCTCAAGCACATTTATTCTCCTCAAACTTCCTAAAATATTTAACACATTTTCAGTTAAATCTAAACTCATTATATTTTATGTTTGTAGCTATATAAATACTGGTCACAACAGAAGCAAATAGCAGTCTGTAATCTCATTTCTTGTACTGCTCTCTCATTTCACTCTCACCCCAACTTAAATGTTCTTTCATTTACTTGGCTTTTCCCGAATCACAGGCTGTCTTCCCACAGATCATGGTAACTTCATAAAATGGCTCGTAATCTGACTTTCCACAAAGTCAAAGCTATCAGATAACTGAGCAGTCTCCTCTGTTTCCTGAGAAATTCCTTCTAGCTCTTGGTTACCTGATCTCAGACTGCTCTCAAGGTATACTGCATAATTCGTAGCCTCGAATTTCTTTTGCAATCCTATCAGAATTTCTTTTTGTTGCAGTCCAGTGTTGGCTTTCTTCATTCATTTGCTCGTTTCAGATGAGCATACTCTCCAGTTGCTTCCTGAGAAAGGGCTCATGGAAAGTAAATGTATTTATCTGCACTTGCTAAGGTTTGAATGGGTCCCTTCCAAAATTCAGGTGTTGCCAATGTCATAGTATTTCTTTCTTTCTTTTTTTTTTTTTTTTTTTTTTTGAGACAGAGTCTCGCTCTGTTGCCCAAACTGGAGTGCAGTGGCCAGATCTCAGCTCACTGAAAGCTCCGCCTTTCGGGTTCACGCCATTCTCCTGCCTCAGCCTCCCAAGTAACTGGGACTACAGGTGCCTGCCACCTCGCCCGGCTAGTTTTTTGTATTTTTTAGTAGAGATGGGGTTTCACCGGGTTAGCCAGGATGGTCTCGATCTCCTGACCTTGTGATCCGCCCGTCTCGGCCTCCCAAAGTGCTGGGATTACAGGCTTGAGCCACCGCGCCCGGCCGTCATAGTATTTCTTTTTTTTTTTTTTTTTATTATACTTTAAGTTCTAGGGTACATGTGCATAACGTGCAGGTTTGTTACATATGTATACTTGTGCCATGTTGGTGTGCTGCACCCATCAACTCGTCAGCACCCATCAATGCATCATTTATATCAGGTATAACTCCCCAATGCAATCCCTCCCCCCTCCCCCCTCCCCATGATAGGCCCCCAAAACAGACATATAGACCAATGGAACAGAACAGAGTCCTCAGAAATAATACCACACATCTACAGCCATCTGATCTTTGACAAACCTGACAAAAACAAGAAATGGGGAAAGGATTCCCTATTTAATAAATGGTGCTGGGAAAATTGGCTAGCCATAAGTAGAAAGCTGAAACTGGATCCTTTCCTTACTCCTTATACGAAGATTAATTCAAGATGGATTAGAGACTTAAATGTTAGACCTAATACCATAAAAACCCTAGAAGAAAATCTAGGTAGTACCATAGTATTTCTTATAACTGGAAGTTGAACAATGAGAACACATGGACACAGGGAGGGGAAAGACACTGACTGGGTCCTGTCGGGGGAGGGTCAGGGTTGGTGGGGAGAACATTAGGGAAGATAGCTAAAGCATGCTGGGCTTAATACCTAAGTGATGGGTTGTTAGGTGCAACAAACCACCATAGCACAAGTTTACCTACATAACAAACCTGCACATCCTGCACATATATTCTGGACCTAAAAAAAAAGAAAAAAAGAAAAAAGAAATGTGGCTTTTAAGAAGTGATTAGGCCAGCAGGTCTCCTTACCCGTAAATGGGATTAAGGCTCTTATAAAAGAGACTGAAAGAGGCTTCAAGCAGCATTGGGCTAGCTAGCTTGCCTGCCCTTCTCTCTTCTGCCATGTAAGGACACAGCAAGGAAGCCCTCACCAGAGCAGATGGTGATTTCTTGATTTTGGAATTCCTAGCCACCAGAACTGTGAAAAAAAAACAATTCTCTTCTTTATACATTACCAAGTCTCAGATATTCTGTTGTAGAAGCACAAAGTGAAGGAACTAAGACATGACATCTGACTGATATTTTGGTAGATATAGAATTTGATATTAAAAATAAATTCCAACCGAGCCCCGTGGCTCACGCCTGTAATCACAGCACTTTGGGAGGACGAGGCGGGCAGATCACCTAAGGTCAGGAGTTTGAGACCAGCCTGGCCGACATGGCAAAACCCCGTCTCTACTAAAAATACAAACAGTAGCTGGGTGTGGCGGCTTGCACAAGTAATCCCAGCTACTTAGGAGGCTGAGGTAGGAGAATCGTTTGAACCTGGGGGAGGTGGAGGTTGCAGTGAGCTGAGATAGCGCCACTGCACTTCAGCCTGGGTGACAGAGTAAGACTCTGTCTCAAAAAAAAAAATTCCCTTAGATTTTCAGAGGTATTGTGTTCTAACTTCCAGTGTTGCTTTTTTGGGTTTTTCCTTTCTTTATCGACGGCTTGCTTATTTTCACTCTAGAATTTTCTAGGATCTTCCGAAATCCATGTTTAGAAATCTGAAGACGATAAATATTGGTGTGGGTCTTTCTTATATCATTGTGCTCTTGTGGCCACCATGCTCTTCATTTCTAGGGACATCTTCTCATTTTATATTTTTGGAAATTTCCTCCTCTTTATTGGCTCTAACTTCTCCATGTAGCACAACTGTTTTAAAGATATGGAGCTATTATCGACAGTCTCTACTTTTCCTGTCTTTTCTTTCTTCCCTATTTTCAGTTCTGTCATTTTTTTCTTCTTTCTGAAAGATGTTCACAACTTTCCCTTTCAACTCTTAAAATACATATTTACTTTGTACTGTCACAGTTGTAATATTTCTTCTTTGATTTGTCAATTTTAATAGAACTATATTTTTATTCATGGAGTTAGTATATTGTACTATTTCTCTGTACTGATTATTATTTTTTTGCTCACTGTATTCACTCAGGTAACTATGAATTCATTTCTTATGTCAGACTATTATGGTCTCTGTCTTTATGTCAAGGAATTTCCTTAAGCCATCTCTTTTCTTTCTGGCTACTTTTAAGGTCTTTTCTTTGTCTCTGATTTTCTGGTATTTCACTATGATGAGTGTAATGAAGAGTTTCTGTTCATTTATTCTGTTTGAGATTCATTGAGCTTCCTCAATGTATACATTAGGTCTTTCAACATTTCTGGACAGTCTCAGCTAATTTCTTTGTATTGGATCTTCCCTATTTTGTTTATTTACTAGAACTCTGACATACTCTAGTTTATTTATTTATTTAGACAGAGTCTTGCTCTGTTGCTCAGGCTGGAGTGCAGTGGAGCAATCAATCTTGGTTCATCGCAACCTCTACCTCCCGGGTTCAAGCAATTTTCATGCCTCAGCCTCCAGAGTAGCTGGGACCACAGGAGTGCACCATCATTCCTGGTTAATTTTTCTATTTTTAGTAGAAGCGAGGTTTTGCCATGTTGGCCAGACTGGTCTTGAACTCCTGAGCTCAGGTGATCCACTCACCTTAGGCTCCCAAAGTGCTGGGATTACAGGTGTGACCCACTGTGCCCAGTCTGACATATTCTTCTTTAGAACTTCTCATTGCATTTTCCATGTCATTTCATATTTTATTCATATTTTATGTCTCCTTTCTTCAGATCACTACTTTTCTCTTTAGCTATTTAATCAGTTCATTGTATTTTTAAATTAATTTTGATTTCTAGTTTTATTTTGTTCATTTGCAAATACATGTGGTCATTTTTCAGTTTCATTTTCAGGAATATAATTGCTGATCCTCTGCAAAATTCTTTAGCTAATATTGACTTGAAGCAACTACAAGGCTGCCCCCAGATAGTTTCAGATATCCTCAGTTGGCTAAATAACTTATAATTAGTACATTCATTTTCTGTCTTCTAATATTTTGTTGGCATCCTTTACTATGTTCAGTCTCCTGATATGTCTGCCATTGTGAGTTTGCATATATACTATAGTTTTAAAAAAATTTATTTAAATGAATGATATTGCAATATTGAAATGGAATAGAGATTAGGAGAATAAGTATGAAGTAAGATAAAACTACTATGTTTAACAGGAAGTTAATACAATGTATTAGTTAAAAGATATTACTAGTTATGTACAACCCCAAATATCCAGATTACGTGACAATTCATAACTTTAAAGAGGTACATCATAATGTTGTTATTGTCTATCCAGTGACTAATTAATGTATAATTTTTTTAAATGCTTGTTTTTGAAATTAAGTTCATGGATAATATAACAGTGCAGTTGTGATTTACTTGTAAAATAGGTAAGGATAGAATCTATTTGAGTAAATTAATAAATTACATTGGCTTCCCATTTTGCAGTTTTTAAGGGCTGAAGAGAATACTCAATTTTTCATTTGTACTATACTCCATTATGTATAAAATAATAGACACACATTTTTGTTGTTGAAAATTGGGGCCTCCAGGCTGGGCGTGGTGGCTCACACCTGTAATCCCCTAAAATACAAAAAAAATTTAGCCAGGTGAGGTGGCGGCGCCTGTAGTCCCAGCTACTCGGGAGGCTGAGGCAGGAGAATGGCGTGAACCCAGGAGGAGGAGCTTGCAGTGAGCGGAGATTGTGCCATTGCACTCCAGCCTGGGTGACAGAGCGAGACTCCGTCTCAATAAAAATAAAAATAAAAAAAAAAAAATTGGGGCCTCCAAAATGAACTTTATGAACTTTATGACAGATCGTTCATAAGTTTCATGGTTCTAATGATTGGAAAAATAATATAGAACGTAAGCCATGGAGATTATGGTTAGAGAGTATAGAATGTATACCACATAAATCAGTATAAGATGTTGGTGTTTTAAGAGACTTTTACTCATTCTATATCCATTACCCAGATACATCACTTTAATTTGGAATTCTTTAAATGTAACGTTTCTGTAAAGAATGGGATGGTATATCTCTGTTAGTGCTATCCAATTCAAATTTTATATGAATTTATAATTAATTCAGAATTTCTAAAACTCCAAAGGCAATGGGATATTTTCACTAATACATTTACTTTTGTTCTTATTTATTACATGTATTTATAACTCAGTATTTAAAACACTAGGCTACTGAAAATTCCTAGAATTGAGTAAAGTTTTCTTTTTTATATAAGCTATTTCTAAACATAAATACAGAATTTCTCTCCCTATCAACTTGATTATTTTCCAAAGTTACTAAATAGCATTATTAAAATAGCAAGCATTAATTAATTAGTAAAAAAAAAAAAGATAAAACAGAAATAGCCATGCAAATATTTAAAATAAGGTGTTTTGGAGATTAGTCATCTTTGAATCATTTTATCTGTACGCTTAGGTCATATTTCACATACTTTCTAAGAAATAAAAAGCTAAAACTTGATGAATTTTCTTAAACAAGGATATTTATTTATTGAACCACCTGAAATTAAAGATGACCAATTTGGTACATAATTGATTATAGTATTTTGGTATATCCACACAATGGAAAATTATACATCAGCGGAAACAAAGACAAAGAAATATCTTCATATTCTATTAATGAGTGACCTCTAGGATATTTACTTAAACAAACAAACAAAAAGCATATGGAGAAAGATGAATTTTACTAAGGAGGATATACAAATGGCAAATAAGCATGTGAAAAGATGTTCAATGTCATTACACACTAGAGAAATTCATATTAAAACTACAATGAGGCTGGGCGCGGTGGCTCACGGCTGTAATTCCAGCACTTTAGGAGGCCAAGGCGGGTGGATCACGAGGTCAGGAGATCGAGACCATCCTGGCTAACACGGTGAAACCCCATCTCTACTAAAAATACAAAAAATTAGCCGGGCATGGTGGCGGGCGCCTGTAGTCCCAGCTACTTGGGAGACTGAGGCGGGAGAATGTCATGAACCCTGGAGGTGGAGCTTGCAGTGAGCCGAGATCTCGCCACTGCACTCCAGCCTGGGCACAGTGTGAGACTCTGTCTCAAAAACAAACAAACAAACAAACAAACAAACAAACACAAGGAGATATCATAACATGCATATGAGAACAGCTAAAGTAATTTTTTAAAATAGTGACAAGTGACAGCATTAAGTACTGGCAAGAATGTGGAAAAACTAGATCACTTACACATTGCTTGTGGGAATATAAAATGTCACAGCCATTCTGAAAAACAGTTTGGCACTTTTTAATCAAACTAAACATATACTTACCATATGACCTATTAATTGCACTCCTTTGTATTTATCATAGAGAAATGACAACTTATGTCCAAACAAAAGGAGTACACAAATTTCATAGCAATTTGTTATCTGTAGTAACAAAAATCTGAAAATAACCCAGATATCCTTCAACAGGTGAATAAATGGCTAAGCAATCTGTGATATATGCATACTGTGGAATACAAATCAGCAAAAACAAAAGGAACTAGCCATTGACAATACGCAAAAACTTGGATGCATCTCAAGGGTATGATGCTGATTTTTTTTTTAAAGCCAATTTCAAAAGTTTACACACGTATAAATCCATTTATATAATATTTTTGAAACTAGAAAATTTCAGAGATAGAGAACAGATTATGGTTTCCAGGCGTTAGGAATGCAGAGAGTGAGGGGACAGAAGTGAGTGTGACTACAAAAGGTGATGTGAGGGTTGCTTGTGATGAGAGAACTGTTCTTTATCTTGGCTGTGTGGTAAATACATGAACCTACACGTGTGATAAAACTGCATATAATTACATACACACACACACATACACAAAGCAATAAAAGTAAAACAAGGAAATCTTCATGAGATTGGCAAATCATATTAATCCAATATTTGTGCTCTGGTAAATTTAATCTGTACTTTATAAGCTAACCTCAAAGTACTGTGAACCTACAAGTGTAAAGTCAGAAGAATCATGGCTATAACTAGGTAACACTGAGGTAGGAGGCAGGACTCAACTCTGGAGGCAGGGTTCAGACACCGGACCAAATTGAGACCTAGCTAAAACAGGGCCAGGGCAGAAGCAGCTTTCCATAAGACAAGACATGTCCGCCAGTGTGCCACGTCAGTTTACCATTGCCATAGTAACAGCCAAACGTTACCACCCCTTTCCATGGCAACAACCCGACAATCCAGGAGTTACCACCCTTTTCTTGGAAATTTCTGCATAATCTGCCACTTAATTTGCATGTAATCAAAAGTGGGTATAAACATGACTGCAGAACTGTCTCTCAGCTGCTGCTCTGGGCACTGCCTATGGGGTAGCCCTGCTCCACAACAAGCTGTACCTCTGCTGCTGCTGTACACTGCTGCTTCAGTAAAAGTAGCTTCAGTAAAAGTCGCTAACACCTCTGGCTTGCTCTTGAAATCTTTCCTAGGCAAAGCCAAGAACCCTCCCGGGCTGAGCCCCAGTTTGGGGACTTGCCTGACCTGCATCATCACCACTGTTCGAGTACAAAAAATGTAGCTGAAGAGACAACCCATAGCTTTGTTAAACTATTTACACTCACTGATATCAGGAATCCTGCTTTTAGGAGTAATCGTTGTGAGGAAAAATGTATTTTCAGGGAACCACAGAAGTTTTGGTATGTGTTACACTAAGCAAGCACACCAGGTTTAAAACCTGAGCTCATGTTCCTACCTTGAACTTAAGGCAAAAAGCTCAAATCTAAAGAATGTTGAATATAGCACAGCAAAGGTAGGAAAATGTTGACCAGTCATGCTCACCTATACACAACACTCCTAGAGGGTTCCATCCTCAGTATCACTACATGTGATAAAACTGTCTAGACCTAAATATACACTGTCTAGATCTAAATACACAAAGGAATAAAAGTAATACTGGAAAATTTTCATAAGATTGGCAAATTTTATCAACATCAATATTTGTGGTAGACAATACACATGGTACATTTACAGCAGGACACACCACAGCCTTGACCTGTGGTTATTGTCCCGGTTACTCCTGTCCTATTAAAATGAGAATGAAAAGCTACATTAACAATAATAGTCTTTGTTGAGTACTTGCTATGCCCTGAGTACTTGCCAAAGTTTTACTTTTGTTACATGCTACAAGAGTACTTGAAACATGCATGAACTCAGTAAATTACAATATTTCTATTTGATTATAATAATCTTACAAATAAGAAAACAAACTTAGCATTTTAAATAAAACTGGCACAAAGTCCCATAGCTAGTAAATTGCAGAGGTGGGCTTTATTCATTAGTTATTCATTCAATGACTATTAATACTTGATTATTGCTCTTTAACATTAATACTTATAATTTTTTTGAGTACTCACTAAAGGTTAAGAAATGTATTTAGCATTTGCATCATTACACCAAATAAACAACTATGTGTTACTGGTTGCACAAGTCACTAACCCTTTTGTGACTCAGCTTCCTTCCTATAAAGTGTTAATAATTATACTACCTCTACTCCATAGTGCTACTGTGAAAACTTACATGAAATGGTATATGAAAGATGCTTAGAATACTGCCTGCCACATAATAAGTGGCCCATAAGCTGTCACTGTCATCATCAAATCACTGAATATTGACAATTCCTTATAGTAGAAATCTCATCTGCTATACCACTAACAGTTTTATCAAGAACAATCATTCTGTCTCATGCTTTCATCCTTTATTATTATACTACTAATAATATAACATAGAATAAACATATTATTCTATGTATATATTTATACTATATTATACTATGTACATATTTATACTGTATAAATATATGAACACTAAATATATAC
Source organism: Piliocolobus tephrosceles (assembly GCF_002776525.5). Taxonomy (NCBI): domain Eukaryota; kingdom Metazoa; phylum Chordata; class Mammalia; order Primates; family Cercopithecidae; genus Piliocolobus; species Piliocolobus tephrosceles. The sequence continues at coordinate 124,148,571 of NC_045434.1, read as the reverse complement.
TTAGTGTTATTCTATAACATAGAATATATTCTACTTGTATATAGAATAGTACATATACTATATATAGCATATATATAGTATATATACTATATTTATAAATGTATTCTGTTATATTATTGTATAATTATTATTGTATATAATATATATTACACAGTATATTATATTATCATATATTTATATATTATATATTACAATTAGATACATTAGTATAATGCACTAATAATTGTATAAGTATTATATAACATATTAATTTATACTATAATAGTATATTGCATTATAATATACTAATTAGTAATTATAATAATTAGCATATTAGTAGTATATTATAATATACTATAAATAATATAGTATATATTATTTATATTTAGAGGCTGCAGAGAGAAGGCAAAACGAGGATGCATCTCAGGGAATGTTGGATGTTTAATCTCTGGAGTAAAAGAGAAAGAAAAGCAAAAGTAAAAAAGCGAATTGCTACATCGGGGTCCCCACCAGAAGGTGAACTTAGGTGTACAGTTTCAAGAAGCATAACATGAGTGGAAAAGTCTGCTGCCAACAACTGTTTAATATCTGCAATCAAGTGGAATTCCTCAATTTAATTTCTTCTCTGAAAAAATTAAGATTCAGACTTTGTAATACTATTGCCTTGAAATGTAATGCTAAAAAAAAAAAAAAAAAACTTGATTTGCAAGCTTAGAAGATGGCTAGACCTTTCACTAAACACTTATTTTCCTATATTAGCTCTTCTTCAGTAAGCAGGTGATTTGCTATTTTTCTTAGTATTTACAAGATGTAACTAGTGAATATATACATTGCATATAAAATTCTGCATATACCCCTTAGATTAAAATTTGCAATTGTATTTCCATGTCTTATAAAATGATCTAATGACTTAAAAATATATATAATATATAAATATGTAAAAAGTTGTTAATACATATTAACCTAATGATATATTATTTAATAATATAGATATTATATAATAAAATACATATTATTTGTAGTATATTATATATAATTATTATATTATTACTATTAGTATATTTTATACCACTAATAATATAATAAGATATGATAATAATATGAATAGAATATATATTGCATGGATTTGTTGCAGAGGTTCAGTGAGTTAATTCCTGCATGGTGCCTGGGACATAAGGGCACAGGAATAATTTTAAATCAGGGAAGCACCTGATGGATGGAGGAAGGGAGCAGATAGGAGTGGCTTCACCCTTGAAACTGAAAAATAACTAAAGTTTGTATACACTGTGTAACTGTGAGGGCTCACTGCTTTTCCATGTCTTCATTTTCTTTTATAAGCTGCTTTTGAGGCCAATTTTAAGTGACATCTTTAATGAATAAGAGGAGACAGAGTTGTGTAGTAGAAAAGCATTGGCTCTGGAATTACACAAACCAAGGAAGAATTATATTATTAATAGTACATTATAATATACTACTAGTATGCTAATTATTATTACTAATTATTAGTATATTTAATAGCTGAATGATGCTGAATAGTTTACTTAATTCTCTGGGCCTCAGTTATATTAACTATAATGTCAACAAATAACAATATAAACAATATGAAAATATTTAAAACTTCTATCTCTAAAGGCCGTTAAAACTATTTAAATCATATTGTCTATTAAAGTTTTTAGATGAAAAGGGGGTTGCTTTACAAAAAGATTTGATCTTACGGTTTTGCAAAATCATATTAAACATGTTTTTCCCCAATTGTAGCAAATTCAGTCAATTCTCCAACCAACTTTCATGGTAGCACTGCCATTGGAAAGGCATTTACAAGTTGGTTTAAATGTTACAGGGTTTACTATGGATACATCTCATGTATTCTGTGGCAGGTTTCCCTTTTATGTTTCAATGCCTCAGAAAGATCTCTTCTGATACTGTATTTTTAATTCATTTCCACTTGTTGAAGGGGGATATCAGGTTTTATTTCAAATTTGTGTCATCTCATCGCTATGTGATATTTGACATTACAAAATATAATGCAACTCTCCACATATTAAGCTCGAGACACTCATAAATTTGCACTCCAAGCCCTCATTGACTTCAGTAGGGCTTGGACTTGTGGAACGATTGCAGATCAAGGCATTTTGATATAATGTAATTTTTTTAAGTAGCTTTTTTCCATAAGGAGAAACATGCTGCGAATAGCAAACTACCTGCACAGCACACACACAGCAGTCAGTACTCCTGCTCCTTGTCAAAACATTTTCTGTCCATATGTAAGTATTGACTGTGGCGAGAGACTTAAAATGACTTCAAGGAAAATCTCTGTGGCCACACTCTACTCCCTATTAGCATAACACAATTTGAGGAGCTTCATTAAAATCCATTTTTATAGAACCACGCCTTGCATGCTTTATTGCAGTAAACTAGCTATCAATTGGACTACTGACCTTCTATGTATGCAAATCATAGTATCTTTTCCATTATTTTAAAATGCTTTTGTTTCTAAATGAAGATTTATTTTGCCAGTTGATCACCGAATGAGCATGCCCAATAAATCATGAAGAGCACAGTCTGCAAATATGTTTCAAGTTCAAGCAGCAATGATCTGCTACTTACAATCCTGAAGATAATAAACATTTTTATCCAATCATCCAGAGTCTAAAGAAATTCAAAAAAATGGAAACTCTTTGAAATATACAGGCTTTTGGGCATCAAATTACCTCTGAAACCCCCCACCCAGAAGTATCTCTAACAAAATCCATTTGAAATACTGCTTCAATATTCTAAAAAATCAATAATTTAAACCACAGGTTGAACATTTTTACTGCTTCCACTGCAGACTGTCATTTTTTGAAATGAAAATGCTAATGATACCGAAGGGGAAAGCACTAAGCCGAAGAGATGCATGAATGAAACGTTGGATTGGCTAGACTTGCTGGTTTGATCTCTTTCTCCCTCATTCATCTGTGACAAGATGTCTTTTAAAATCAACAACTTTCATTTCAGTGTTTCTAAAAAATGCACTTCTCTGTTGTACATTACATCCTTCTCTATAGGAAGTTAAGGAATACGCTGCAGCAAGACATTTTATAGTAAATATGAATACAGAATGTAATACCAAGTAGGCTGTATTATTTCAGTGCAATCTATAATGTTGGGACACCTTTAAAATATTGCAGAGAGCACTGGAGAGAGGATAATCCCCTAGTACTAACGGTTTTCATATTCATACCACTGTACTAAAACATAAGCCATGAAGGAAGCCATGGAAATCCAGAGCCCAGAGGAGTTCAACTCAAAAAAAAAAACTTTTTCATTGCCTTTGAAATTTATTTGTAGTCTTTAAAGATTTAAGAAGTAAAGGTCTGAGATCAGGGTCATTGCCTTCTCTGTAGGGTTCCTGGCTTTGAATTTGCTCTGCCTAATATAGGATCTTGCTAGTAAACTTGGTTAATGTCAGGTGGAGTAATTTTCATCCAAGAACTGGGAATTATGATTCATGAGATGTAAAACACCTTACTGGAGGGAAGACTAGGGAGGTGGAGAAAACAAAACAATGATTGCCAATAAATAGCCAAACATGGTCCCATGAGCTTTGGGACTCATAAGGGAGAAAGCTGGTCCTCTAAAATAATGTAATTAAAAAGAGGCCCATAGCAAACCTTTTAACAAGTTTCTCATTTCTTTCCTAAAAACCTACAGAAAATTCTACCTGCAGCAAAATGACAGCAACAAAATATTATTGATCAATGTCTATTATGTGATAAACCACATCATGTTCCCTCTGGAAGCAAAATACTCTAACAAGACAGAAGAGGGCAATTCAGTCTTTGTTGAGCATCTGCTGTGTTCAAGGAACTGAGATATGACTGTAGGGACAGATAGAACAGAGGAATTAGAAATTATTAAAGCTCAGTTTATCCATGCAGTGGAGATTATGACATCTACCACAGTGAGTTGCTAATAGTAAAAGAGAAAATGTAAATTATATGGCTTTCAGAATGCTTGACATATAATATATACACAATAAATACACAATGCTAGTTTCACGGAGGAAAATTGACCTGGTATACAGATAACTCTAAAAAAAAATGAAAATGCTTTAAATTTTTTTGTTTTAAAGATAGGGTCTTGCTGTTGCCCAGGTTGGAGTGCAGTGGTGCGATCATAGCTCACTGCATCCTCGAACTCCTGGGCTCAAGTGATCTTTCTATCTTAGCCTCCCAATTAGCTGGGACTACAGGCATGTGCCACTATGCTCAGCTTAAAAACATGAATTAAAATTCAGCATGATAGAATTGAAAAGAGCTGACTGATAGCTGGTTCACCTATCTCATTTTAAAAGGCTTCATAGTGTGTTAATGGCAGTTTTGGAATTTCATTGCAATTTCTGTCTTTTTCCTCTTAACACAGGTGGTTCTAGGACTCCAACAGTTTATAAGAACACGACTTTAAGCCTGGGCAACATGGCAAGACCCCAACTCTACGAAAAATACAAAAATTAGCCAGGCATAGTGTCACACTCCTGTAGTTTCCAGCTACTCAGGAGGCTGAGGCGGGTGGATCTCTTGAGCCCAGGAGTTAAGGCTGTAGTGACCTGTAGTCATGCAACTGCACTCCAGCCTGGACGACAGAGTGGAAGTTTGTCTCAAAAAAGAAAACACACACACACACACAATTTTAAGATAAAAGAAAGCTTCCAGGGCGGGTCACATCTAAGCTGGCTCCTGAGGATGAATTGTATTCTCAAAAGGCAAGATACTGGACAGAGCTCTTCAGATACGAGCACACTGCATGCACAAGTGCTGGGACAGAAAAGCACAAGCCATCTTCAGAGACTGTGCATGGCACCCACAGGCAACTTTACCTTCAGTAGTGAGTGGTCTGCACATCCATGTGCACAGGCATAGTTTGTGGACTGAATAATAAAAACATCATGTGAAGTCTGCGAAATTGTATCAGGTTCCAAAGGGACACATATTTTAAACATGTTAAGGCTTCTGTTATTATATCTCCTTTATGGGAAGAGGTTGGTGGGAGGAATTAAGACTAAGAGAAAGTTAAGATGGGAGAGGGCATCGTAGGCACGCTAAGATTTATGGCCTTTCTCCTACAGAGAGGCAGGAGAGAGACGTCAAAACATACTTTGGGGAGATAAAGTTGGATAACAATAAGTACATTAATGTCTGTAATGTCCAGAAAGACTACAGAAATCAGACTTTTAAGAGGTTCAGGCAGTGTCCTTTCTCTGTGCTCCCTCTTCCCTTCATTGAAAGTTAAAAGTCAAAATGTAAATACAGACTTAAAAGGGTAAATCATTGTTTTTCAACTTTATTCATGTGAACTCAATGTTTTAATAAATTCCTCTTTCCAAGCCACATCAAAATGATTTGTTGCAGTGTTGATTTTATTGTTATTGATTATATTATTATTACATTAGCATTTGAATCTGTGAAGTGCTGTAAGACAGTTCATTAACAATTTGCCATGACACCTCTGCTGGGTAGGAGGATGACACACATCATTATCATTATGATTCAGATTTTCTTTTACAGCTGGTACCATGATAAATGATTTACAGATAAACATAGCAATACTCAAGTTATTTATATCAAGTTAATTAATCACATTGATTTAACATCCCGTTCTGTTATTTAACTTTTCCCCTTTCTATATTAGTTTTAGATCTAATTTTAGAATAATTAAATTGAATTTTAAATTTAGAACTCTGCATTAGTACCTATATCACATCTGAAAAATTATTAACATTTTCAGATCAATTTTAATAACTGCAGTTCCTTTATTAGGTTGACCTTTTCTTTCCAAATATTTGACATCATTATAGTCGGAGAATAAAAGCACTTATTGACAGTTTTCTTTTGATATTGAAAAGTCCTGCTTCAGTGACTGCACAGAATATAGTAACCATGTTTTTCTCATCTTATGTTCACTTCCTTTGCAAAACAACAATAAACAGCTGGCAAGTCAGAGATACCAGAGTTTTTCCTAACTTCTCTCTTCTCATATCTAGCCTCACACAGTCAGTCACCAGGACTGCTACTTTACTCTCTTTTACACATGTCAAATAGGTTCACTTTGCTCAAGATACAACTTTGAACCAATATGTTTTCTTCCCTACTGTGTTTCACTGTAATCTCCATGAATACAGGGCCGTATATTCCTCTCCACTCTATCCTCCACACCCAAGCACACTGCCTAGAAATACAGTAGTTTGCTATCAGTTACTTGTGCAATGAACACGTTCATCTGTTGTCACTCTTGTGACTATTTTCTACACTATTATCAGACAATCCTCTCTAAAATGCACATCCAAACCTGTCTTATCCTTCTTTGCATGTAGTTCATTATCCTTTAAGATAAAGTTCAAACTCTCTTTGGTGAACAAACAAGAGTGTTTATTATGTGGTTCCATTCTAACTCTTATTCTCACTGCATCATCCTTCCAGTGAAAGTAAACATCCATTTTTACTGGGCTTTCTTTTTCTCCCTGACTTCCGTCATGTTATTGATCCTCCATAATGTATTCTCTATTCCTTGGACAGGCACTATGCATGCAGGGCAGCCATTTGGTATTATCTTTTTTCCAATGGCATCCCTTGCTCTAGCTTGGTTTGGTGCTTCCTCTGTAATTTTATAGCTCTTCATTTCTAATTCTCTCATAACATGTTTTATCATGCATATCACATCTAGATTTTAGGTTCTCTGAGAACCAGGATTGTATCTTATCATTATACAATACATGATCCATAAAAACAAACAAACAAACTACACGGAGTATAAAATACTATAAAAAATACAATGCTAAGAGGGCAAAGTATGTTAAGAGCACCCTATTGCCATCCAAATGAATTTGAACAAACCTTTTAATTAAAGACTAGTTTTCATTATCTATAAATGAAAGCTCTTAGACTCAAGCTAGATCTGAGGCAAGTCTTTTTTTAACACTCACAGTCTGTGCTATTATATCTAGAATGATAAAATTACCAAGCAGGGCAGAAGTGAGCAGGGAACGACAATTGATTCGGACTCCTAGAGTAATAATCTTTCTCCTTGCTAGCTACAGTATATTAAATGCTTTCCTTTTGGCTTCTAATTCCGTATGTTTTGCTCAAAATTTAGCTGGGAATATTTATTCATTCCTTTGAACCATATATAAACAGTAAGAGACTACTCATTGAATATAGATGATCCTGTAACACTTTCTTCCAAAGGCAAAGAACCTATATAACTAGCTATTCTTCGGAAGTTGTCTATACCTCCAAAACTCTATTTTTAGATTTGCTATTACACCATGCTTCCAATAGAACTGGGTCAAACTGCCCCTGATGACCACACTTTCTGAACAAGGGAAAAGAAGATGGAAAGTGGCAACTACTTTAACTGTCAATTACATTAACCAGTTGTCACAATGATTGTTAATAAGAATATTAAGGAAATTATTAGGGCTTCATATTTTTACTTTTTCTAGTTATCAATAACACTAGGAGTCAATATCATAATGGGAAACAACTTCATACCCACTATGAAGGTTATGATAAAAAAGATGAACAACAATGCTGGCAAGTATGTGAAGAGACTGGAAATATCATACATTGCTGGTGAGAATGTAAATTGGGGCAGCTGCTTTAGAAAACAGTTTAGCAATTCCCAAAAAGTTAAAAATAGAGTTACCATATTACCCAGAAACTCCACGCCTAAGTATGTTCCAAAGATAGATATATATAGAGATATATCTCCACTCAAAAACTTACATATGAAGAAATGTATATAATAGATAAAAGTAGAAAAACACCCCACAAAGAGTTAGTAACTAATGAATGGATAAACAAAAGTGGTATATCCACAGAAAGAAATGAAGCATTACATTGATAAATGCTACAACACAGGTATAGCCTGAAATATTATACTAAATACATAAAAGAAACCAGACACTAAAGTCATATATTATATGATTTTGTTTATATCAATTGTACACAATAAGTAAATCCATAGAGATAGAAAATACATTAGGCTGCGGGATGTGGGGAGTGGGGAGTAACTTCTAAAGGGTATGGAGTTTTTTTTTTTTTTTGAGAGGAAGTCTCCCCCTCTGTCGCCCAGGCTGGAGTGCAGTGGCCATCTCAGCTCACTGCAAGCTCTGCCTCCCGGGTTCACGCCATTCTCCTGCCTTTCTGCCTCAGCCTCCTGAGGAGCAGCTGGGACTACAGGCATCTGCCTCCACGACCGCCTAATTTTTTTTTTTTTTTTTTTTTTTTTTGTATTTTTAGTAGAGACGGAGTTTCACCGTGTTAGCCAGGATGGTCTCGATTTCCTGACCTCGTGATCCACCCATCTGGGCCTCCCAGAGTGCTGGGATTACAGGCGTGAGCCACCGTGTCCAGCCTGGAGTTTCTTTCTTAGGGTGATAGAAATGTTTTGAAGTTAGACAGTGTTGATGGTTACACATTTGTGAATATACTAAAAATCATGAAAGGGTACACTTTAAAGAATGGATTTTTTATGTAAATTATAAAAACAAACAATTCTGGACTTTAAAGAGTGGCTTTTATACATAAACTATAAAAACAAGTAATTCTGGAGATGAAGTTGATGGTTAAGAACACTAAATATTATATTTTCTTATTCTGAATTTTTTAAATTATAGGGATAAAGTTTTCCAAGGGATTAAAAGAGAAACTATATTTACACTAAATATACACGCACAGTACTTTGCCTCTCTCTGTGTGTGTGTGTGTGTACTTATTTAAAAGACAAAGTAAGGTATTACATGAAGTTCTCAACAGATGATTGCATACAATCACGATATACAGAATTCACTCTAGTGATGGCTACATATTAATGGAAGCCAGCTACACTTTAAAAATTATTTTACATTTTTTATATATTGACAAATTATAGTTGCATATATTTATGGTATACAAAGTGGTGTTATGACTTTTGAATACAATATACAGAAAGATTAAACTATTTAACATATCCATCACCTCAAATATTTAACATTTTTTGTGATTAGAACATTAGAAGTTTATTCTTAGTGATATTGAATGTACAATGTATTGAAATAGATTAAAATTTAATAGAAAATAACACTGAAATTTATTTGTAAACATAAAGAAATAACTTTTCTTGCAAGTTATGATTTATAAAAGTTATTCTCTAAGACCTTAATTTCAGTGATAGATCTACTTGATATTTCTTTTATGTAGACCTTTATTACTTATAATAAATAACTTTAAAAATTATTTTCAAGAGGACTAAGATGAAAAGTTGAGTGGATCAAAATATAGATGGGTTGGAGTTACAGCATTGACCTCTATCTGATTTTTCTTCCTCAGGAGACATATCTTTAAATAAACAATTCCAGCGTTTAGCCTTGTATTCCTTTGGTAAATTTGGTAAATTCATTTTTCTGCTATCTTGAACACTTTGTTTATAAAGTCTTCCAAGACTTTGTAACCTACACGTCAAATGGAATGAATATAATTTTTCTACATTCTTGAAATAAATATTTTTATTTTACATCTATTTTTATGTCAGAGAACTAGTATTTTAAAACATTGAAAAACATCTTTTGTATTAAAACAGTAAAATATTTTCATTTAATATGCATATATCTCCAAGATTAATGCTAAGGCAAAGACATTTTAGAGAATGCATAATGTGTATTTCTCTCCATCTAAAAACATATATAGTATATACACAACTTCAAATTCTCCTCGGAGAACAGGGGGAACAAAAAAGCATCCATATCTATCTAATCACATACAGACATACATTTTATTTAATAAGAAAGTCACAACAATTTTTGATACTATAATTTAATTTAGGCCTTCTTATCTCATTACAAATACAATTTTTATTTAGTAATCTAGTTTGGAAATGCTGAAAAGTTTTTCATGTTTTATTTACATAAAAGTGTAAACCAATCCAAGGGTCACTGTGAACTTGTGATCCTTTGTTACAACTGCAACCTAATGTTCTATTCAAAATCTTATTTCAAAATACTCAAAATATGATAGAATCTGGCTGGCAAATGGTAATAGAGGCAATCATTTACATTCAGGTCTCTTATGAAGAGGCAATGTGTATGTACCTAACATCATGTGTAAAGGACCTATATTCTCCAATGGATTTGTTTAATTTATTTGCAGGGTGAAGTTTTATGTTAGGATTTCAGCCATAGGTGACTTATTGAAATGAAAAGTTAAACTTCTTCAGCTACAAAGAACAACCAAAACAACAAAACAAACTTCTAGACTTCTTATTTTTAAAGGCACTCAAGTTTTACAGGTAATTCATCAAAAAAACACCACTCACATCCCCAAAGATATCAAATACATTTAATTATGTATTGAAATATTTTGTTCTTACATCTTAAACTATAAGCAAAATCCACTTGCATGACAAAACTGCATAAACAGTAAAACTAAAATGCTCTCATTACAAATACAGTTTTTATTTAGTCAAAATATCATCCAAACTTATATTTGTATCAGGTCGAGTATTTTTATGATTCACAGTGATATATAAATTAATAATTAAATAATGAACTCAAAGCTCTTATTGCAAATGTCTTCTAATCAGTCATGTTGTTATCTTATATTTTCATAAGAGAGGCATTGTTTTAGATGCATGGGATTATCCTTTTTAAATTTTTTGCCAAATATATATGTTAAAAAGAGGAACTGTAGAATCACACAATGTGTAGATTAATATAATGTGAGATAGTGTATCAGAGGTGATACATGCCATGCAAGCAGCACATTTTACATTCTGACGCACATTTTAAGCCTTCTTTTACTCACGTAATTCAGGCTTCAGATGCATTTCTCAATTGCTCACTGCAGAATAGCTGCAGAACTGAAACAAAACCTTCAGTACAAAAATGACAACCCTTTTGTTTCCACTAAATCCGTATTCTGTCATCCACTGGCAGGGAGTTTTCCAGTCATGTTCTCTGCCAGTCCTTACCAGTTTGCCAATTATACAAGCTGCTTCCCAGACATCAGACACAAATTCCACAAGACTGCTGTGCAAGCGTACCCTAATTAACCATCAGCTTAATTAGACAATTTACTGTGTAATTAGCAGGCAATTAGTCAACACCTCTCAGATCTTATTGACTGCTGTGACAGCCTTTCAGTCTTTGCACATTCCAACATTCCAATACACAACAGCGACCACGTTTCTAGCACTCTCAAACCCTGTACGACATAGTTCTGGACGGAGAAGTGGGTACTATTATATAACAAAGGAAAAAAATCAATATGGACCCTGTCCAATTATTGAACTGTTTATAAACTTGTCTTTAATACCAGAAGTCCAACATTAAAAATACTTTAATATCTGCTCCAAAATGGTTTCAGAGCCAACTTCTTAATATGTTCTATTTCATGTTTTAATGTAAAACACTTTAAATTTACTATGAATTATACCCCAAGACTGGCTATGCCTATAGTAACTTGAGTAAATTTTCAATCAGTGTGTCAGAGATCTACTCAATTAAATATCATTAATGCAGCTTGGTGCAATGACTCACACTTATAATCCCAGAACTCTGGGAGGTCGACACAGGAGGATCACTTGAGCCCAGAAGTTTGAGACCAGCCTGGGCAACATAACAACACCCTGTCTTTAAAAACAAAACCAAACAAAAACACATCAGCCAGGTGTGGTAGTGCACGCCTAGAGTCCTAGCTACTGAGGAGGCTGAGACAGGATGATTGCTTGAGCTCAAGAGTTCAAGGACACAGTGAATCTACACTCCAGTCTAGATGACAGTGTGAGAACCTGTCTCAAAAAAAGAAATCTTACTCATGTTAATAGCAGTTGTAGACACAAATCCTACAAACACTGATAAAAAGTGCTCTAGGGTAGGGAAGCATTTTTTAGTTTTCTTTGACTCAGCCACGAAGAAATCACACCTCAGCATTTTAACTATTACGTTAACATTTTATGTGCGTTACATGATTTTAACATTTAAATTAACACATTAATTTTACATGGAAAAGCATGTTTACAAATGTATTCCTCTGAGGTTATGTATATGTCATATAATACCCACTGCTCTTTGTAATGCAATTTCTCACCCATATAAAATACTTCCCATTATCTCCAGATTTCATGACTTGTAACTAATGAGATCCCAGCAACTGTAACAAAGGATGATCCGGTATCACTTTTCTTTTCAGAAATATTACAGAAGAGGATAAATTTTACTGAATAATTTAAAAGTCATAAGATCTTCTGCTAACCAAAAAGAATAGGAAGGAAGAATTTGTGACCACTCCTTCATAGTTTAATTGGTTAACTGCCATATACATTTTCTAACACCTGATAAACTTCCATAAGTATAAAACCACGATGACAACAGAATTATTTCTGCATTATCTAAACTTTGTCATTAGCAGCAATTGTCTTTTTCTTCTTTTTGAATGTAAGGGCCTGAATATTACCAGCAAGAACAGTTATCGAAAGGCCACAGGTTGGGGGAATCTAGAGAAGTCCGCTGTGGCCTGATTGGTACAAGGTAAAATAGAATGAGATGAGGACCAAGAGACAGGCAGCTCGTTTGATGACATGATTTGTACAAAGATTTTGGATTTTATTTCAAGGGCTAAGAGAAGTCATTGAAATGTTTTAAGCAAAGAATCATGATCTGATTTAAGATGTCAATGACCACTCTGGCTGTGGTGCGGAGGCTGGAATTTAGGATAAGAGTAGAAGCAGAAAGACCCTTTTAGGAAGCTGGTATAGTATTCTGTGAGAAATGATGGGTGCCGTGATGTGGGTGGTACCAGTGGAGATGGGAAGCGACTTTTTACCCTTTAATAACTGATTATGTAACTATTAATGTTTTAGTCTGGCATACAGATTATGGTAGTAAGAATTGTAAGTGTTATTGACAGGGTGTTTTACATGTTATGAATAATTTTAATATCTTTATTTTTAAAAGAAAATTCAATGTAAGCCTCCCTAGAATATTGTAAAAAGGCAGAGCAGGTATTATGGTCTATTTTGTAATTGAACATGTGGAAGTTTAGGTAAGTTTGCTAATTTATTAACAGTCAAATTACTTACAGAAGAGGTGACCCTCAACACGTTTCTCAAAACAAAGGGAGACAACAGTAACATTTCAATAATAACTAGTATGATTCACTATGAAAACCATAATTTAAAACTTAAGAGTATATTGTGCCTCTCCAGCTTTCTGCATGCAAGCTTGTTTTTCTCTTTTCATATTATAATACTTAATAAGATAATATTTGTATACATTTTATTTACCTGTGGATCTCTGTTGTCTATACAATAATATTTCTCTTTACATTGATCAACAGGAGATGTCCAAAAATCACGCCAATGTTTGTTTATTCCCCCCATTTAAAAACCATATACTAAGTGGCTGCCTACCTTATGCTGAGTATTGTAAAAGATCCAAATATCCTTGTGGCAATCTCACATAACTCCAACTACCAGGAGTATAACTGAGCAAGGACCCTAGCTGCTGTGCTGCGAATGAATCCACACCTGCATTTTTATTGCAGCCATGCTTCCTGTGGCTTAGCCAATGACTGAGCAGGGCAGAGATACTAAGCAGGCCCCTTCCTGAGAGACAGGAAGACTCCAGATGGCCTTGTCGAAGCTTTCTTAGTCTGCAAGGCACTCTATGATGCTCCTACTCAACCTTTCTTTCTTCTCTCCCCAACTTATGGCTTGATTTCTATTGCTGTCTTATGGCTCTCTCAGTCCTCTTCAACCCCCTCCATACTGTCTCCCACAATTATTTCACCTAATCAAATCCATGCATGTTTAATCACATCTTGGCAACTGCTTCTTGGAAGATCTGGACTAAAACCTGCTGCTATATTAAAAAATTGCATGTTACTGACAAAATCCAGAAAAAAAAATAGTTGTATGGAATTTAAGGGTTTTTAAATAATGCATTTTCATATACTAAATGTCCATATTTCAATATAGATATTATTAATGCAACAGAATATTAAAATATACATTTTGGGTGAGACCTTAAGGGGCATTGAGATAAATCACAAAAATAAATGTTCCCCTTACAGAAATGTTCAAATAGATGACAAAAATCTACTTAGGGAACTCTGACACCCTTCACTCCAATATGGAAACAAAATGTTAACAAAAAGTTAGGGGTGTTGGAGATTATGATGTGGTTTCTTTGGAGCATGCTTCTGGGATTGTATGAGTCCCACTGTCATCCCAGACCCTGAGAGACAGCTTTTAAAAGGGACCCCTCAGAGCACTTTATATGTGTTCCCTGCAGTTTTATTTTCTGTTTTGGAGGCTGGTGCACCATATACAGCGTCCCACTCTGCTTGATATATCGAAAAGGTCTGAGTTGTATCTTGCTAAAAGATGAGCTAAAAGAGATGCAACTGTACAACAACTAGCCTGTATTCCTAGAATTTGTCAGGGGAAAGGGAATGTAAGATGTTCCTGTGGACCAATTAAGGGACACATATTTAAACAAGGAATGTGAAGTCACCTTAAACTCTGTTCAATATGGTCCCTTGGAAAGGCAGATGTGTTGCAGCAGAGAAAACCTAAGTAACTGAAGAGCTTCCTAGGAGTTTCCTAGAGAGTAAGCTATGACCAAAGATTCAAAAGCACCGTAGGGAAGAGTTCCCAAGTGATGGGAAGTATTTTTGAAGAATGATTGGAGGTACGGATGAGATAAAAGTTAGTCTAAACAAAAGTATGTCTCCTAAAGAGGAATATTATAGTTGTACAAAATTATATTTATCCATGAAAGTGAAAATACTCTTCAAGAGGTAATAATATTTATCAATTTAAAATTCATGAGATTGCTGAACAATGTATTACATTCCAAAATAAAACTGTCTGGTTGGTAAGAGGAGGGAGGTAGTCAGCAGGTTCCATTTGCAGGGCCTAGTGGTCACAAAATCTGATTTCCAAAGGCTTCCATTCAGGAAAGGGGCCAGGGGGTGGGGTGGAGTTTAAAAAGAATCCATTCCCTCTTGTGTCCGTTGAGTAAAATTCTGTAAGAGCTCAGATAATGGAGAGAAGATAACCATTGGTTAATGTAGCTCTAGGGGACTTGGGTGGTCATTGGCCTTTTAATATTTGAATAACAATAAATGTCTCTTATGGATAAAGAATGGTAAAATTAAGGTATATATGATGCAAACATAAACCTGGTGAGAAAACCAGTTTTGCCAGAAAAGAGAGTTTGTATGAGGAGAGAAGTGAAAGTTATTATTGAAATGATGAACAGTAGTTGTATTATGATTAATAGTTTCTCCCAAATTGAATTATGTAATTTCTTTGCTTAAATCTTTTAACTACAGGTTCCCTGTTTATACAATACTATTTAAATTCCTAACCCCACAGGCCTTTCTCACTGTCTCTACAGCTACTTACACCATTTCATGAGACATTATGCTGCATCTTAAATATGCTTGTCTTTCTCATGACCACGAATAGCCATGTGCTATCCCTTCTCCCTAGAATAAAGACAGTCCAAATGGGAAGAAAATAAAAAAATAAAATATTGAAAATAAAAAAAAATCATAAAACAATTAAAATTATAAAGTAACTTTAAAAATAAAATATTGCATATTAAGTAACATTTTAGTATAAGTAACATTTTAGTCTAAGAATTCCTGTGGCCTTAAGTCATCTTATATCTCTTGGTGTATATATTTTCTGAACTACCATTCAAGTTTTCTAAAGTAAATACCATACACACACACACACACACACACACACACACACACACTCGAAAAATAGTATATATAAAAGGACATTAGTAAGAGCTCTCAAAATACATCAAGTCTTGCCCAGATACCTAAAAATGGTACTCTCTTTAATGACATTGTAAGCTAATTTTTCACAAAAATAGAGGGTACATTTGGCAGCATAAAAGTGAGAAACTGTTTCAGACACATGAGATATTATAGAAAAACATGCAAATGAAGAAAGCAGGGCAGGATGAAAAGGGCAATGGGCTTAGCTGAAGTGAAAGAAGCAGATGTGGCAGTGGGGTAAGAAAAGGTAATTGGTGTGTGATAAGGCAGTCTGAGTGAATATTTCCCTAACAGACCAGTAACTTCCTTGAGTTAGTGACATTTTATTTCTTACGACACCTCATTTCAGAAATAGTGGTACTTGAACATTAAGCACATTGCTAGTCCTTTAAGAAAAAGGAGCATACAGAGAACTGTAATTTTACTAAAACAGAGTCAGTCTTGTAACAAAATGGCCAATGTATGTATGCCTTTAATAAAAATTTGACAGCAAGGTAATCATGGTATAAAGTATTTAAAATGAATTTAAAGAATATCATCACATAGTAATGACTAGAATCTTTTTAAAAAGCAATAAAGAAAATACAAAGGCAAGGAGAATATTACAGAATTCAATCCTACTAATTTCAATCAAAGACTGTATCATCTAAACATACCCAGAATATGGAGATTTTTAACTGGTTAAATTTACAATTCACAAAAGAATTACGTGAGACAGAATAAGGGTAAAATCAGTTTTTCAAACAGCAGGACTGTACTTTAAGGAAATTTCCATTAGCCATAATTATAAGAATTTTCCATTAACCTTGACACCAGTTGCTTTTTTTAAAAAAGGAAACTGAATAAGAGGTACTTTCCATTACAAGTTAGATTCATCTACCAGCTAACCCAGATCAAAATTGTACACGTCAATTTATATTATTAAAAAGTCTATTTGAGTTTCACTTTGACCACTCTACCAAAATGATTAACTAATTAACAGGTGTGAAATCACAGCCTGAAATGGGAAAGTGGTGAAGATGTAATTATATTGGAAAATTGATTAGTCTGCTTCATGGTTAAAAATATTACTTTGGCTATAATTAAAAGATTTTTACTTAATATTAGAAATACATGCATTAAATTGTGTTTGAAAGCATCTTAATCTATATTTTCTACTTAACAGACTAAGCTGGCAAACATGGTATGATTGTGAACACAGACTGATTTAGAACTTGAAGGAGAGACAGTGGTGTATTCATTAGATTCTAACTTGCAAGATTTAGCTTCAATATTGAACGTGTACACATGAGTGTGCAAGCATACATACACATTCTTTTGTTGATGAAGAAATGAACTTTATGTCATAGAAGAGCTTGCTAAATAGTCTTAAAGTGAACACTTGGATGAAATCTCCCATAGGACTGACTGTAGCCATTTAATAGACGAATTCTTTATAATTTGAGGATGAGTCGATTTTATGAATTTCAATAAAATCAATCTAAGTTATAAGAACCTACCCAGGTGACAATCAAACTATTAGTACACAGAAGTCATCTCAGTTTCTAGCATGTTAAAAGTCTCCCAGATAAAAAGCTTACATTGAATTTCTTTAAATAATAATAACTCCTAGTTAATATATAAGTATATATCAGGAAAACAATATTATGCAATAATCATATAAAAAATGGGAAACTAGAACTATAGCAGCAAAAATAATGCACTGGATTATTGTTAATTCATTGTTTCATAGACTTTCATGATGAGGTAATATAAAAACTCTTAATAATAATCAAGTAAATCAGTTTTAGTTAATCTTTTTAAAAAATCCAGATCTTTATTTCTAATAAGGCTTTCCAAAATGAGTTACAAAAATAAATTGTGATGTTCTGTATTGTAATCCATAAAGAATTACCCATGCTCTAAAATATTATTACATGACATGTTTGTGAAATTTTCAACTTTAAATATTATCTTTAGCATTTACAGTCCTGACAATGTTATTCCTCAATTCTCATCTCGTTGATAGGTGCTAGCAATTTGTGCAATTTGTGCAAATGCAGGCGCAACTTCCTCTCAATTAAGATAATGTGGATTGAAACAAGTTTCTTGGAATCCACATGGGAGAACAGACAACCTATATGGTAAAAAGTCTGCAAACCTTATTATGAGAAGAAAAACAGAACTATTTAAAAAGGAAAAAGAAAAGGCTTATATGGATAGGACATGAGAGCTGTCTCCAAGTAACTGAAGAGCTGTCATGTGGAATTGTGGTTCAAATTAGAATACTATAATTATTCATTCATCTAACAAGTATGTATTGCATCCTTTCTATCTGCCAGACATTGTTCTTGGCACTGGGCATGCTGTGGTGAGCAAGAAAGACGGTATCTCTCTACTTACAGAGCTTACTTCGAGTGGCTAAAACAGAACATAAATAAGCAAACAAATAAGATGATCAAGAGCATGGCAATTTCACACGGTGATAAGTGCAGTGAAGAAAAAAAACAACCAGGGTAATGTGGGATGGAAAGCCTGAGTTTTGAATGGTTAATAAGAACTTCTCTGAGGAGGTAACTCTTGATCTGTGAACTGATTAAGAAGAAAGAGCCAGTCATAGAAATATCTGAGAGAAGAGAATTCCAGGCAGATCAAACACCAAGCAAAACGGTCCCAAGACAGGGAGGAAGTTGTCATATTGGAGAATTAGAAAGGGGGCCAGTGTGGCTGGCAAAAAAATTGGCATCTGATGACAGCAGATTCACAGAAGCTTTTAAATCAAAATGCTCTCTTGTGTTCACTCTGAAATTGCACATAGAAATATAAAATTTCTATGCAATTTATATTTCTCAATAGAAAGATAAGCATAGGTGCCACTCTATTTGAAGCACTAGGTAGAAAGTCTTCAGTGTAAATGCTCAGGCTGAGCTGTAAGTCTCTGAAGAACATGAATGCAGTCAAAATTCCTTCATTTTAGACATAAAGTAATGTGGTCCAGAGAGGATAAATTATGTAAAAGCACGATATAGTGGAAATTGCAGGGATGTGTATCAAACAGGCCTTGGTTCAAATCCTGACATGGTGGATTTCAGTGTTTTGATGGCAGGGGCCATTTCCATGCTGCTACAACCTGATCTGGTCTTGTGATGTGCCCTAACAAATGGAACACAATGATAATTATGTTGTGCAACTTCGAAGCCTTGGTGTCAAGAGGATTTGCAACTTCCCCTCCTGCCTTTTTTGTAGCACTGACAACCTGTGAACACGTCCAGTGTAGTCTTGAAGATGAGACCATATGGAGATACAGGCCTAGTCATGTCAGCTGAGGACCCAGGCATGTGAATGAAATCATCCAGGACCAGCCATCAGCCAGCCACCAAACAATCTGTCAACTGATTGCAAATCCATGAGTGAAAACAACTAATATCATGTAGAGCAAAGGCAAGTCAACCCAGCTAAGCCTTGGCCATATTGCCAAACTGTAGAAACAAGAGCAGAAAATGTGTTGCTGTTTTTGGTAAGGTGGTCTGATATGAAGCAATAGGTACATGATGCTGAAATAGGTTACATTTGCTGGTATAACAAAATATAAAACATGTGGCCCTGGCTTCGGCATTGTGAGGCAGGAAGAGCCTTGAAAAACCAAGAGTAAGTTCTTAATAAACACTGGAAGAATGGTGAACAAACTGTTAGCAGAGGCCTAAATTATGCTATGAAAATTGCTATTGGAGGGTTGGAAAAGTGGCCTGTATTATATGGTGACAGAACAATTGGCAAGAATGTCAGCAGTGATAATTTGGAAAACAGAAAGTGAACATAATACGTCTCTAGAGAGAACACTGAACGTGTTCAGTTGAGTGGTTCTACCCAAGTATGATAAGGTACTATAAGAGAGAAAAGAGCTAAAGAAGGCTATATTTAAATTTTCCATGCAAAACAGACGGAATCCAAGGGACCTACAACACCCTCGGTCAGAAAATAAACTATTCTTTATATTTGGTCTCTCCTAGATGGAAAAAAGCTTCTCAAAATAAAGTACCTTAAAGATCCCTTCAAGAGTGTTGCAGTAAGAGAGTTTGTTAAGACTTTAGAAAGACCTAAGGCAGGTCCTAGTAGGTTCTCTCAGGGCTTCTAATATTCCTAAAGACAATGTACCACAACAGCAAGGCATATCCAAAAATAAAAGAAATCTGTTTAAAAAGAATTATGGATGTGACTTTGGGCATCAGTTTAGTCCTAAATAGAGTCAAAATTATGTTAAGAGAGTTTTATGATGGTATCACCGTGAGTTAGGATTAAAAGAAACAATTCAAAGTAAAGAGAGGAATAGGGTGCTATAACTTTATCTGGGCAGGACCAGGCTGAGAAAGCTAATCAGCTGTCATCAGGGAACATCAATAGCCATTTACAAAACAAACAAACAAAAAACAAAACAAAACAGAAAAACTAAGAAGAGAAAATCAGCAGCCCAGAGAAAATCAGTGGCTCAGAGGGCAGAGCCAATAGTAGATAGGAACAATGGATTAGGGCATCCTTACCAAGGGGCATAAATGCACCCTGATTCTCCATCCCTGGAGCAAGAGGCCCTGAAAATATGTGCCAAACTGAATTTCAAAATTGCTATGGACAAGTGATTGCTATGTGCTTTCCATTTCTCCTGCTTCTAAAGGAGATTTTTATCTACTGTGGTTCTCTTGACTGTATTGTTTTGTGTTGGGTGTATGGAAGATAGAAAACATGTCTTTCTATATCACAGAATCCTCAATAAAAACAAGTTAAACCCAAATAATCTCATAGGCATTTGGACTTGATGTAGATCATAAGACAATGAACCTTGAGCCTAATGCCATGATTAGATGATATTTTAGGTGTCTTGGAAAGGAGTGGATGCAGTTTACATTTGGGAGGGATATGAATTGCTCTAACCAGATGGCAAGTTAGGACTGTCTGCAAAGATGGCTGCAATAATCCTTCCCTAGTCATATGCATGTCCCTTTGTGATGTGGTTTTGCGGTTCTTCTCATCAATAAGTGGATGGTATTTACCTACTTCATGAACATACGCTGACTTTGTAACATGCATTGAAGAAAATATGGAAGTAACACTGTGTAGACTTTGGAGTCTTTGTGTCAAGAGATCTTTCACCTTCCACTCTCGTCCTCTTGGAACACTGCTAGCCTTATGAAGTAGCCTTATCAAACCTAAACCAGCCGCCTTGATAAGACATCGTGAGGCAAGAGAGATTATGAAGAGACAGAGAGAAGGGCTTGGCCATCTCTGCAATTATAGCAATCCCACGTGAGGCTCCAGACACATTAGTGAGAACATCTTGATCCCCAGGTATCCCAACAACCAACTGTAAATGCATGATTGAGGCCAGCAGACACCCTGTGAAGTAGAAGAACTGATCACATGTGCTGAACCCAAATTGCCAACCCACATGACTATAGTCAAATAGATAATTGTTGTCTTAAGTACTGGACAATTTATTTAACTTTCTCAGACTATTATTTCACCTGAAAAAATATTATCTATCTTACAAGCAGATTGTAAGGATTAAATGAAATAACGTATAAAAACATTTAGTCTATACATCCTAAGCACTGAATATAGGGTAGCTAATAACATGAATAATGATAACAACTATACCAATGACCTATAATATTACACATGTCCAAGATTGTGATTTAGAAAAAGCTTTGGGCCGGGCGCGGTGGCTCAAGCCTGTAATCCCAGCACTTTGGGAGGCCGAGACGGGCGGATCACGAGGTCAGGAGATTGAGACCATCCTGGCTAACACGGTGAAACCCCGTCTCTACTAAAAAATACAAAAAACTAGCCGGGCGAGGCGGCGGGCGCCTGTAGTCCCAGCTACTCGGGAGGCTGAGGCAGGAGAATGGCCTGAACCCAGGAGGCAGAGCTTGCAGTGAGCTGACATCCGGCCACTGCACTCCAGCCTGGGCGACAGAGCGAGACTCCGTCTCAAAAAAAAAAAAAAAGCTTTGGATTAAGACCAGGGCCTCCCACGCCAAAGCACTTTTCCCCACACTATTCTGTTTCTCCGTATTTGTTGGACTTTCTCTAAGGAATTTATTTACTTGTGGAAAACAACAACAACAATATTTTAAATAAACAATTCATTTATATTAATGTTACTCTTATTTATTCCATGATGTATCAGAGGGCAGGACTATACATAAAACACAGATGAAACTTATGAAAAGGCTGATGTGGCATCAACAAAAGGAACATATTTCTAAAACAGATCTTTCTACAGTCATACAGGTTGCATTGCCTTAAAGTTGTAGTATATTCCTTGTCACTAAACGCATTCAAGAACAGGTTACATTTCTTCTCTCAGGACTACCAACACATCCAGTTAGAAAGTTAGGCCAGCCGATTTTTATGTCTCTTCTTAATATTGTGGGATACTTGTCCTGTTTTCTCAAAAATCTTCTGCATTTAAAGGCTTATACAATAACCTAAGTCTTAAGCAACAATCTATACATTTAGAAATTTCACTGACATTTTCATTTTTAGACATGTATAGATGCACTATAGAAAGCAACATAGAATACGAAAAATTTTTAATTGGCCTTTTCTCCTTAGATTGAGATCAATACTCAAAACAGTCAATGGCTTTATGTGTTAACTGTCTGTTCATATACTGGGAAAAAATAAACTCAATATGCTCTTGCCAAAAAATTCTATGTATTCATTTATCCAGTGAATATTTATGAAACATTTATCAAACCTCTCCTATACATTAAGCTTTGTGCTATGTGGTATAAGGCTGTATTTTACAGAAAGAGCTACAAGAAATACTTTGATGCCAAAAAAAGAGCCTTAAATATTTTCAGTTTTTACTTCTTATCATTTTATAAGAGAGACCTATTATATGGATACTTATTTACCTAATTTGATACTTATTAAAACAAAATCTATTCATTTGAGATACTTTCATAATAAAAGTTAATCACAAGTTAATCTATGTGTAGAGAGGGCTTACAAGTGAAGTGAACTGTTGCTTGGGTTTAGATTTGATTTAGGATAGAAATACTTCTTAGTTTATTTAACTGTGTAGTAATAAAGCTATGCAACTTGCAGTTTCATGTTACAGATTTGCAGTATATAATATGTAGCTCTCCAAGAGAACAAAATTTATGGACAAGATTAATGAAAACAAAATGTTTTTATCTACTTCCTATCAATATAATGTGAACACAGGTCAAAGGGTTATTTTATGTGAAGTCCAAACCATTTCTAATATTTTCTCTTAAACAGATCACTTCTCTGTTTTGTCATGATAATTTAGCTTTAATCAAGCTTGACAGATCGATTTCTCTCTCACTTTTCAAAATTTAAACTTGGAGCCAATACACATTTATACAGAAAAATGATTTCATAACTATATTTTAAATATGACTTTACTATCTTTATAAAACATAAATAGAATCTCAAGAAAAGCAATCTTGTTATTTTGAAAGATTCTTCAGAAGACTGATTTGAGGAGGAAGAATATAGTTAATAAAAGCCATTTTTGATGTCATTTAACACAAAAGCAAACAGATCTTTTTATATTTGACATTAAAAATCTGATCATTTGCCTTTTTAAAGAAAGCACATACAGCTTTTATATAGACTGCACAGTAAAGAATAATAATATTTCTGTTTACGGAGATATCAACTGGCATTTCACTGTAAGTCAATGCTCTATCGGTGCTGCAGCGTATTAGACCTCAATCTGGCATCCACAAATGTCAAGAGTATAAAAAATATATATGTAGGATGAAAATCAAAAGCATGTTCCGAACTCCCAAAAAAATAAAAATAGGGAAACAAAGTTCACGTAAACATATTTGCTGCAGAAATCAGTGCAATATTCAGCTGTCAATCCAGAAAAACAACAAGGGAGCCACACTGTCAGTAGGACAGGATAATAAAATTTCTAGCAGATGTTCAGTCAGGGCTCTAATTTTTATTGAACTCCCTTGGTAAGCATTTAATTTCTTTATCATATGCAAGCTTGGCAAATTGTACTTCATCAAAACTGTATTGTGAAATATTAATATTTCATATGATAACAAAACCCCATAGAATAACCTTTGTCATATTAAGAGCATCCAAATTTCAAATGTCAAGATTCTGAATTTTAATACATTTTAAACAGATTCTTCAATTGCCATAATAAATTACAATATGGTTAATCTAAATTGGTATACTATAATGTCACAGAAATGTATAGTACACGTAACACTTTAATAGACGTCTTTAGCAAAAGGCTATGGGGAAAGAAGTATGTTCATACTACTGAGTTGTATATTACCAACATTTCATCAGTAGGAAAGCATAGAAATAAGCACATAAGATGTAATCATAAATTCACAAATTTAATCACTAATTAGGAACCAGATAAGGAAACAAAAAAAAGTAGACCTCTATGAGGCAAACGGACTACTCGGCAAAATCACATATGGAAAATAATCTTTTTTGAAAATGGCATTACATAAGCCCAAGGTGGCTTCATTATTTTTGTCATTGCAATTTGCACAAATATGTTTAAAATAGTCTGCACAATATTTTGTTGTACCCATCATCAAAGTAAGTGAAATAGGGTTTCCAAAAAGCCCCGCATGGTTACATTTCATGTGCCAAATTTAATTTCCATTTGTTCATAACTCCCCTTTTGAACCAGCATCACAGACTTCTAAATTGATAGATTAAATTCAAATTGGAGGTTTAGAAGGAAGTTAGCTTCCACATTTATTTCTGCTGGTGATCCTAATAAAGGCAAGTGCTACTAGGTTACTGAAAGACACAGCATCACAAATCAATGCATGTCACCAACAGCGTAAAGACTGATGTCTCTGATTAATCAGAATTCAATTATTGCAAGCTAAGAAAACATCAAATTCAAAGCAACAAACACCTTTTTTTCAGCTATAATTCTTCACCTGTGCCCAATTAGCCACCTATTTCAGTTTACATATATATATATATTTTAATAGCATAACTGATATAGTCAGTAAATGGCATCTGAGACTCAGTTTTCTCCAACAGAGTAAACATTTGACTATAGCTTCTCAGTAATTTTTAAAGAATCAATTGAAACAAAGACAAATATATATATCAATATTCTACAAGGTTATAAACAATTGATTCATGATATTCTAAAGCTGAATCTAGTATATTCTGTTAATTTTTGCACTTTGTTTAATAAAATATTCAGTTGATTTGTTTGAAAAAATAACTTCTCTTTAGATATCTAAATATAAAAAATCTTTATGAAGCATTTTTTTCCTGCACTGCTTTTTTCCTAACTTTTGAGAATTCTCTAGATTTTCCTGACCACACTTCACATTGCATCTTGTAAAGCTGTCAGAATAAGACAGCCTTAATGTTTTAGCCATAATAATGCCAGCTATTGATCCTAGTAAGAGGAAAAAGAAAGAGAGACTGTGCTTAATGGGGCATGTTTTTTCTCTATTATTTTCTTTGCCTAAGGATAAAGCTGATTCAAATAATGATACTCTTTTCTTAGTCACTAAATTCACACATTCATATACATTAATTATTACTAACTACCAGTTAGTATTAAATACATTGAGAGGTTTAGTATTTGCAATTTATCGATAAACAGTCTAAAAATGCTAAAGTGTGTTGCTCTTTTCTAATTCAAAACCATATAAGGATGCAACCCTTTTGTTGTATAAAGCATCCTACTTTAAAAACATGCATTTATATACTTTGTGTACTTTAAAGACTCAATCTCAATTTTAATACGTAGTTTATTTCCTACTAAGTATAAGATGTCCACTTCTGGGTAAGTAGAAAGTCATACTGTTAAATGAAACTCAGAGTATTTGTTTTTGAGAAAGGTTTCTGTATTCCAAATTTGTGAAGAATCTATCTTATTATCAGTACCAATAAATTACACCAGGATTCTTTTTGACATAAATTGAATCCCAGAATTTTGTGCAAACCAAATCAATTGTGTCCCTATCTTTGAGCTGAGGCATCCAAAATAATGAAACAATTAATAATACAGAAATAAGAGTTTGTGATTATTAAATGAAAAACTCGCTTTTGTAATATTTATATCTTTGTTGCTTCCTAGACAATACAAATAAGAAATGTATGCCTCCCCGTCCTTCCATGGGACAGAAAGGAAGGAAAGAAGCTAAAGACTAATGTGTAATGATAGGTCTTGTCAAATAGTTTAGTAAGTTTCTTAGTAAAAAAAAAAAAAAAAAAATCCATTATAATATTTATACCTTAATTAAAATATATGATAGACATTTCTATATGACTGCAATAATATTTTCTTACCTTATCAAGAGAGAAAGTTTTGGTCAGGGCAAAACCCCATCCAGCTTCAAAAGCTCTTCGAATCATTGATGTGCTGGTTGCTGGAGTTGCACTAGCAAGACCAAAAGGATTTATAAATTTCAATCCGGCCATTTCTACACTAATGTCCACCAGATCAATAGGAGTGTAAAAGAGGGGTAGTTCAGGCTTGGCAGAAATGGAAGCTCCATATTGTGACTGCAAAATACAAACCAATAATTGGTTTCATATTACATCTAAATTGTCCATAATAATATTTTACAAAAATCACTTCAACACAGCATCTGAATTAACATAGATTACAACAGTCTGTTTACAATGAAAAAAAACTGGCAAAAAGTCAGTTAGCAGTGAACTGAATTCATACAATATCCTATTTTAATTTCAAAGGCAGTACGAAGAGTATTAGTAGAAATAAAATCAACTAAATAAACAAACAACTGTATTTAAAACATACTGAGATTCAAATACAAAAGGGAATAATTTTAGAATTTTTCTCCCTGGTCCAACCCAGTCTATTTGTACTTAATTTATGAAAATACCTTTAGTGCTCAGAGATATGGGCAACGGCAAGTCAGGGGACCTAAATTCAATTTCCTGTAATCTCACTACTGTTAAGGTGATTTTAGGAAAGCCAACTAATACGTCCCTGTCTTTTCTTCTCTATCGTTTTCAGTATAGCAGCAGGAATGCTGCTTGCCTAATTTCTACCTCACAGGAAGATTGGAAAATTCAGAAAATCATAAGCTGCAGGGAGATACTTAATTTGGAAAGTGGGTAGTGTACTCATGTGCATTATGGGTGTTTGTTCTTTTTCCTGAAACCAAATAGGTCCCAAACAGTTTATGTCAAAATCTTTGACTGGCACTCAAAACTGTAAATTTACGTTTGTTAAATGATCACTGTCATAATGCTTCTTTGCAGGATTATTGGAATGTTTTAATAAAAACACTTATTCTTAGCACATGGCACACTGAAACATCCTACATAGGTGCTTGCTAAATGTTGTCTCCTTTTCTGACTGGGGAGGTTATTGACGATTGCATCAGGCCTTTTGTTTGTAAAGTGTCTCTCTCTCTCTCCATTCCTCCCTCCCCTTCTCTCTCTCTGTTTATCTCCAAAAGACAAATAACACTGGAAAATATAAGGATGAATTTTCTCAGCCAAAGCGGTTACTGAATGGACAGGGCTGGTTAATTCAAAAGTAGAAATCCTTTCTCTTGTGAATCATCACTCAAAAGAAAAGTTATTTGAGCAGAACTTTAATTTTATAGGAGTGTGTCTTGTGTAGATAAAGATTGCCATGACTTGCATAGAAATTATTTCTGGCCTTCCACCACTTATAATGCAAAGCAAAGTTCACTTAATATGTAAAAAGGCATCAAACTTGTCAATTGAAACACTAATGTGTCTCTGGTACATGCAAAGAGATGCCTGATGGGATCCAGGCTTCAGCTATGGCAGGCGCCTTCTCCCAGGGATGTTCTGGGCTTCAAGATATATTTCTGAATATTGGTTACTCTGGGTGTGAACATAATTTTTCTGTCCTCACATAGGATTGCTATACTATTAAAAGGATTATTAGCAAAGACAAAAACTACAATGTAAAATATAGGAAATTAGAGGTTAATTTGAGGTGTGTGTATGTATGTGTGTCCACACTTGGATGTTTACAATGACAACAACTGGCAAAAAGTCAGCGGTAAGTATGTGTGTCCACACATGGATGTTTACAATGACAACAACTGGCAAAAAGTCAGCGGTAAACCGAATACATACAATATCATTCTTTTTAAATTTCAAAGGCAGTATGGAAAGTATCATCAATTAAATAAACAAACAAACAACTTTATTTAAAAGATACTGAAATTCAAACACAAAAGGGAATAATTTTAGAATTTTTCTCCTGGTCCCATTAACCAGCCTCTTTGTGCTTAATTTATGAAACCTTGCTTGATGGTATTTATTAGCTTTGCATAATCATAATATAAATTGAATCAAGCAAGTTTTAGGAATAGACTAAGAAAGAATTTCCTTACATTACAGGTTGATTAATATCGGTAAAAGTATAGAAACACCTTCCCTGTTTTAGAAACAACGTTGAGCCAGCTTGCCTTTGATTCCAATAGCAGAACTACACGTGGTCCTACATACCTGTACTTTACAAGGTGAAATAAATGAGCTTACAAGTATTCTTCTCTTTTTATGGCTGTGTGTTGAAATATCTATTTTTCTCAATCTTACAGATGAATTTTGGTTTGTTCATAATTGTAGCTATATATAGCATTAGGCAACAGCCCAAGGAGGCAGATATGTATGTATAGTTCAACTTGCATTGCTTAATTTATGTAGTTTTTTTTTTTATTATACTTTAAGTTCTAGGGTACATGTGCATAATGTGCAGGTTGGTTACATATGTATACTTGTGCCATGTTGGTGTGCTGCACCCATCAACTCGTCAGCACCCATCAATTCGTCATTTATATCAGGTATAACTCCCAATGCAATCCCTCCCCCCTCCCCCCCCATGATAGGCCCCGATGTGTGATGTTCCCCTTCCCGAGTACAAGTGATGTAGTTTTAAATAAATAAGTAATTGCTTTGAAATTCTTACAAAGGTTGCTGCCTTAATACTTAGAAAGAAAATGATTTGGACAAATTTTGCAAGATCTTCTTTAAGCTTCAAAACAAAACCAAACACATCAAAGCAAACAATAAAATACACACACACACATGCAATTCTTTCACATGAGAAATACAGCTTCTTATATATTTTTTCTTTTATTCACATAAGTGCTACTATGTATATGTGTTTGTAATCTAAAATCTTCACATGTCATAGGCAGTCTTTTTTCATACTGTGCAACACAGGGCTATTTTTAGCTTTGTCTTTGTCATGTTATAACAACTCAGTCTGTTCAACTTCATCATACATCCATGCCCTAATGTACACCTCCTTTTCTGAATTTTAAAAGCCTCTTCCCCCTTTGTACCCTTGCTCAGCGAACTCAAGCATATCTACTTTCAGTTCTCATCACAATGTTAATTCCTCCCAAATCTCAACTGCAATCTCCAAACTCAGATTTCCAAAAGACTTCAAGGTCTTTGGATGTAGATGCTTTGCTCTTATACTTTAATATCAACTCTTCTATCTCATCATATTCCCTCCTAACGAATATGTTATGTAGATTTTCAATTTTAGACAATACTATTTTCCCATTCATCCAGTAGTGTAGTAAATAACAGATATAAGGAAACAACCTAGGTGTTGAACAATGGGGATTGGTTCCATAATGGTTCTATTGTAAAAAGGAATGCTATGCTAGCATCAGAAATGATACAGAAGAAAATAATTTATTGACAAGAAAGAGGGTTTATTATGCACAAAGTAAAACAGTGAGTTAATATTATAATATTATATGTAAATTCCAAGTTTTTGGTGGAAAAACATGTATATCTATTTTGCTGTATGTTTCCGTTTATCCATCAATCACAAAAGATAAACATCAACATGCTAGGAGAATTGTATCTCAGAATCAGGGTTTTAGATGACCTTTAATTTTTAAATTTTTGCTCACTATAATTTTCATATTTTCAATAATAAATACAAGTTAATTGATGAAATAAATAGATTTGAAGGTATACTAAAACAATTTTTAAAAGAAGCCACATGTGTTAGTTCATTTTCACACTGCTGTTAAAGACATGCTTGAAACTGGGCAATTTACAAAGGAAAGAGGTTTAACTGAACTTAAAGTTCCACGTGGCTGGGGAAGCCTCACAATCATGGCAGAAGGCAAGGAGGAGTAAGTCACATCTTACATGGATGACATCAGGCAAAGAGGGAGAGTTTATGCAGGGGTACTCCTCTTTTTAAAACCATCAGATCTTGTGAGACTTATTCACTATCACGAGAACAGCATGGGAAAGACCTGCCCCCATGATTCAATTTCCTCCCAACGGGTTCCTCCCATAACACATGGGAATACAAGATGAGATTTGGGTGGGGACACAGCCAAACCATATCACCATGATACTCTAAAATCCATTAAGTGTAGCTCAAAGTAAAGAGTCTGCCCTTTAGTTTCCTCCATAGACTGTCCTGAATCAACTTTTTCAGTTCTACTTATTACTATGTAGAGCTAGAACAAACGAAGAGACTATCTACTTTAAAAGCTTTATTTTACAAACAGAAAACTAAAGCCAAAAGAGGCTAAATGAATATCTGTAAGTTGCTCAGTTACTGGTAAAGCCACAATAAAATATACAGTTTGCTGTCTTGTTGGCTTATGTTCTTAATCCACCCCTCCGAAATAAAATGTTTCAAACATTCCTTCTCAAAAATACTTTGTGCCTCCCCACCTAAATAGAGAAATTATTTTATCTGAGACACTTACAGGTCACAAAAAGTATAATAATTTTAATTTATTGATTACATTGAAAATATTTGGTTATACGTTTAAGTACTAAAATGCATTAACTTCCCCGTATTTTTCAGGAAACCAACTTAACATTTCTTTGCATAGCATAGTCTGCTTTTTTTTTTTATAATGTACTGCCAATATACCTGTTAGACTCAGTTACTAATGTTCATATAGAATTATTTTCGTTCATTTATTTATTCAGCAGGTATTTGTTAAGAACTTGGGGTTAAAAAGATGAACAAAACAGACAAGGTCCCTGACATTTATATGCAAAACAATATAAATAAATTTACCACCTACCACCAAACAAACACAAAATTTACTACCGATAGTTCATCACACTGTTACATGTCTCCATACATTATTTTATGCATTTTTTTACTCACTTAAAATACAAATAAATCTAAGACTTTCCTCATGCATTAAACTCTTCATAATCCTTCCAAACTCAACTGATTCATTCAAGCATATACTTGTTAGGACATTTCCTTACTACCATCTATACACTTTTCTGAAGTAGCCACCTCTTTTTTATTTACTATTCCACAATTTTACTTTATTATTATTCTTTAAGTTCTGGGATACATGTGCAGAATGTGAAGGTTTGTTACATAGTTATACTGATGCTATGGTGGTTTGCTGCATGCATCAACCCGTCATCTACATTAGGTATTTCTTCTAATGTTATCCATCCCCTAACCCCCAACTCCCCAACCGGCCCCAGTGTGTGATGTTCCCCTCTCTGAGTCCATGTGTTCTCATTGTTCAACTCCCATGTATAAGTGAGAACATGCAGTGTTTAGTTTTCTGTCCCTGTGTTAGTTTGCCGAGAATGATGGTTTCCAGCTTCATGCATGTCCCTACAAAGGATATGAACTCATCCTTTTTGGAGACTGCATAGTATTCCATGGTATATATGTACCACATTTTCTTAACCTAGCCTATCAATGATGGAAATTTGGGTTGGTTCCAAGTCTTTACAATTGTGAATAGTGCTACAGTAAACATGCGTGTGCATGTGTCTTTATAGTAGAATGATTGATAATCCTTTGGGTAAATACCCGGTAATGGGATTGCTGGGTCAAATGGTATTTCTGGATCTAGACTCTTGAGGAATCACCACACTGTCTTTCGCAATGGTTGAACTAATTTACACTCCCAACAGCATAAAAGTGTTCTTATTTCTCCACATCCTCTCTCGCATCTGTTGTTTCCTGACTTTTTAATGATCGCCATTCTAACTGGCATGAGATAGTATCTCATTGTGGTTTTGATTTGCATTTCTCTAATGACCTGTGATGACAACCTTTTTTTACATATGTGTGTTGGCTGCACAAATGTCTTCAGACAAACAGAGAGCCAAATCATGAGTGAACTCCTATTCACAATTGCTACAAAGATAATAAAATCCCTCCAAATACAACTTACAAGGAATGTGAAGGACCTTTTCAAGGAGAACTACAAACCACTGCTCAAGGAAATAAGAGAGGACACAAACAAATGGAAAAATGTTTCCATGGACAGAAAGAATCAATATCATGAAGATGGCCACACTGCCCAAAGTAATTTACAGATTCAGTGCTATCCCCATCAAGCTACCATTGAATTTCTTCAGAGAATTAGAAAAAACTACTTAAATTTCATATGGAACCAAAAAAGAGCCTGTACAGCCAACACAACCCTAAGCAAAAAGAACAAAGCTGGAGGCATCATGCTATCTGACTTCAAACTATACTACAAGGCTACAGTAACCAAAACAGCAAGGTGCTGGTACCAAAACAGATATATAGACCAATGAAACAGAATGGAGACCTCAGAAATAAAGCCATACATCTACAAACATCTGATCTCTTTGACAAACCTGACAAAAACAAGCAATGGGGAAATGATTCCCTATTTAATAAACACTGTTGGTAAAACTGGCTAGCCATATGCAGAAAACTGAAACTGGACCCCTTCCTTACACCTTACAAAAAAAATAACTCAAGATGGATTGAAGACTTAAATGTAAGACCGAAAACCATAAAAACCCTAGAAGAAAACCTAGGCAAATACTATTCAGGATATAGGCATGGGCAAAGACTTCATGACTAAAACACCAAGAGCAATGGCAACAAAAGCCAAATGTGACAAATGGGATCTAATTAAACTAAAGAGCTTCTACACATCAAAAGAAAGTATCACCAGAGTGAACAGGAAACCTACAGAACAGGAGAAGATTTTTGTAATCTATCCATCTGACAAAGGGCTAATATCCAGAATCTACAAAGAACTTAAACAAACTTAAAGGAAAAAAACAAAAACAAAAACAAGCAACCCTATCAAAAAGTGGGTTAAGGATATGAACAGACACTTCTCAAAAGAAGACAATTATGCGGCTATCCGACAGTTTAAGATATGCTGCTAGTCAGCTGTCATCACAGTCGGCCGTACATGTTAATTTTCTCTTCAAATATAACATAAGCTCCTTGAGGACAGTGACCAAACATATCTTAACCAAATTATTATCTCCATTGCAATTAAAACTATGCACCTAAGCCAGGCTCAGTGGCTCATGCCTGTAATCTCAGCACTTTGGGAGGCTGAGGTGGGCAGATTATGAGGTCAGGAGATGGAGACCATCCTGGTTATGGTGAAACCCCATCTCTACTAAAAATACAAAAAATAGCCAGGCGTGGTGGCAGGCACCTGTAGTCCCAGCTACTGGGGAGGCTGAGGCAGGAGAATGGCATGAACCCGGGAAATGGGTCTTGCAGTGAACCAAGATCATGCCACTGCACTCTGGCCTGGGTAACGGAGCAAGACTCCATCTCTCGAAAAAAAAAAAAAAAAAAAAGCATCTGTATAAAATACTTACTCTTGAAGGCAATTCTTTCCTCTGTAGAGATGCAGATAAATAAAATCACCTTTTCACATGGCATTCCTCAAGTATATTTTACGGAACTAACATATACTTCCTACATCTCCATTTTTTCTCTAGGCTAAACATTTTTATCTTTAATAATTACTTTTAATACAAAATGCTCTTAGCATTCTAGTTATCCTTTGTTAGATATCTCATTTACCTATATGCTATGAAATTGAGGAATCTGCTAACATAGTTGAAAAGGTTAAAAATGAGAACTTGAATTTTTGTCATTTCCCTCCTTGCCTTCCCATTGTAAAGCAAGAATCATTTTATAACCTGGACATCACCATGACCTCTTTGATTGTTCAAAATACACTCAATGAAAACTAAAGGAAACTACAAAAGCAAAAGAAGCTGAAATCCTGAAGAACCGAGATGAGAATGGTAAAAATGGAGATTAAGGAAAAGCTAAATGTCTAAGTTTTAGAGTGTAAAGATAAAGAGTAACCTTTCCTTTTTAAAGTCCTTCCTAGACATAAGAGAAATTGAAAATAACAAGGATGTCTAAAGACTATTTTTTTAAAGTTTGCTTTTTTCACACTTAGAATTTTTGGGAAGAGACTGAGTAAAGGTTTTATTCACTTACAATAAAATTTCTAAAAATTAACTCCATGACAAACATAGACCATGAGGAGTCCAAAATATACATGTTACACTTAATTTTTCTCATTTCACTGTCATCTGCAAATTCCTTCAAGGTTCTTTACTGCATACAGAACAAACCATAACCTCAGCATTATATAATCCCAACTGTGATCTGGGCCCTTCTCCCTCCCCAACCTTTCTAATCTCATCTCCTACCCCTCCTTCAAAATATTTTATGCTTCCATTTATTGAACTAGTTATAATTTCTCAAATAAAACAATATTATTAATGCATCTTTGCATTTTGCCTTTTGTTTTTGCTCAGAATGTTCTTTCCTGCTGGTGATAATGCTTTGAAAATTCCAACTAAGCCTTCAAAAGTCAGTCCTGTTGTCATCTCTACTAAAAAACCGCCTTATGTGTAAAAAAGGGAGACAGAAGGGGAAATGATAAACCACCATTTAATGAGCATAGTGTTTTAGTTTTGCAAGGCAAAAAAGTTCTGGAGAAACATGATACATGTGCTTAATGCCACTGGAATGGTACACTTAAAGATGTCTAAGATGGTAAATTTTATATTATGTATGTTTTATCACAATTTAATCATGAATAATTATTTTAAGCTAAAAAAAAAAAAGTCTAGGAAGCCTCTTGACAGAAGATTGCGAAGGTGTAGTGAAGGTCAAGGGTTTAACTTTTAAAACCTAAACCATGTAACAGGCCCTGTAAAGTGGATGAAAGCCAAGAAACTTATGGTCCAGTTGAAACTCTCAAACTGCAGGAGTATAGTCTGGGGTCCCTTAGATGCAGAAAAGAAAATTAATTACAGTGAAGTATGTTTGTGTTCCACATAAGAAATAATTTTGAAATAGAGTTGTCCATTAGGGGAAGGGTCTGTCCTAGGAGATGTGAGATAATTTCCATTGAATATGACTCAAATTATCTATTAGTCAAGCCATGGGTGTGAAGTTGGAGCTAGACAACCTTTAAGATATTTTCCAAGCCCTAATCCCATGGCTTCATGATCATTATCATCATAAACTCTGAAGTCTTGACTGGGCACATTTTCCACAAGGGGCTTGTGGTAAAGTGTAGAACAATGAACTCAGAAGGGGCCTATTCAAAAATCAGAACTGGTCGTGTTCTAAGATATAGTCCCACAAAGCTCTGAGGCCAAGATAACTTACCAATATATACCCTAGAAATACTTCTAGATGTTTTAGTTACTGAGCATCCAGGAAGCCTCACCTCTGGACATTGTGTGCTCATCAGCTCTTCTTTTTCCCTTTTTTGAAAATAGTCTGTATCCATCATCAAACACCCCTAGGATGCTATCCCTTCTTGATGGACACATTACAGTTTATTCGGGATATAGTTTACACTCCCAAATTTCTACCTCTAACTCAGACCTCTCCTCTGACTAGATTGTTGCAATCGGTTGGATATTTCTGACTTGTATTTTAAACTTCTCACACTTGAATATCTATTAGGCATTTTAAACTGAAAACCCCTGACGCGAATTTTCTGCCACCAAACCTGCTCCTTCTACAGCCTTGCCCATTTCAAAGAATGGCAACCGTATCCTTCCGATACCTTTGGCCAAAAACCTTACAATCGTTTGTGCCTTTCCTTTTACACTTTATAGCCAGTCTGTCAGAAAAATCTATTGTCTCTTTTTTTCAAAATATATTCCATTTCTCACCTCCACTACTACCTCCTGCTCTAAGCATAGTTGTCTCTCACTGAATTTACCACAGTAACCTTTTAACTTCTCCCACTGCTTCATGTCTCAGTCTTTCCCAGCAAAGGAACCACAGTAGGCTGATGGTTCCTACTCAACATTTATGGTGAGTGATTGTGGTGATGGTTACATGACACCACACATCTGTCAAAACTCATCAAATGGTACAATGGAAATTGGCAAATTTTATTATATACAAATTATATTGCAGTAAAACTGATGAAAATGAAAAAAAAAAAAAACCAAAACCAAAAAACAAAAAAAACCCACACAACCTCCTCAGGTTCCCACAAGCAAAGCTGCTTCCTAATCATACTTCATACTTGTTTGCTTACATATATGCTATCTCTCGCTTGATTTAATTTCAGCACCTAGTATAAGATTTGGCACAGAGATACTCAACATATTTACTGAATGTATCAGACTCGTGACCTTGGGTACTCAGTGTCTTTTTCAAATTATTTCCCAGTAAAGTAATAATCAGTTTAGATGAAATAATCATTAACTTTATTCCAAATCTATAAAAGTGCATTATTCTATGATTCTAATGTAGAGTGGCATTCAAGCTCTGGAAGATTGCTGATTTTAGGCCAATCTCTCCAAGAACCATCTAGTGGGAATAGTAAGTAATTGCCCTGGGTAATTAAGTATCTATGTGTGTGTGTGTGTATATATATATATATATATATATTCTATAATTCAGTCACATTAAATGACATTAAGATTCACCAACATCACACTTTTGCCAGGGTCTTTCCTAAAATAGAGCATTTTTCTTCCTACTGGAATTTTGACTTCCAGTTTAGAATGAACTTTGGTGGCAAGTAACAAACTGGCCTTACCATGAGGTACAGGAGGATCTCATGAAAATCATGCAGAAATGCAGCCAGGCCTCGCTGGGATTTCTTGAGGAAAGTAAGAAGATTCTTCATGCTTTGTCCTTTTTCTTTCTATGTACAGCCACTTTATTATTCTCCCTCTTCCAATTGGCTTCCCCTACTTCTTTATCCAGAACGATTAATATTGTATAGGTCTAGCCCAGTCATTTTTTTACTCTACTTATCAGAAACACGTAGAGAGTTTTAAAAACTATGATGTCCAGGCCAGGTCTCTTCCTACTAATTACATCAGAATCCCTTGGAGGAGGACTCATTAATAGTATTTTTAAAAATCCCTCCAAAAAATTACACAGAGCATTCAAGGATGAGACCACCTCTCCAGTAATACAAGTTCTCCTCCTAATTCCTAATTCTCAAGTAAGAGATTCAGGCTTGGCCAATATTGTGTTAGGTGTCTACTTTATTCAACTATGTGGCTACTGGGGTCTGTTCAAGAGAACAAAGACTGTTTCAGTTTGGAAGATAGTCTCAAAGGTGCTCATGTGGGCCTCCTATCTGCTAATGAAGTGTCAGCTCTGACAAACATCAACACATTGTCCAAATGTTAAGGTCTACTGTAAAAATAGGACACTTTTAAATTTTTTTCTCTTTTATTCTTAAGATCAACAAGATAGTTGTTCATTTGCAAGTAATATTTATACCAGACCCAGTGATAGGTATTTTTTAATCACAATTTTTAAGGTATGCATTATTCTCCTATTGAAGATGAGGAAAATGAGGCTCAAAGAAAGTAAACTGCTTGTGTAAAGATCAATAAGTGGTACAGCAAGATTTCAATTGAAAGCTTACACTAACTACATTATATCAAGCTGCCCCATCTTACATACATTTTCTGAATTATTAATGTCCTCAAAACAAGAAACTAACCTGAAAGTTACTCATGATGGTTTGATTGATCACAGAAAGTACATATACACACACACTGAGACATTGTATCAAAAATAAAAACCATATACTGTTCAAATATCATTAAGACAACCATAATGCCATTAATTCAAGAATAGAAATAAAAATATAGTCTTAAACTACAATAACCCATTATTTTATTATTAAATTATTACTAATTACCACTGGTTTCTTCTGTTATACCTTGTTGGATCATGGAATTACAGCAGAGACATTTGGATGTATAATGATCATGTTGTTGGGGAAAAGCAACTTACATGATAAGTATGTATCTCAGTTGTATTTTCTCCTAATTTGCTTTGCTAGAATGAAATTTGAAGAAAAAAAAAAAGGAAGAGAAAAGCACTACTAAAAGCAATACTAGTGGTAGTGTTTGTTATATTTGATTGAAGAAGAAATCACCATCACTATGTTCCACCCAATTCAAAATAATCAAACAGCTTTCACTTACTCATTTTGTTTATATTTCATTGTGATATGTTACAATGGATCCTATCTTGGAGTACAGCTGCTATAGAAGCATCCACTCTGAAATTATTTTAAGGAAAAGAATAAATAACATTGCGTAGCTGCTTGTGGCTAGATTAATTCACAGAATGGATTAATGCATTAATTAACTCAAGCTCAGTTACTTTGCTCTTTGAAGAAATATCTATTGAGGGAAAAATCTTACAGAGTAGAAATTAATTTGGATTAGCTGTTTCCATGATGGAAAGGTCTAGCTCCAGTGATTACAATTATAACATAAAAACAGATTTCATTTCTCCACTTTGAGAAATTATTATTCATAATAAAATTTCTTTCTGATATTAAATCTTTTCTGATTTGAGGCTTCAGAAGTTTCTACAAAATAATGATTCCATTTTACTC
Source organism: Piliocolobus tephrosceles (assembly GCF_002776525.5). Taxonomy (NCBI): domain Eukaryota; kingdom Metazoa; phylum Chordata; class Mammalia; order Primates; family Cercopithecidae; genus Piliocolobus; species Piliocolobus tephrosceles. Next base: position 124,110,125 of record NC_045434.1, on the reverse strand, counting down.
ATTTCTTTAAAAGACTATATTCACATTCCTCTATACTTGTAAACTGAGCATAAAATAAGACTACAAAATTAAAAAACATTAATTGGCTCCATGGCATAATGGTCAGCATATCTGGACTCTGAAAATTAAATGATATTAATTCAAATCCATGTGCCATCTTTCTCCATCTAAACTCTACCTCTACCCCCAATTATTAGCTCTTTAACAACTTAAAACTTAATGTAGTATCATGCAAAAACTCCTCCTCCTTCAACCAAAAATAACTATTCCTCCCCGGTTTTCCCCCATTTACTTTATAACACTACCATCCATCAAGCTTAAGTTAAAACTTGTTAATTGTATTGTTTTTGATATTTCTTCTCTCTCAACTCCCATTTCTATTCTACAGCAAGTCCAATTATTTTTGACTCTATTCTCTTTGCCACTACTATCTCTTACTGAGACTTTTTCTTACTGATTTCTGCATTATCCTTACCTCCTACTCAAATCTGTTCTTTATACCAGGGTAGGGTTTTTAAAACAGAAATTTTATTGTGTTATGCACCTGCTTAAACTTTTCCTTAGTTTTCCATTGGATTTTGTTGATATTCAACTTTTCATGATAGCCTACAGCTCTTTCATGATATGGTCCTGTCTACCTATCCAAACTTACCTTATGCCAATCTCTGTAAATATACATATCATAGTCACATGTGCCTTCTACTAAACTCTGCCTTTAACTGGACATTTACACTTGCTATTTTCTCTTTCTGACATATTATTTTTCCATGCTTCTATTTCCATGTAAACTCTTCTCCCACTGCCATGTACCAGCTCTTTTAGCAACCTGAGGTTGTATCACCAATGAGCTAAGTGAACTTGTAAAATATGCTTCCTAAACCCCACTTGTCCCCATGATCTAAAATATTTCCTTAGCATATAAAATGTATCTATAATATCTGTGTATATGGCAGGCATTCTGTCCAGGAGCTAGGAACACAACAGTTAACAGAGTACTTTGTCTTTCTTTTTTCAAAAAAAGTAGTCTATTTTACTTATTAATGGTCAAAAAACTGCTTCACTAAACATTGTTTTATAATTTATATATTAATATGCTGAGAGCAGTATTATTACTCATCTTTTTTCTACAGTTTTATTGAGGTAAATCAGTCTACAATAAATATAATTAATACATAAAATTCAGTGCTTTGGATATATGCATACACTCATGTTACTATCACTACAATGCATGTCATAAACATATCCATCATGTTCAAAAGTTTCCTAGTGTTGCTTTGTTATTGTTGCTTGCTTTATCTCTTTCATATTTCCTTCCTTCCTTCCTTTCTTTTTCTTTCTCTTTTTCTTTCTTTTCATTTTTCTTTCTTTCCCTCCCTCCCTTTTTTCTTTATCTTTCTTTCTTCATTTCTCTTTTTTTCTTTTCTTTTTCTTCTCTTTCTCTTTTCTTTCTTTCTTTCTTTCCTTTTCTTTTTTTTCTTTCTTTTTCTCTTTCCTTTTTATTTCTCTTTCTTCTCTGTCTTCCTTCCCTCCTGTCCTCCCTTTCTTTCTTTCCTCTTTCCTTCTCCTTCCTTCCTTCCTTCCTCTTTACTTTTTGTTTCCTTCCTTCTTTTCTTTTCTTTTTTTCCTTCTTTCTTTCCAATGTACTCAACATCCCTCTCACCCATCTCCTGGAAACCATCATTCTATTGTCTACTTCTACACATTTGACTACTTTAGATGCCTCGTATAGAGGGAATCACGCAATATGTGTCCTTCTGTGATGGCCACTTCATTTAGCAAAATGTCTTCCAGTTCTATCCATTCTTTCACAAACAATACAATTTCCTTCTTTTGTAAGTCTGACTAATATTCTCTTGGATGCATAAATCGGAATTGCTTTATCCATTCATCTATCAGTGGACATTCAGGTTATATCTTGGCTATTGTGAATAATGTTGCAGTGAACATGGGGATGCAGATGTCCCTTTGAGAAAATGATTTCAGTTATTTTACATATATACCCAGAAGTGGGATTGTTGGATCATACGATAGTTCTATTTTAAATTTTTTGAGAAACATCTATGTTGTTTTCTACATCAGTTCCACTATTTCACATTGCACCAACAGCTGTACAAGGGTTTCAACTTCTCCAAAAACTTGTCAAACTTTTGTTTTTCTGATAATAGTCATTGTATCAAGTGTGAGATGATATCTCAATGTGGTTTTGATTTTCACTTTCCTGATGATCTGTGATAAGAATTTTTTCACATACCTGTTGGCCATTTGTATGGCTTCTTTGAAAAAATATCCATTCAAGTACTTTGCTAATTTTTTAAATTGGACTATTTCAATAGTTTGCTATTGAATTTTAAAAGTTTCTCATATTTTTCGGAAATTAACTGCTGATTAATTAATGGTAAATATTTTTTCCCATTCTAAAGGCTGCTTTTTCACTCTGTTGTTTCCTTTGCTATGCAGAAGCTCTCTCATTTCAGCTAATATAATAGTGTGTAATCCCACTTATCTCGTTTTGCTTTTGTTGACCACACTTTTGGTGTCATATCCATGAAATCATTCTAAATACCAATGTCATGAAGCTTTTCCCATATGCCTCTTTCTAAGGAGTTTTACAGTTGCAGGTCGTACATTTTAGTCTTTAATTAATTTTGAGTTAATTTTTGTCTGTGGTGAAAGATAACGTTCCAATTTAATTATTCTGCATGTGGATAGCCACTTTTCCCAATGTAACATTTATTGAAGAGACAATCCTTTCCCCACTATGCATTCTTGACTTTTTATTGAAAGTCACTGTATAGGTTGTATAGTTGACTGTACATGGCATAGCTGTAGCATATAAATTCTCTATTGTTCCAATGTTCTACATGTTTGTTTTTATGCCAGTACCATACTGCTCTGATTATTATTGCTTTGTAATTGTTTTGAAATCAGGAAGTATAATGTTTCTAACTTTGTTCTTATTCAAAATTGTTTTTGTTATTTGGGTATTTTGTGGATTCATATATATTTTAGAATTATATTTTCAATTTCTGTAAAAAATGTATTTGGAATTTTGATAAGGATTTCATAGAGTCTGTACATTGCTTTAGGTGAAATGGATACTTTAACATTAGTTTTTCCAATCTATATTCCAAGAATATAAGATGTCTTTCCATTTAGGTTTGTCTGCTTTACCTTCTTCCAGTATTTTAGAGTTTTTATTTTAAAAGTATTTCGTGTCCTTGATTCAGTGTATTCCTAAGTACTTTATTCTTTCTAGTCTTATTGTAAATGGATTTTTTTCTTAATTTTTTGGATAGTTTATTGTTGGCATACAGAAATACAACTGCTTTCTGTATGTGGATTTGAATCCTGCAACTTTACTGAATTTGTTTATTAGTTCTCCTGTTTTTTGGGGCAGTCTTCAGGGTTTTGTATGTATGAGACCATGTCCTCTGCAAACAGTTAATTTTTCTTCTTGTTTTCTGATATGGATGCCTTTTATTTCTTTGGTTTGACATATGGTTTTTGCCCATCATTCTGTTAATGTGGTGTTATCACATTTATTGATTTGTGTATGTTGAACCATCTTTTTATCCTAGGAATAAGTCTTGCTTTATGGAGATTTATAGGTGATAGAATACAATCTTTGTAATGTGCTGTTGAATTTGGTTTGCTAATATTTCATTGAAAGTTTTTGCATCCATATTCATCAGGAATACTGGCCTGTAGTTTTCTTTGTTTGTGGTATCTTTGGATTTGGTAACAGTGTGATGCTGACCTCATAAAATGAGTATGGAAGTATTTAATCTTCTATTTTTTTTTTTACAAGAGTTTAGGAAGAAAGGATATTAATTCTTCTTTAAATGTATAGTAAAATTAACCAGTGAAGCCACCTGGTCCTAGGCTTTCCTGTTTGGATTGGTTTTCGATCACTGACTCAACCTCCTTATTTGTTATTGGTCTTTTCAGGTTTTCCATTTCTTCCTAATTCTGTCTTTATAGGTTGTATGTTTTTAGGAATTTAACCAGTTCATCTAGGTTGTCAAATTTGTTCACAACAGTCCCTTATGGTCTTCTTTTTTATTTCTCTGGCATTAGTTGTAATGTCTCCTGTTTCATTTCCGATTTTATGTTTGAATCCTCTCTTTTTTTTCCTTGGTTCAGATAACAAATTGTCAATTTTATCTTTTGAAAAACAATTTTTAATTTTATTGATTTATTTTCTATTGTATTTTTATTCTTTATTTCATTTGTTTCTGCTCTAATCTTTTATTACTTCCATCATTCTGCTAACTTTGAGCTTAGTTGTTTTCTTGTTGTTGTTGTTTGGTTGTTGTTGTTCATCGATGATTAAAGTTACGATATTTATTTCAGATCTTTCTTTTTTAATGTAGACATTTACTGCTATAAAACATCTCTTAGTACTGTTCTTGCATAAGTTTTTTTTTCTTTTTATTAGTCTTTTGGTATTTTGTGTTTTTGTTTTAGTTTGTCCTGAGAGATACTCTAATTCTGCCCCCATGATCCAATCACCACCCACCATGCCCCACCTCCAACACTGGGGATTAGAATTCAACATACAATTTGGTGGAGACACAGATCCAAACCATATCACTGAATTATAGTAATACATTGGTTTTGTTTACATTTTACTAGTTATAATATTATCTGTTAATATAATAGCATGTAGACTATTATAGCCTCTACTGCATACAAACCAAAGAGTCTGTTCAAAGAATAAAACAGTAAATGAACTTAAAGAAATGATTTTAAGTTAGACAGAGATCCCCCTAAAATAATAAATAACATGTTGACAAATTTTCAACAGTGTCAACCAAAAGGGTAACAATTGCCATATTGACAGGCCCAGGGGCAAAGGTGGTGATACTGCTGACAAGATGTCAATGATTAAAGTAATAAAAGCATGGTGACCAGCTCAGGGTGGTGCCTGACAGCAAATCCATGTAACATAAAGGAGTCAGTATGATCAAGGTGAGAGTGACGAAGGTAAATAAAAGAAGCTGACATTTAAGAAAGGTGACAGCAGTAATGTTAAATATTAAGCTTTGGAATAAGAAGCTCAAAATTGTAAGTCAACAACATAGCAGCCAATACTTGCTCTTGTGTTAACCTATTACCCCTCATATTTCTAGAAGGAGAATTCTCTGAAACAGACTAAGGTGAGGATAGAGTGTGAAGAGAAAACCAGTGTAGTTGCCCAGAGGTCACTTCAAAATAGAAATAACAATGTCTATAGGGAAGGATGGTTGTGAAGATCAAATGAGAAAAACTACAAAGCCCAAGCATGCTCATTTGTATCCTTCTGTTTCCATGGTAACTCTACCCCACCATCAAGCACCAGATCTTTTAGTAATCTAAGGTAGTATTTATCACCAATGAGCCATGCGAACTTACGAAATCCATTTCCTAAACTCAGTGTCCTCATAATCTAAAACATTTCCAAAACCTACCCATTGTTTCAACTGTATTTATTAAGTGCCTACACATGGCAGGCATTTCATTGGCCAACCACCAACGGTAAGGTAACCACTGTTCTAGGGATACAACAGAGGACAAAACTGACTAAAAATCTATTTGAAAGCTACATTCTCACAGGATGTTGTCTGCTATATAGTGACTGTTTAGTACATGGGAAGTGATCTAAAATGAAATAAGGTAAACTTTTGAGTATTGGTTCTAAGCATCACAAAAAGTCCAATACTTGTCTCCACTCTGGAGCAGAGTTCTCTGATAACTGCTAGGAACTCATTTATGTGTTCTGACTTCCACATGCTCAGCTGGAGCTCAGAAAAAGAGAAAAGAATATCATGAGGAAAAAGCAAGCTGGTTATTGAAAAGAACAGTAGAACTAAGAACAGAAAAACTTGGGTTCTAGCCCCAGCATTGTTCTTAACTAGTTTTAACACCTTAAGAAAGGCATTACATTTTTTTCTGTTATTTTTTATGGATGTTATTCTTGTCTTTATCTCTTTGAGGATATTTAACAATTTTTACAGCCTTTTCAGATAATTCTATTATTGTTGTATTCTTCTGAGTAGATTATCTTACTATGTGAATTTACTCTTTTAAATCCTTTTCCTCAGCTTCCTAACTCATGGCCAACTACATCTCAACCAAATCCAGCACAGTTCTCCATTTTTTTAAATGGGGAAATGGTTAATCCAGAGGTAATTTTGAGTATAAAGTGAATGCTAAGCCTCTAAAAACAATCAACCATAATGGGTATTCAATAAATTAGATTTTTAAATTTTTATATATATTATTTGGGTTTTAGAACCATATAAAATTACAATTCTGCCCCTCCCATGAATGAGAATAATGAGGTTCAAGATAACGTATTGGAAATTTTAAAAGTTGTTAAGTCCTTGAGCTGGGAATTCCACCTCTATGATGACAATGTTCTGTCTCAGAGACAGAAGTGAGAAAACCAAAAAGGCAACATGATATTCCCAAAAGTCTGAAGGCAGAATTAATGCGCAATTAGTTCAAGACTTGAACCCAGACTGCTTGACTTTCAGGTTGCCATTACACCATCCTGGATATTTTTTGAACTGATCCTTTACAACTTGTTTGAGATTCAACTTTACTAAATCAATGAATTCAGAAGAACACAATTCTGGTCAAAATTTACAATGAGGTTAGTTTGTATTTAAATTTTCCACAGCAAACCAAAGGTTTTGGGTGTTTTGTTTTATTGTGCTACATTGTCATTAGACCCAGAGGGCCCTATGCATTAGAGCACTGAAAATTTGGCATGGGATGCATAACACTTCTAGTCCAACTGGACCAGTTGACACTGCAGTGGTTAATTTCTTTCATACTCCATCAACATGAATTAAGGTTAGATTCCCTATGTATTGGATCAGATTTTTCAGTCATTTTTTTTTTTTTTTTTCTGCCCATTCTAATCTTTGGTTATCTCTGCCTGAAGTAGCAATCTACTGTATACTGGCAAGGAAATATTCTGTCTTTACAGAGACAATTTCATTTTAAATTACTTTTCAGGTCAAACATTGCCATTTAATAAAAGTTTGGAACCTATACAAAGTCAATAAAAGGCATTAAAATTACTTATTAGCCATGGTATTTTCTTCCTCTATCACCAACTAGATAGTTTTGTTCTGATAGCTCCATTAGGTACAGCCTCATTGCTCATTTTTTCCTTGACTTCCTTTTAGAACATATGGACGTTACAAAAAATAAATTATCCTTTATACACAAAAAGCTTCACATTACTAGGAATAGAAATTTTAATAGAAAAAGTGTCAAGTCTCTGATGCATAATAATTATTTTTAAATATTAGCTAAAGAACACATCACAATTTAACCTGAATGTACTATCAAAGAGGAAAATTATGTGGAGAGCACTACAGGGTTTAATGTATGTTTATTTATAAGCAACTGAAGACGACTTCATTTTTCAATAACTGTAAGCAAATTTGACTTTACTACTTGCCATTTCAAGAAATAAAGACGAGGTAACATACATTTCTGGTACTAGTTAAGTCTAAAGGCTCAGTTTCCCAATGAGACTGACCTGAAGTCATCTCAACACTATGATCCTGACCCAGTGGAAAAACTTAGCATGGAAACAGCATTTAGCCATGACATACTTCAATATTATTTTTTGGAGGCTATCACTATCTCAAACTGAATCCATTATGATTTAAAACTGTCTTTTTATTGATATTCATTGTTTTTCAACCTGACAGTGGCCAATGATTTATATCAATCTTCTCTTAACACAGGAATTAAAGAGCCTGCAATATATCTTAAACTGAAGGACACTTTTTCAATAAGTCTCAAGATTTTAATACAGTTGTCATTTCAAAAGCCTACCTCTTCTCAGTTGGAAAGGGGTTTAGAGAAGAAGAAGGCAGTTCTGTTGATAAGATTGTTTTTATCTGCGGCAGTAGAGGATTCAAAAGTTAGTATGACATATCGATGATGCCATTTTTTCAGCCATTTTTATTCTTTAAGTGCAAGAACACTGCAGCTGGCTGTCAATCATTAAACCACAAAATGAAATCCTTTGCCTGGCTAGGAGATTTGCAACTATACTGACGCTGGTAAACTAAACACCAAATTATAGCCTTTTCTACCGCTTCACCCAGATTTCACAGGGGCTGCACACCCAAATAAATGCCTCTTGGCTACCCATTCATCTAACAGCTGGAAAGATGACACTTGACATTTGGAAACTTTCCTGTGAAGACTGCTGCAAGGCTTTCCCATTAGCTTCCTGGTGAGACTGTAAGGTCGAATAAGCTGCCTCAAAACCTGCAAAGGGTAACGGAAATACTCTAATATTAAGCCTGTGCAATTTAAATTTCTAATTCTCAAATCATAGTTCTTCAGATATTGTAGAAATCACTGGTATATTTCAGGGCAAAAATTGCCTTTGAAGATGTGGAATTAAAGTGATATTTTAAGCAATGATAATGATAACACGTGTCTTTTATTTAAAGTTGGGACTGAAGGTCTTCTAAGTAACAGGGACTTCAACACAGAGAAGTTCTTGTAAGTTTGTTTTCTAAAATCCCTGACTATCATATTTTCAACAACTGTTCATCTTTGTCCAGAGCAGAAATCTTTAACATGAGGCAGAGTTATTATCATTCTTTACATTTTTTCCCCATATCATAAGCATTATTCAAGGTAGCTTTAAAATTCTTACAATCCAGCATTGTGGATTCATTTTGAAAATCACTGACCTCAACATAAAATAAAATAGTAAATATGCCATTATTAAAATGCTGTCATCTTATAAATTTTCAGGTATAAACATGTCTTTTTTCCTCTTCAGAAAGATAATTCCTTTCAAATGTCCCCAAATCAGAAATTGTTAATAAAATGACAGTTTATTAAAGACACCAGAAAGACAAATTTCTCACATAATAGCAACCCAAAAAATAACAGATGGTAAAAAATTTCATTTATTGATATGAATGCACACAATTCAATTAGATTTTATCACAATGATCTTTTTGCATGGTACTCAATTTGGAATTCCGTATCTTTAATTGTCTTTATAATTGTCTGTTCTTGTTTGTTAACTAAGTATTTTTCAAGTGAAAGATTAACAAGAATGAACAGGCTTCCCTAAATGTTCAGTCATATGTCCAAATTAGATGAAATTAATGTTATGATTAAAAAGGAAAATGAAACCTTTAAAAAATATACATGGAGGACATTGAAGAAATGGGAGACATGAATGATGCAACTTTCAATCTTGAATTCAATATCATCTGAGTCTAAAATCACTTTTTAAAAGTTCGAGACCAGCCTGATCAACAAAACTAGCTGGGCATGGTGGCGCACGCCTGTAATCCCAACTACTCAAGAGGCTGAGGCAGGAGAATCACTTGAACCTGGGAGGCGGAGATTGCAGTGAGCCAAGATTGTGCCACTGCACTCCAGCCTGAGCAACAAGAGCGAAATTGTGTCTCAAAAAAAAAAAAAAAAAAAAAGTCAATTTAGTGATGCTGAATTGTACCTCATTAGCAACAATGACAGACAAAGATTCCTATGGATGTGCACCTCTTGGCCCCAAATCACCGCATAAACCTAGTTTTCTCATGCCATTCCATTAACAAATCCACCAAAGGAAGCTCAGCTCACAGAAAGAAGATGGAATATCTAGCAATGACTGGACTTCTCATTTCTCTTCGAACTAAAATCACAGCTACCATTTGTACTCACTCTACTGCAGGTCTATGGCATGAATTTGTCTCCACTAGGTCTTGAAATCACAAATTCGTTTCACAGAGCCTATTGAACTGCCATCAGACGGTAATGACTTTCTGTCACTCTTGACCTGGGGCAGATTTGAACTAGTGACCAAGAGGTTAAAGGCTCTGTATCTCATTACCAATCCCCTGAGATACTTAGTTCCCTCAACCACTAGTGATTTTTTTTGTGCCTCAGTTGAGCCAGAAGAAAATACCCACAGAAAAAATCGTAAGCAGTAGAAAAGTAGGTCACCAAGGCAAGACATCTATGATAGTTTTGATAAGCCTAATAAACACCTATTTCAAAATATACCCATATACTACATGCACCTGAGTAGAATCACAGTAACTGTTAAAGAACTTCAATATAACTTTCAATACTATATCACACAAGCTACCATTAAGCTGAAAAAACCCTGCAGAGAAAGAAACTGAAGATACTTGTGCTTCATGAGCTTACAGGGTTAAGGAATGTATTTTAGATTCAGTATCGTTCCAGAATATTTGTGTGTATCTTGTGTATCTATTCTAAAATAATTCTGCCTCACAAGTTAGTTTCAGAAGGGGGCTGACAAATTGGAAGACATAATATAGATTCCTAAATGAAACAGTCAAAACATTTTCAAACACCTTAACATGGATACTTACTACGGGAATACAGCATATTTTAATAAGGATAAAGTTTGCTGAAGAAAACAGAATAATAATATTTAGGAACACGTATTTAGGCAAAATCATGTGTATACAGTAGTAGAAATATTAAAGCTAAGCCAACCAATGAAAAAATTAACTTTTTGTTGTTTTTTTAATTGTTGTTGAAAGTTGACTTCAAATGCTGGCTGCCAATAAACAATATTCTGTAACTATCCAACTGCAATTATTCTGTACGTAACTAAGTAGGCAGTGACTCCTGAAGGCACTTAGAAATGCGTACTCAATTTTTTAAAAAAATTTAATGCCCCAATGCCTCCTTCCTTAAACTTTGCATTTTTTCCCTTAAATGTTTGATTTTCATGGAATGAATCCTACCTGGAAGAAAACAGACCTTTTCCTTTTCATTTCTTACCTATATTTAAAATGATGCTCTATACAAATTATTTTATTTGGATTTCTCCCTCAAGCTGCTGATTCGTATTTATCTTTCTACTAATAACTCTTATTTTTGTCTCTCAATATACATATTTTTACTACAACTGCTTTTGTAGCAGCAACATGTAAATTTAGTTATTCCCTTCCACTACTGGTAATAAATACTGTGGTTTTTAAAACGTTGCATCTAAAATATAGTGAATTGAAAACAATTCTTAACAAAAGAATAATGACATGGCAAAAATAACTCTAATGATATATCAAACCAGTGAGTTTTGTGATTATAATTTCTATATAGATCAACTTTATTTGACAAAATATTCCATGTTTATAAGAGCTCCTTCTCAGGACTATCATGACTACTACAGGGACAATGAAATTCTGATCTGGGATTATAATTTAGAATAATTTAGTTTGTGTTCTATCTCTAAGTTTTCTCTCAGTGGCAGGACATAACATGATGAGATATCCATATAGTCTTTTTCTCTCCGCTTTTTGCAACCAAATCTGTTTATATGCTAATACTAGAATAAAGTAAGTGCTCTGCCTTCTGAATGCTATGTGAGTGTATAAAACAAACTCAGTTTCTCTACTAAACTCTCACAACACGCTTCTGACACCAGGTGTGTGGGAATTTCTCCCTACCGGCAAGCAAGCAATCAATTCTGTAGTGGACACAAGCTGAATGTCTTCTAATTTGGCTCAATTCTGACACTATCTACCTGATGATAGCACCAGTTCCTATAGGTTGAGAGCTCAGTCCCCAAAACTACCCCTTACTACTTCAAATGCCAATCGCAAGCCCCAGGTTATTTCACCTGTGATGCTGACCAACCAGTTATAAACTGAGGTTCCCAAAACCCCCTCTTTGGGTTAGATTAACTGGTTAGAGCAGCTTACAGAACTCAGGGGAAAAAACAAAAACAAAAACAAAACAAAACAAAAACCAAACTTTTACTAGTTTATTACAAAGAGTATTTTAAAGGATACAAACACCACAGTCAGATGAAGAGACACACAGGACAAGGTCTGAAAGTGCCCCCAGTGCAGACTCTTCTGTACCTGTGGAGCTGGGTTGTGCCACCTTCTTGGCACATGGAAGCGTTCTAGTTAACTTTACTGGAAGCACCCCCTTCACCCATATTTGGCTATTGGCAAGTTCTCAGAACCTAGTCCTTTTGGGTTTTTATGGAAAGTTCATTACATAGGCATGATTGATTAGACCACTGGCCACTGCCGATTAACTTAACCTTCAGCCTCTCTCCTCTCCCTGGAGGTTGGGGAGCACGGCTGAAAGTCCCAATCCTAATCCTGCCTCAGTCCTTCTGGTGACCAGCCCCTATCCTGTGGGCTGTCAGCCATCAGCCAACTCATTAGCATACACACACACCGACACACACACACACACACACACACACGCACTCATCACTTTGGAGATTCCAAAGATTTTAGGAGTTGTATGCCAAGGAACAGGGTAAAGACCAAAATTTCACAACATCACCATGTGTTTTTATAAATTAATAACATTGGATATTAAGTCAGTCTTCTATTTAGTGCTTTTGCAATGAAGAAACTGAGGTCCCCTACATGCTCTCTTAATTAAGCTGGTTGCATCTGACAGATTTACTGGACTATTTCCTTCCCTTGTTTTCCTCCCTATTAGACACAAAAGATGTAAAGATGATTCTTTACAACCAGTAGGACACCCCTGTACACTACGAATGTCCTGCTTTTACTAGTTGAGTTGTCTACATATCAAGAGTCAGTTGTATGTTTCTCGCCCTGTATTTCTGTTGGTTATAAATGTAAATAAACAACCATTAATTAGTTATATGGCTGCAAAAAGAAAGAAGGTTGATTCTACGAAAACTAAGTTGAAAGTTCTTAAAGAATATGATAAAAATGAGTTACTTAAAAAGTACTGCTGTCAAATTAGGTGTTGGTCAGATAATTGAAATGACTGCAGGACAAACATAAAAATCTGGAAAACTACATTGTATGATTCTTGAAGGTCTTGTACAACTTTTAAAAATGAAAATGGTAGACAATATGTCATAGATAGATTTAGGCAAGATACATAATAAACCTCTGGCTATTTTATTTAAAAACATCTTGGCCCTGGATTTTGTTAAAAGAAAAAGGAAAATGAGAAAATATCTATATGCTTTAATTAAAATTATAAGCTTTGGTCATGTGCTTCTCATGTAATAAAAAATAAAATAAAATGATGAGGTTAATGTATGCATAGACCCTTTTTACAATTTCCCATTTTAACTTTTTCTGATTAACCAACAAATTATTAATTTTGGTTTCACAGGAAAAGAGAAATTAAGGAATTCAACTAATTAAGGAATTCATTTAGCTATAGTCATTCTTTCGGTTATAAATTCTTTCTTTAGGTACACTGTCAAAATTACCGTTCATATTCAGTAATTCTTATTCATTTGGTAGAAGAAAATAAGTATGCCTGGACTCCACTAATATCACATTATCAACAATTTAGGTGAAGTCATATTGAATTATTGATTAGTACAAGTAATTTAAAAAGAGTAAATTTAATATTATAACATAATGACACTTAAAAAAGGAAATTCTGACAAACTGGAAAATACTTTTCTTCACATTAATACCAGATCTGACACTATCACTTCTATAGGTAAACAATTCCTACCACACTACCTACTCCAAATTAAAATCCTAGCTAGGCAGTCTAGCCCTCGTATAATTACTGACCTTTATCTCATTTTTCCTATATAATCTCTATATTCAGAGCTTCCATTAGTCCCCCCTATGCTTTTTGATGAAATAAAAAGGAGCGCCTGCACAGTGCAGAACTTACGGAGCAACCAAAGAACATCTTTGTGAAAATTCGAGGAAGGAACTCCTTCCTGGGTATAGAAGCAGCACAACAAAAGGTTTTATTGTTTGGTTAGTGGAGCTTGGTCTGAATTTCAGCCAGCTTGTACCCTGGTCTGGGTACCCCTTGTGGAGTGGGCAACATATAAAAACTTATCCAGCAGCCTTCTTTAAACCTCAGCAAGTCTAATTACTCAGTATTATTCTACTTTTTCTTATTCTTTTTAAAATTTGTACCTTGTTGTTTGTGATGCCCTTGCTGATTCCACATCCTAATATCCACATCCAGATGGAATCAGTCATTGTCTCTTCCAGGTTACCTCTGTAACTTTATGTTTTTTATTATTGTGTTAAATATGCTGTATTAGGCTTACATTACACAACTCACTTCTTTACTAGACAATAGGATTCTTAATTGCAAATTTAAATCTAATATTTGGGGCTATCTTTTATATCCACTACTTTTTAAAATGTATTTTTTGAATGAATGAATGAATGAATGAATGAATGAATGAATGAACTCATGCATGGATGACTTGGATTGACGGGAGTATGTGGATGAATAAATTAACGGCTAAATAAAATGCTTTTGTAATTATCTAAAGTATCCTATTTCAATATTCATCTGTTAAGACTCTATGCATCAGATTTCTATTCAAATTTCCTATTTGCCATTTTTTTCTGATCTCATTTTAACAATCCAAGGTGAATGATTTCTAATAACCCACAACAATGGTATACACAGCAAATAGTCACAAAGCTTGGTCTATACCAAGAGCTTTCCATACTTTCTCTCATAATCTTCTCCAAGACCCAAGAGGACAGCAGCTATAATTATTATTATAAGTAATAATAATAATTTATAATTGCTTATTCACCCCATACCCTGGAGTGCTGAAGTAACCTGTCCAAGGCAACATGATTTGAAAGTGTTGGAACTGCATCTGATGTCTTCTCTGTAGTTCAGAGCCCAAATTTATAACTACTATATTATAATGCTCTTTTTTATGCATTTTGGTAGTCTACCAAAGTCAAGTGTTGGGCCCAACAGCTATTACTTAATAAGTGGTAATTGAGCAAATTAACTAATGACATTTAAGTGAAGCTCTCCTCAAGAGAAATTGCCTTCACTTTCTCCCAACATGGATGTCTTCAAATAATCACATATATCTGAAAAAGCATATTACAAAGAATTTTTAAACACCCAATTGCAAGGATTAATACTATAATCTGTTTATAAAAATCATATTTTAAAATAAGCTATCTAGTGTTACATTTTCCCCCAAATCAAACCAATGTAAAATAGAAGACAAAATGTCATAAGCCTGAGCTGTGAAATATACTGCAGACATTAGAGAAATTTTTCTTAACAAATGCTACATTTGTGAGAAAACAATATTATAGTGCTAATGAACTTATCATATAACAAACTCATTAGTTTTCTTAACTCCTCCTTAAATGTATCGAAGATATATGATTTCTGCATATTTTTTCTATTTAATAGATAAGTATTTTGAGAATACAGCAATACATAAACATGGTTCCTGGCTTGTGAAGAGACAGACCAGTAAGTAGGCTTCAAACAAGCAGCACACAGGAAGTTCATGTCACAAACTCTCTGGATGAGGAGGAGGAAGCCAACCCTGAAGGACAAGTGGGACTCAACCAGAGGGAAATGGGTGGAACTGGGGAAAGGCCCGGATTCAGGAGAAATCTCCAGCATGCTTGGGGACATTCAAATCAGCATCTCAAAGCTAAGAAGTTTGGCCTTTACCTTGAGTGTGAGGAAAAGTCACTGCCATATTTTTTTTCTGATCTCATTTAAAGGGTTTATAACCCCCATGATCATGCCACTTAGGATTAAATTAGGATTCAACTGATACTCGAGAAAGATGACTCTGGCTGCAGTGTAGGGGTATTGGATTTGACAGGAGAGAAAGTGGAGGCAATTTAAAGAGAGGTGATAGAGACCAGAACTAAGTTAATGACAATGTGGAGAGAGAAAAATCCCACTTTGTCTATATGTACCTTGTTAGCCTTATCGCTGCTTAGCACTTTGCATCCAACACCCTGGCAGGAAGGTGGAAATGCTGATTTTACTTGACAGAGATTTTTACCTACCTTCCATCTCTACTCCATTTTAAAATGTAATTCAACACTTAGTTTGACAAGTCTGAATCCTTCAGCCAAATCCAAAACTCTTACATGGCACAACTTTTATTTTATATTTCAAACACTATCATTCCTAGCAATATGTGTTTTTAAAGCACATGCATGTTTTCTTCATTATACCTAAAGGTCTGTTTCTCTCCTTTCTCTATACATCAGATTTCCATTCAAATTTCCTATTTGCCATTACATGGAAGTAAAATAATTGTTCTTTTTTTTTTTCTTTTTTTCCATCCAAGCGCCACACTACTCAAAGATTCCAAGGAGGAGGTAGAAGTAGGCAGGTGAATCAAACTTTTAAAAGATGATGTGATCAGTGTCAAGTCCAGGCCCTACCTAGCAAATAAGTACGTCCTGCATTAGTTACACAAACATGAGAAGGATAACTAGAATAGACAAAATGGTCATAGAAAAGAGGAATAAATTAAAGGAAGCATTAAAGATAAAGTGAATTTTGTTAGCATGTGGGAAACAAACAAGAGAACCAAAACAAGAGTGGTAAAAAGGCATAGTGTGAGCAGTCTTCCCTGAATAGGAAAGAAAGAATAAAAATTTTATTAACAAGAGCAAATTTTCCAGGAACATTTTACATAAATGAGGTAACTGTATCTACATTTAATGAAATCATAGAACAAAAAGAACACAAAGCATTTAGTCAGAAAGTAAGCTACTGAGATCTGACAGTTACACCTTTCTTCCTCAAGACCACAGTCACTGTGGCAAAGTATGCTCAACTTCACATCTCATCATTTCACATTCTGTATTTCATCATAAAACTAAATTGTTTTTAAAAATTACAACTGAAGGGTGGGCATGGTGGCTCATGTCTGTAATCCCAGCACTTTGGGAGGCTGACGTGGGCGGATCACCTGAGGTCAGGAGTTTGAGACCAGCTTAGCCAACGTAGTGAAACCCTATCTCTACTAAAAATACAAAAACTAGCCAGGTGTGGTGGCATGCACGTTTGGTGCCAGCTACTCGGGGGCTGAGGCACGAGAATTGCTTGAACCCAGGAGGCAGAGGCTGCAGTGAGCCAAGATCATGCCACTGCACTCCAGCCTGGGCATTAGAGTGAGACTCTGTCTCAAAAAATAAAAAAATAAATAAGTAAATAAATAAATAAAATTAAAAAAATAAGAATTGCAACTGAAATTCATCAAACGTTTGTCTTCTTTCCATTTAGGTGCATAGAGTTTGGAAAACAGATAGGACCTTATCGGGTCCAAATGAACAGATCAAACTATTGTTGGACTATGTAAGATTATAATTAATGTAGATTCTAGTATATGTCCTATAATATTGTATACCATCAGATTTGATAAGTGTATGATCTATGTATTTAAGGCAATAATAAATATTTTGAACACAACAGGACTAATAACTTCACAGTACTCAAATGGTAGGAATGCATAATAAATTTTCTTTCTTTCTTTTTTTTTTTTTGAGACAAAGTCTATCTCTGTTGTCCAGGTTGAAGTGCAAGTGGCACGATCATGGCTTACTGAAACTTTGACCTCCTGGGCTCAAGTGATCCTCCCACCTCAGCTTCCCAAGAAGCTGGGACCACAGGCATATGCCACCATGCCCATCTAATTTTTTTATTTTTTGTAGAGATGGGATCTTACTATGTTGCCCAGGCTGATCTTTGAACTCCTGGGCTCAAGCATCCTCCCGCCTCAGCCTCCTAAATTGCTAGGATTATAGGCGTTAGGTGGCACACCTGGCCCGATTTTCAACTAAACAGTTCTACTACCTAGTCTACATTTTAAAATTTTTATCCAAGTAAGTATGTATATGACATATTTTATATATGCCGTATAGAAATGCTCTTATAGATAAGTATCAAAAATAAATGAAATATTTATCCATTGGAAAAGAATTAAGTGGAAATGATGAAAAATGCCTACCTGTATATATTTGTGAATGTACCAAGAAGCTTGTTTTCCATCATTCACTGATTCCACTGTAGTGTTAGCCAAACCAACGACATCGCCACCTGCAAATACCCATGGTTCACTAGTTTGCATAGTTTCTGGATCTACTTCTGGGAGACCCCATCTGTTAAATTTTATAGGGCTCAAGGCTTCTTTTACTGGAAAAAAAGTGAAAAACAATAGACAATGACTAATCAACAGACAATTCCAAAACAATAATTTTAAAATTAAGAAAAATTATGGTTTAGTTATTATTCCAAGGATTCAAACAACAGTTTTTAGTAAACTGTAAAAATGAAAAGCTAACAAAACATTGGCGTTAACAACACATTTGAAGTGCACTGACTTAACTTTACACCTCACATACAGGAATTAAAGACTACAGATTTGGTCAATGTTTCAGAGCAGACATTTATGTCTACAAAGTATGGATCTATAAAGAAGGAAAGTACAACCTTTTAAATACATACAAAATACATTTTCTAAAACTTTATTCATAGTCATCATTTTTACAGATCTGTTACTACTCATATCATCCCAAACTTGTTCATGTGTGTCACTTTTGAAAGTTACATCATGAATTCAGGTCAATGGCTAATCTCCCTTTTACAACAAAACATTTTATAAAGCAAAATGAGACAAAATATTTAACATTTTCGTTAAATTATTTGCACGTACTATTAAGCAATTTAATAGATCTAGTATATAGTTACATTTAGCCAGCAATTTCTGCTTTGTTTTGTTAAAAGCAACAAATGCAAACATTAACATTAATTCCTTGTGGAAATTGCTCTGTAGAGTAGTTTCGCAATTATTTGCTAAATATGCTGCATTCCAATGAATTTAAAAGAGTCATGGAAGAGGAATGAGGTTGTGCTTCTTTAAGAAAAATATCTAACGAATATTTTGAAAGCATAATACTGACATTTGGAAGAGATCAATGGATGCAATTTAGAGAAAGGGTTGAACAAGAGAAGAAATGAAGAAAGGTGGACAACACCCCATTTGATGGAGTAAACTGAGTAAGCCAGTGTTTAGGATAAAATGTTCTCTCCAGGTAATGATGTCATAATTTCTAAGCAAAGCATCTCAGACTAAGGGCCTTATTCTTTACTCCAACTCAAAAGAGAAAATTTAATCACAACTTAAAGTAAAGGAGGAGAGCTTGGTAGATTTTGGAACAGAAAAGTTAGTTGTTGAAATAATTTATAAATCAAGTATAAGGCAAAATAGCCAAATATAAAAAATGTTATTTTGACACCTAAAACCAGTTTCTTCTGAGTAAAATAGAGAAAAAAAAAAGAATAAAATAAACATTGGTATATATTTGTAGCTTTCTATTTAAAGAATGTTAGAGTTGTAGAAAATTATTGAGGGATTACTGTTGATTGTGTTTTTCCCACAAGACCACAGGTTCCCTGAGAACAGAAATGTGTCCACACTGCTTGCCTCTGTTTCACAGCACACTACAGTTCTTAGAGCAGAGGACACTCAATTGGATTGATGGATGAATGAATGAATGAGTAGACGCGTCAATGATACCATACTCAGGTTTTTATTTTAAAATCTTCTACTGTTTCTATTTGTTTTTTCATCTTTCATTGAGAGGAAAATTAAATATTCATGTAATTACTTTCAAAGCAGAATGGCATTTTGAGGAAATTTTTCTAATGTTTTTAAAGGTCACATGAAAAGAGACCTTTATCATTTGTTCCCCATTGCATAACAGATCATCACTATCATCTGTTGACAGTTACTTGAGTTGCAAGAAAGTCAATAGTGAGTATGGCTCACCAATTCAATCTATTTTAATAATGGCAACTGTAACACACCATCATTGAATGATGTATGTAATGAGCTTTATAAATAGCAGCAAGGGGTAAAAATGAATTCTGTTCTATCAGAAATGACCTTATGTTTCCAAAACTTTGGCCTACAAGAGATATGAAATAAAGATAATTATTAAAACGATTAGAAATTCAAAATTTTATCACTAGGAGATCAAAGCTTTTTTTGTTGTTGTTGTTAAAGTACAGATTTCACTCTAAGCTTGAGCAGGATAGGAATAATTCCTTAGTTATCTCTGAGTCCCACAACATCAATTAGAGTCAAAGATATGTTTACAGTCGGCCCTCTGTATCTATGGGTTCACATCTGTGGATTCAATCCACTGTGCATTGAAAATATCTGGGAAAAAAATAGAATGTTTATGCCTGTACTGAACATGTACACACTTTTTTCTTTCCATTATTCCCTAAACAATATAGTATATCAACTATATATACAGCATTTACATTGTATTAGATATACCATAAGTAATCCAAAGATGATTTAAAGTATATGGGAGGATATATGTAGATTATATGCAAATAATACACCATTTTCTGTAACAGACTTGAGAGCATAGATGGACTTTGGTATCCATGGGGGATCCTGGAACCAAGCCTCCATAGATGTGAAGGGATAACTTTATCGTGAAGTTACTGAAGCTTAAGTAGGGTCCCTCACTTGGATGGGACTCTTGCAAAGCCCTGTGCCTAATTTCAAATCTCTAAATTTTCCTTTTCTTAAAGAAGAGCTCTCAAATTGTATAAGCTTCAGGCCTCATAACATTTGAATCTTCACTTGAGCACAGTGAATTGTACACAGGAGGTGCTGAATAAATGCTTCATAAATTGAAGTTCTTGAAGAATGTGCTTTACCATATTTTAGGATGCAAAAAATGTACATAGAACAATTCACTTTAACAATCCACCTGTCAAAAACTCGGTTAATAAGTAGTCAGGAAATGTTACTCTGAGTTTAATAAGTAACTTTGCATTTCTTAAAATATTTAGCACCAACATCATAAGCCACCCTAGGGGCATTTATTTGTGAATTTAAAAGCACTCTTCTGTTCATGGGCATTTCTATTGTATATGCATTGTGTTATTATGTGTCCCTAAACATTCATAATACTCATGTATACTTCTAAAAATAAGCTTTCTTTCCTCAATATATATTTACCCTTTGAAGTCTTAAACCTGAATATCAACTGTTTTAATTATTTTATCATTTGTAATATCCAGCTAATCTCATTAAAAATCAAATAATTATTTGATATTCTATTCTAAAATAGAGAAAGGATCTTCTTTCATATTAAAAATCATCTCAGCCTCCTTTTGAAAATTAACTACCAAATTTCCTCCTGCTTATTTTGGAGACCTTCAAGTTTAACATGTTCCTAATTTCATTCAAGAAATAAAAAGAAAAACCAAGAGATCACACAGCTGGTTATGAGGTTACTAACATCAATCAAAATAGAGATCATCTGTATATATTTTAATGCCCAATATTTGGCTCATCAAATATCTACAAAAAGATCACTAAGAAAGTAGAACATGGACAACTTTTATAAATATAAGCAATGCTACAGCAGGTCAGAAATGTTTTCTTTAAGTAGCATTAAGCACCAAGAATGACTGTATCACAAGCACCAAGAACGACTGCATGACCAAGAATGACTGAACATCAAATGGTTAGGATCATATCCTTGTACATACAGTAGACTCCATTTAAGCAAACGTAATATTCATATATGATTCATACTATATATGAATTTACTGAAACTTTGTTAAATCTGATTATGGAGCTAAATACTTTTCCTAATTTCAACAATTCTTTTAAAATATAGTGATTATTTTAATTATTTACTCATTTTTTAAGCTTAGAACTAAAATCAAGGATTCAGTGAAAAAATCCATGTGCATGTTATTCATAATTTCCCACAAAGAAATTCATTTATTTAGTTGCTCCTTATGAAGAAGACAATCATCCTCATCGTAACTGTTCTTCTATGAACTCCCCACAGCTCTTTTACATCTCTGCTGATACATTTAACTTGGAATACAATAAAAATAAATCTCAGAAGCAAATCTTCTGTTCTGTCTTTACCCAGCTTGGAAGGAGTGAAAGCATAAGTGGATGAAAAATGTATATTTACATTTGCAAACCAAATAATTGCTTGCCATTTCCTCTGAAGTGTTAAATGAATATTAATAGAAGGATTGTATTATTCCTTTCTTGTTTATAAAATGGGGAGGGGGATTTTCTGTTATGTTCATGCACAGTTTTCTCACAGATTTCCATGAGATTGCTTCTTGATGGAGACTGTGGCATATGTCCCAGGAGCTCCATAGTTGAACAGAAAAAGAACTTGAAAAAGAATCCCAAAACATGCTTATTCACAGTCTATACTATTCTTCAATTGGGAGAGAAATTTGTTAAAATGATATGGTGCCTGGAATTTTATGCAGTCTTTATAAAGAATGAAAACGTCCTTAATTCATACCAAACATTCAAGATTTATGTTAATTTCTGCTTTAATTACTACTATGTTCAAATGAGCTTATTTAAAAAACAAAGACACTCTGAGGTAGCTTTATAACAAGAAATGGTTTTGAAATTGGAACTTTTAGTCAATTTAATGTTATGCATGAAATGATTTTTTATACAGACTTAATGGTATTGTGACACACAAGATCTTCAATAAGCCACAGCTTAAAATTGCAGAAACCGTCCCTCAGGGACACATCACTGGCAGATGCAGATTGCCAAGGTCAATTAAACTGATGTAGCTGTGCTGTCATATATGTAAAAGAGAAACCCACAAGCATATGACAAGTATATTTCTCAGTGTTTATAAAAAGATGTCAAGAATGTTATATTTTAGTACACAAATATAAATTAATTCTCCATACACAATAAAACAATACAACAGATATCATAATGAAAAAGGATTATTAGTATTCTTTGGAGAGTTTGGTGTGTTATAAAACAATGGGGAGAATAAAAACTTTCAACATTTACAATAAAATGATACCTTGAAAACATAGATGAATTCACCTATGTCCTTGTTGTTTAATTTTTACATAACCTATTACTGAGTAGGACCAAAGCACAATGAAACTAAAAGGCGAGCTGAGGTAGTAATCTCAGTAATTCAGTGCTGAAAGCAAAATCTCAGCAAGATCAAATAAATTCTAATTACAAGGCCAGGATACCAGAGTTCTGTTTAAATAGAATAACCTGGGGTAATGAAGGGCCAGAACCAGAGAATGCCTACAACTAAGAATATCAAGTCTGGATGGCTTGAGCTCTGTCTTCACATCTCCCTTCCACCTCTCAGTATTTTAATCAGTATGCTCTCCACAATGAAGATTCATCGTTTTCCTTCTGCCAGTCTCTCAAAAGGTAACCTTGATTCTGCACCTTTCTGCTCCTCCAGGTCCTCAAATACTGTCTCTTGCTCTTTTTAGTAGATTGCATTTGTCATTTTCTCCTCTCCTCTCCTATTTAAAAAAAACTTTGTTTTTGACATGGTTATCTTTTTTCACTGACATCCTTATATCTTCCTTTACCCAATTTCTCAGAGTCATATACTTGGACTGCTTACTTGTCTAACCACCAAATTATTCCTCAAATGAAAATATGGTCTCCACGGTCACCAAATTCTGTGACCTTAGTCTTCAGCCCTTTTGCCTTTCTGTAGCATCTAACAGTTGAATGATATTAATTTGATCTCCTTCTCTGATTTGTAGAATGCTCTTCTACCCTGGCTCTGCTTACCTTTAAACGGTTCTTCTTGGGCTCTAGCCCTTCCTCACCTCTTCATTTTCCTCTTCTCAGCTCTCAAATATTCAGTCCACTGCACTTTCTCTGTCAGAAATCATAGTCATTTAGGGCCTTCAATTTCATCTCTATAAAGATGGCCTCAAACTCTCCCTTGAGCTCTTCCTTTTATTCTGGAACTTCTGGATGCCTGTTTAAGATTATAACTTAATGCTCTAATGTCCCTTCCAAATCATCACATCCAAAACTCAGTTCACATGCTTCCTCTGGGCCTTCCCATCTCATGATTTATTATTGGTGACCTACTTTTTCACCTGCTCTACTCAGTGAGCACCAGTCTTACCTCTGCTTCACTCCTCAAACCTTCTACAGACCCGACTCTTTTCTCTTGCCCCAATGTCAGGAGAAGACCTTGTCCCACATTTCACAGAGAATATAAAAGCTATCACATGGGAACTCTCTTGTCTTCCCATCAGCAAAACTACAAACCTACTGGATCTATACATTCACTCTCTCTCTTCCTTTTTAATACCACCAAGGAACTCTCCCTCCTATCAGAAACCAGTCTCTCCACATGGGCCTAAGAATCCTCTCCTCTTACCTGGTAGGAATTTTGCCCCCATATGCTATATCCACTCTCTTCTCCATTAGCAGCCACTCTCTGCAAATTAGAGGTTTCCAATATGTAGGTACATACATGTACAGTAGTACCTCCCAATTTAAAACCATTCCAGATCTGCATTTGCCTCCAAAGCTTCACTAAAACTTTTTTCACTGAGATGATTAATTGGTTCCAGGTTGCCAAGTTCAGTGATTCTTCTCAATGATCATCTCGCTTCAGTGTCTGAAATAGGGTGAGGTGAGGCAGCCAAAGAACAAAATTTAAGGAGGTCCTTACGCTCAGGGTCATGCAAAGGCAAAGTTGGACAGGCACCTAATGTTCCTCCCTCTTGTGTTCCTTGATTTCTCAGCAAAATTCAACAGATAACCACTTCCTCCTCATGAAAGTCTTTTAGCTTTGCTTCCATGATATCATACTTTCTGCTTTTCCACCTGTCCTCATGATGAGTTTTTAATCATCATGATTGCTTTTTCCTATTCCCTTTTTTTCTTTTCTTTTCTTTCTTTCTTTCTTTCTTTCTTTTTTTTTTTTTGAGAAGGAGTCTCGCTCTGTTGCCCAGTCTAGAGTGCAGTGGCATGACCTCCACTCATTGCAACCTCTACCTCTCAGGTTCAAGTGATTCTTGTGCCTCAGTCTCCCAAGTAGCTGGGATTACAGGTGCTTGCCACCACGCTCAGCTAATTTTCGTATTTTCAGTAGAGACGGGGTTTTACCAGGTTGGCCAGTACCACTCCTGACCTCAAGTAATATGCCAGCCTCAGCCTCCCGAGGTGCTGGAATTACAGGCATGAGCCATCGCATCAGGCCCCAATTCCCTTCTTCAAAACTAAAAATAGAACTTACGAATCTTAGTATAATCCTTGAATCTTGTTTTCAAATATTTCAACATCCAGTCAGTTAACATGTTGTGCCAATCCATCCAATGAAAATTTTATCCTAGTTACTTCTTACATTCCATTAACGTCACTGTCAACTAAAGAACAATGCTAGAAAAAATAATCAATCAGCACTTATGGATCTCTAGTACATGGCAGGCACACTGCTGGATATTTCCATAGAATATCTTATTAGATCACAAAAGAACCCTTGAAGGTGGATATTATCATCCTCAATAAAGCCAAGAGGTAGCAGAGGCAGTATCTGAATCCAATTATTTCTGTCTCCAAAGTCCTGCTGCTTCTGACTTTGGGTGCAGGGGCAAGAGAAAGTCAGAATAAATAGACTCACTACAGCCTCTTAAAATTCAACACTGGGGATCATGGGAGGAACTAAAATGAAGATAGAAATAGCAAAGAATTCTAGTCTTGGCTAGCTTCACAGATTCAGCCTTGAGAGCATCCTTTCCAATGAAATCTTTTTCCCCCCCTTTCTGGTGAATTAACCACTAACAACTTTCTGTTACACTAGGCACTATGTGACTTTATTTCAATTATTTGTTTTACCTCTGCTACTCCTAAGTTCAGATGATATATTTAAGTCAGCTACTTCCCCAGCATCTAGAATATAATTGGCATATAAGCGGAATCTAATATATGTTTTTTGGTCTAAAAATGTAGTATTTGTCTGTTCTATTTATTTAGCACTCATATTATTCTGTGTTAGTTATTTTTCTTCCAGGTCTTATTTTCACAATTAGAGAGTCAGTTCATTGTGTGGAGAAAAAGTGTTTCCACAGTGAGAAAGAATGGGCACATACTGAATTTCTTTTGATCGATTTAACTATTTGGTTTCCCGACTGCTATGGTTAGATAATTTTCAGTTTGAATATGCTGGTAGAATTCAGGCAGGGTAAAGTACAGATCTGATATTCTCCCTCACCCTGTTCAGGAAAAACTTAGGCTCCCTGAGTTGAATGGAAAAGATAGATGTCAATAATAGCCTATAGCAACTCCTTTTGTGTTATTTGTATTCTATTGGGAATTTCATTTCCATTTCCTAAACTGACCAACAAACCAATTCAGAATTAAAACAGTCCAAGCACTTCACCTTGAGTTGCTTATTTCTCTGAAATAATTCTAAGACACTGAACTCCTTGAACATTGGATTTCATTTTACCTGGAAGAGATCTCCTCCTTGAAGTTAAGTATATAGGAATTGTTTTCAAATTCTCTGTTGGATCCCCAAATGCTGTACTTTGATTTGTTTATTTATATTTAATGATACCATCTATTTAAGACTGCAAACTCCTTGAAGGAATAGATCATCCTTTAATCTGGTTTGGACCATAATCATTATAATTCTATGCACATTTGGGTGCTTAATATTTCTTGATAATTATGATACAGTGAAAAAATAGAAGGGGTATTGAAAATTTTATGTATACTTCTCAGTGAACAAAGTTTTTAAATGATGAATTATGTCATCAAATGATATAAACAATTACTGAAAGGGGTTAAGAAAAATGTTTCATATAAAATCCCCATTTGCTGCATTTAATGGAAAAATAAAAACAAATAGGAAACCAGCAGTAAATTATACTTGTGAAAATAATATTATTAAAATATAAGTGAACACTGAAAAATATTTTAATTAACAAAATAAATCAAATGGAAAAGATTCCCTAAATAGAGCTTTAAAAGTAAGTCTATGTGTGTCTGACTGCCATGACTAATTATGTATCCATGTAATGTGTGTTCAATTTGGGCTTATTTAAATAGCAGAAATGCTCATTAGCTGCAGTATATCTGTGAAGCTTCAGTAAACAGTTTAATGGTTTTTATGTTTAACCAATTTCATAAGTTCCTGTAATTTTAGCTTTAGCAGCTCATTAATGTTATTTTTTGATATCCATCTTACAGCTTTTTTTTTTTCCTTGTCAATCGTCAGTAGGCACACTCAATGCAAACTTAAAACACACAGTAGAATTTTGTTTAAACAATTTTAGTACATAAATAAATGTGCAATTCAAAAGTATAGTTTCTTTATATAGAGAACTAGCTGTATTATCATGTACTCAAGAAATACCAACATTGGCAAAGGCCATATCTAATAGGGATAAAACTGAGAGTAATGGAAAACATTTATTGAGTGCTTTCATCAGCATGTAGCTGGTTCTGGGCTAGGCATTGTATATACTATCTCTTTGGATCCTCACAAAATAGGTATATCTCAATTTTATAGTTGAGCAATGTGAGATTGAGATAAGTTACCAAGGTCACACCCTTAGGATTTAAACCTCACTAGAAATCAACTACATATGTAGTTGGAAAATGCCTGAAAAATCCACAGAAGCATTTGGAGATACACACCTAGACCTCAGATGAGGGCACTGTACCTTGGGATTAAATAAATCACAAGTCTGGGTAAAGTTGCCAAAGAAAGAATAAAAAAACAGGTGAAAACAGAATCACCCACTTATTTTTAAAGTGTCAGCAAGCATAACCTGAACTAAAGCTACAGAATGATTCCTCGGAGTTACATGAGAATTAAAATATATCTGAGCCACACAAGCCAAGTAAAGAGGTAATTTCAACAAGTATCAAATACAAAAGAAATATAATGTAGGTAAATAGATTGATGCCCTGGAGGTCAATGAACCATAAAAAGGTGACACTTGGAGTTAAACGGTAAAGGCAAAAAAACAGAATTCTGAAAGGGGTTAAGGACAAAGTATCTGGCAAAGACGTAAGACTGTGTATACAGGCTATTCTTCCTAGGGGTTTGATAATTTTTAATAGGAAAAATAGCAAGTCATTACCTTGCCTTCATTCATTCAATTAGAAAAAAAAAAAAAAAACAAACAAAAAACTTTTTTTGATCCCTCATGTATTAAATCCTGGTGTAGGCACTGTAGTAAACCACAGATAAGAGACCCGTCCTTGCGTGTTGTAAATTTCATCTGGTAGAAGACAAAAAATGAAAAGTAAACAAGTAAGTTAACTATATGATAGTGAAAATGGTTATGAATAGTGTTACATGAAAAAGACTTGTATAAGATAAGGGAGGTGAGAAGCAGAAGGGGTGCTTTAGATCATAGCAATTATGAAGGGTCAGAGAGTGCCTCTGATGAGATGGCATCAGAGCTAAAACATA
Organism: Piliocolobus tephrosceles; assembly: GCF_002776525.5. Taxonomy (NCBI): domain Eukaryota; kingdom Metazoa; phylum Chordata; class Mammalia; order Primates; family Cercopithecidae; genus Piliocolobus; species Piliocolobus tephrosceles. The sequence continues at coordinate 124,082,082 of NC_045434.1, read as the reverse complement.
AAGGATAAGAATAAACCAGTCACATTATGATGTAGAGGCAGATTATTCCAAGAAGCGGGAAAGGTGGCAAGGGTATTAAGGATGAGATGCAGTTATAGCACATGAGGAGTTGAAGGAAGGTTTTATGTGGGTTAAGGAAAGCAAGGAAGACAAGAGAAAAATTCTGAGAAATAGGCAGGGGCCAAACCAATGAACGTGTTATAAACTGTGGTAAGAAGTCTATCACAATAAAATAGGACAGCATTGGTGGGTTTAGAACAAAAATATGAAATTAAATAATATCTGATTAGAAGCTCATTCTGGTAGGATTATATGGAAGTGAGAGTAGAAGCAGGATGACCAGTCTTAGGAAACCATTCTCAATGCAAAGTGAAAACGTCCAGCGTCTGACCATTTCCCTCAACAGAAGGAGGGCTGGCTGGCCTTCAGGACACCTCACAAATACAACACTTTCATATGCTTTTGACCTTACTGTTAATTTTCAGTGCAGACATTTAGAATAAGTCACTTCATTCTTTTCATTCAACCATTTATTCATCTCTTCACTCATTCATCCATTTGGTGAATATTTATTGAGTTAAGGACTGTGCTGGATCTTTGGGTTAAAATATAAATAAAGTACCCTGCAGTGGTACTGTCAATATACTTTAGAATATATAAGATATACAGAGTGAAATAGAAGAGCAAGAATCAAAAAGGAGAAGCATATTTAACTACATGGTCCCTATGTGTGTGTAGGAAACATATTTAATCTACATGCCTCTTTAGATTTCCAGGACCACAATTCTGGAATAAAATTCACATAGCTAAACACTAAAAACATTTCATGAATTAGCAATGATATGTTTTTCCACCCTTACTCTATTATTTCTTATATACCTTATAATCTAGACAAAGAAACTCCCCCATGTACTTATCCAGCCTGTTTAACTATAACTGGAATGTGCTTTCAATCCCTGTCTCTGTTCTAATTCCTACCCAATCCTCAACTATTACAAATGTCACTGCCTCCATAAAACCTTTTAATTCTTGCTGCTGGAAGTCATCTCTCTACCCTGTATGTTACACTAGCAATTTATCTGTTTCTCCTGAGTCACTTTCTACCAAAAGGTAACTTCATTTGCATGCATCTTTCCTCCTTTATTAGACTGCAAGCTCCTGCAGATGGGGACAATGTACTTATTTTTGTGAACTTTAGAGAACCTAAAAGAATCTTGTATAATTAATACAAAACACATATAATAAATACAGAATGAAAGAATGGGAAGTAACATCCCACAAGCATGTAGGAGGGCAGATTAGAAGGATGTCAAAATTAAATTGAAGCATTTGGTTTTAATCCCACCATCAGGGAAGAACAGTTTTAGATTCCAAAGTATGAGAGTAATGTGATGAGACGGGTGATGTAAAGTTCATTTGGCAACAGTATGCAAATATAGGGAGAAACGCTGGGTCACGTTAAACCAAACAAATTGTAAATACACTTTGAAGAGGGCTTGGAAGATCACTGGATATTTGGGAAACACATACTATATAACATGCTTGTCATTCTTTCACATACTTGTATGGAAAAAATGGTTAGGTAAGTCTTAAATACATTTTAAAGAGCTTCAGAATTACAAAATATAACAAGTATGGTTGTTAAAGGGAAAAAAAAGGTTAGCACCAGATAGCATTAATCCACATACTGTTGGGCAGGATCCTCAAATGGATGTTAACATGAATACCAGTTTCCTCCTCCAACAATGGCAGTATATTACATTTGAATTGAGTAGCTTCCATATTTTGGGAGTACATAATAAATAAGATTTAATGTAATTTTCCAATTTATACAATAGCATACATGCAGGTCAATGTCTTCTTGTGTTGAGACAGAGTCACTCTGTTGCCCAGGCCAGAGTGCAATGGCATGATCTTGGCTCACTGCAACCTCCGCCTCCTGGGTTCAAGTGATTCTCCTGCCTCAGTCCCCCAAGTAGATGGGATTGCAGGCGCACACCACTACACCGGGCTACTTTTTGTTTTTTCAGTAGAGATGGGGTTTCACCATGTTGACTGACCAGGCTGGTCTCAAACACCTGACCTCAAGTGATCCACCCGTCTCGGCCTCCCAAAGTTCTGGGATTACAGTCATGAGCCACCACGCCCGGCCAAATGTCTAATTTAACCAGAGTATTTTAGATAGGGATGTTGTCCTATTTATATTGTGCTTTGAGCCAAGAACACAAATGCAAAGTAATTAACAATAATAATCTCATTCTGCAATACAAAATACATATCATTAAGAACCTTAGTATAATTTATATTATCATTTTATAATTTAATTAAATCTTACATCTTGATTTTACATCTCAGAGCAGCTTAGTTTAGTTTAACATTTCACCAGCATATTAGGTTTCAGAATAACCTTTTACTATACTATAAGCTAACTAGTATTTAAAATGAAAATATTATAGGCTGTGGTCAATAAAGCTCAGTTTATCTATTACACTGTCTGTACCTATTACATTAAATACATCTATTACACTCACTGTATGTTCAAAACCATTGGCTATGTTTTATGATTTCTGTTCTCTGAAACAATTACGTGATTTTTGTTTCCATTTTCTACCTTCTTTCCCTAACAAAACTTATTACATGCCACTGCTCTACTTCTTATATGTAATCTTTGATTTGAGGGAAAACCACTGATTTATCCACTGTCTCCCTGTAAGAATGCATATGATATCAACCACTAGTGAAACCTGGAAAATAAAGATAAGGAAAGGCTCCGAACACAGCTATTCACTGGGGAAACAAACCTATTCCTATGCAGTTATTAGAGGGAAGTAAAATAATTACAGAAATATCATGTTGTGCTTCAAATGGATATCTAAGGCAGTTGTAAGTGATGTGATGTTGATTCCAAATCACTTTCAACACTGTTATCAGTTTGACCTCCCTCCTCATCACCTCCACCCTTTTAAAATAATTCCAAAGAAAAACTGTGCAAGGATTCCATTACTTTGGATAGTTATTCTGCAGAAATGCTAGTACTTACATTAGATTCCACTACTTCATCCTCACCCTGCACAGTATATTTCATAATAGAAAGATGATTAATCTTTCAACCAAAGAAAAATATTTCTGGTAATAAGAACAATTTTTGAAACATGTACAGTGTTCCAATTAGGTTCCTGAAAATTCTTCTTGCCCAAAATATAATTAAAAGCAAGGCAATGTACAAAGAAGACAAAAATCGTTCATTTTCATCATTTGGCAATCGATACAAAGAATCTATCCATGCTATTATTCAGGCATTTTAAAATAACATGGCAGCACATGAGGAACTATGTGTATTAGTAAAAAGTGGACAGGAGGTAGAGAGAGTACCATGGAATAAAACTGTCCCTTGATGTCATAACCTCCTTAAAATATTTACCATCAGAAAATCAACAGTAACAAAAGCTGACTTTTTTTCTCTTCATATTATGGAATATGAGAGGCATCTGGATTTCCAGAATAGATGCCACATATACTCTTTTATCACACTTTTAAGAAGCTGTTATTTAAATGATAGGCTATAACACCTTTCATTAATTAATTAAATCAATGAATAGCTCCTGTTGTAGGCATTAAGATATAGCAGTGAAAAGACAGGAAGATGATGTATAATAAATTCCAATTTTAGTCATTCTCTGTTTCCTTAGTTCTAGTTAATAGAACTAAGTAATAGTTATAGTAATAGTTAATGTAATAGTTAATAGTCTAGTAATAGTTAATGACTGTTTTCAGTCATTCTCTATTTCCTTAGTTCTAGTCCCCTGCTTCAGTTGTTCAACAGCAAATCCAAATTCAACACACCACCCTTTCACTCATATCTCTTCTATCTGCTACATTTGTGAGTTCTGTCAGCACTATAAACACCTGTTTACCTCCCAGCCACCTACCTCACATCCAATCCTCTTATCAAGCAGATAACCAAATCCTGACTATTCTACTTAAGAAATATATCTTGATTCCGAATTTTCTCCTGTATTTCCACTTCCTCTAACTTAGTCATGGTAACTACTGAAAACAATTATTTTAATCATTTAACTAGTCTTTCTTAATTTAAGGCCATCTTTCTCAAAATTACTGACACGGTGTAGTTCCACACTCCTGATGCTGCCTTCCATGTAAAGAAACAATCATTTGTGTAACATTCAGGGTGTTGCATTGCACCTTTCTCGCCTCTCTCCAAAACGCTAAAATAGAATTCAAATTAGTGAATCTGGAAGAAGAAATGAGGCGTATATAATCCACCCTGGTCAAACCTATAACTTGAGAGCTGCCCATTTGAGTATAGGTTCTTTCTGCCCTTATACTGAAAATGTTACTGTGCCAGCTTCTCATAATGGCATTTACTGTGTGGGATCATACCCTGTGACTGAATAACTCTACCTAATTCAGGAACCAAATTTAGAAAATGCATTTGCCGACTAATATGAACCATCTCAAAACGTGGTTGCTTATTTTCTAGCCCCCAACTATTTGAAGATTATTACAAATGGTGCAAAATCCAAGCAGAGAGAGGGAAGCTCTAACACCTGCTAGAATTACCTCATTCAAGACAAAGAGCTCTTCCTTATTTAAACTTCCTCATTTGTCACCTGCACATCTACAGCATAAAATTCAAAATCCCTACTTTAGCATATAATCCTTTGACTCCACATATACTTTAGCCATATTTCCTTCCATCTTATCCCTACCTGCTCCCTACCCTTATGTAACCACACACCATCTGGTTCAGCAAAACAGAATGCCTCCCCATTGTCTGGGCATATGAGGTCATTTTGTCAGCCCATACTTCTGTATATGATGTTCTCTGTAACAGGGAAACTCCTACTCAAGCTCTAAAACCCATTCCAAATGTGATCTCAAATTAGCACACTGTGTTGCTATATATGTATTTACATGTCTGTTTCTCTCATTAGCCTATAGGTCCCTGAAGGGCAATGACTCTTTTACTTATGTCTGTATTCCTAGTGCCTGAGCAGTGCCTGGAACACAGTCGTGCATCAAGAAATCTTCATTGCACGGTGAATAATGAGAATGAATAGTAGAAATTATAAAATAAAAAGTTCTATTTTAGAAATACAAATGAAAAATTCAGACCTTCATTTATGAAGATGAGAACATGCATGAAGTAAGTAGGCTGATGACAACTTTGTAAAGACATATTTTTTTTACAGCTTTTTAAAATGACTGTAAAATGACTATTTAATCTAACAGTGTGGTGTTGAGCAAATTGCATAATCTCCCTGTGGCTTCCCTCCCTTCCACCCCCGTTCCACCTGGAAACTCCTACACATCACTCAGACTTCAATTTACAACCCACTTCCTCTAGGAAGCTTCCCTGAATGCTTAGACTCTGTTCTGTGCTTCCTTGGGAATCTAAACTTCTCAAAGTACAATTTATTGTAATTATGAGTCTCCCCCGTTAAAATGTGCATTCTTGGAGGCAAAGTTTGAATTTCTCTTTTCACTACTTTATCCCTGAAACCTACCTTAAAAGAGAGCCTGCACTAGCCATCATATGTTATCTAAAAACCTGTGAAGTGAGGGGATTAGAATATATGATCTCTTAGGTCCCTTCTAGCACATTTAGAAATATAAATAAGGAAAATCCTAATGCAAGTTATTGTATTGTATCCAGTGTATTATACCAGACTGATTACTTTAGTTCTTAATGTTAAGTAAGAATGTCATTCATTCTTATTTAAATTAATCCCTAATAAGTCCCTTCCTCTAGTGTTTTGCCATTAATCAAAAAGATATCCTAACTAGAAATATAGTGCAGTGTTCTTTAATCTGTTCTTTGAAACTTCATTGTAAATATTTGTTTATTAAAATGCATGCAACAGTGAAAATCTGACCAATTATGATAGCTTCTCAAATCAGTATTCCATTTCCCTCTTCCCCTTTATTTTTGATATCAGAAATTTTGTAAGCTAAAGGCCACAAAGAGTGGATAGTTGTTCAAAGAAAATTTTGCCACCAGTAGCTTCTATAAGAGATGTTTTGTTGTTTGAAAAATAGAACATGATGGTAACCAAAAACTGGGGTTTCTTAAAATGTCCTAGCTTTCTCAATTTCATTATAAATTACCAAATAAGTTACATTTTAATACGGAGTAAATCAAATCAAACATACTGATTCTGGGTCTTTTAAAGCATAAGTAACTACCATTTCTGAATACTTAACTCATCTAGTGCTAACATTAAAACATTTTTCACAGGTTTTTCCCAATACCTAAACAATTGAGAAAAGAAAAATGGACACATTTGAACAATTCTTGACTTTTTGCATCATCAGAATCTTAGCAAGCCATTCCTTAGCTAACTGGCAATTTCTAGTTCCGAGTTAGGCCAGAACAAGGCAAATTAACCCATGGCCTGCACCTTTTCTCAGTATGGGGGCAAGTGAATCAAAGCTACACTCAAAGCTGCTATTGACAGAATGTTTGATTTACCCCATGAGGCTTTCAAAAACTTTTCTGAGGGCCTTCTAATAAGAGGAACTGATGAGTGATTTAAATTTTTTTTTTATTTTTCCTGAAAACTCTCCCTTATGGAACTAATTGCAATCAATGTTATCAAGGGAGTTGATTTCTGAGAGTTGCATTAAAGATTCAGAATTATCTAGGTTTTGTGTTTCCTTGTTATCTCTAGTTCCCAGTGAGTGAGCAGAAAGAAAATGAAGGCAGTGGGTGAAGTATATAAATTCCTTTCCTAAGAGAAGGGTCGTCGTATCTTCCGTGGCTGTGCCCTGAGCTCAGTCACCTTGTCTCCGCGCTACTGAGCAGTGTGGTGCAACATGATGCTGAGTCCATCACTATTCATCCTAACGTCTTCCTTCTTCTGAAAACATGGGTTTTAAATCTTAGTTATGTAATCCCATAATTTTCAAGCATTTAAAATCTCAAACTTAGCTGAAAATTCAAAACTGCCTTTCTTTCCTTAAAATACAAATGAACAATCCTTATACTAAACAAACAAAAAAATTTGGTCCAATTTCACCATTTCTAAGAGGAAGAACCAAAGTCATTTAAAAATATGTGCTTTTTACATATCGTATTTTTAGAAATTCAAAATGGAGATTTCTAACAACTAAAAATAGTTGAAAAATTGTTTTCAATGGCATGAAAAACATTAGAATTGATAATAGTTTAAAAATATATAATACAGTTACAGACTGTTCAATCTTTTTTCAGGAAAAAAAAACCTAACCAAATATATGGAACATTTTCTTATTAAAAATATCATGAATGTATGAGCATCTGCTTCACTTATTTACAAAGTCATGTTGACAGAGCCTCCAAGGTTCCTGATGAAGTCTTGATATTCAAATGATTTTATTCCTAAACAACATGAATAGCTACATAAAAGTTAATATAAATCAATTTAATTACTAAAATGTGGTTTTGTTACAGATTAATAATAACATCTGAACTTAAGCTTACTATATGCTAGGCCTATAAGTAAATGCTTTACATATATTTTTAATTCATTTCTTCTAAATAACTCTTAATGTTGATACTATGGTCATCCCCCTTACACCATGAGGACCATGAAGAACAGGGAGACTAAGTAATTCTTTAAGACGATGAAGTTAGAAGGAGAGCCAGGTTTCCAGCTAGGCAGCCAGGCTCCAGAGACCCTACTCTCAGCCAATATACCAGATAGACTCTAATTAGTGTAATATTTATTGTATTATGAAGAATGCAACAATTTATGACACAACAAAGGAAAAAGTCATAGCAATAGAATAATAGAATTATTTTTCTAACTTTTACATTTTTCTAAGAAAAATAAACCAAGCAGATCCCATCATAGGAAAAAATAGTAACTCATAATAAAATTAATACCCTAACATGAATCAAGTCAAGTCAAATGTACTGATATTTCTGTGGATCTATTATGGGCACACTAATATGTCGGTTGCTATTGTGACTACAGTTTAGTATAAAGGTACACTCCTTGTCCTCCTTGGAGTTTATACGATGATTTGAAAATAAAATAGATTCTGGAAGATCACAGAAAATAAAACTTTACAAAGTCAAAATTTCAAATAATGAAAGACTGGTTGTGGTACAATGTATGGAAGAGGCACAGAATCACAGAATGAGCTACAGTACATTCATTCAGTTGTCTGAAAGCATATTCAACAAACCATACAATTATGTCATCCAGATCTCCTAGGAATGTGAGGACAAGGTCAACCTTATTGCCTCGGTTGTAAAAATGAAGCCATGAGATTACTGAAAGGGGGAAAGAATTCTTACTAATTCAAAACCAGCAGAAATTTGGGCCCACTTAACAACTGGCAGTTTGGTTCCAACAAGAAAGAGGAGAGATACACTATAAAACAAACAACAAATCAATTAAACCTGACATTGTACCAACAAACAAAAAGAAACATAATTCAGTTCAATAAATACTGACAATAGTGTTTAGCAGAAGAGGAAACGTCCTATATTAGGAATTATATCTATTTATATCTTATATATAAATATGTATTCATATATTTATATTATACATATAAGTATAATAAAATATACATATACATATTTTAAATAAATGTTTAGAACTTTCCAGTGAATGGAGAATATTTGTAAAGGAGAAATGCAGTTACAGAAAGTTTGTGCTTAATCTCCTGATAGCCTTTATAGTCTATCTAGAAAAATAAAATCCCAAGTTAATGTGGTAAGACCTGGAATCGTACATTCTTAGAGGGAATAGAGGAGACTTTTTTTAAGTGGAACTGTTTTGAGTTTTTCACAAGAAAGATATGTAAGGCTGAGGTTACATCAATTGAGTCAGAAATTAGACACCATTGCTTTTAAAATTTGAGCTAGTGTTTAATGAAGTATTCAATTAAATTATGCTGATCAACATATATATTCCATGAACATGGATATGGAATATGTAGTCTTTTGTTCCTACTTCCCACTCCCTGGTACAATCCAAAAAGTGGTGGATGAAATATAATTATGTAAAGTAATGATAATTACTTATCACTCTTATTATCCTTAGTGGCAATGAAATAATTAGCAACTATAATCCCAAAATCTTGTCCAAGTTTATTTTATAAATTTGATATACTTATCTTTTCCATAAGCTCTTGAGGCACTTACCATTTTATGACAGGAAATGTTTATTACAGATATATTAGGTGCATAACACTAAAAAAGTTATTTTACATTCTCCATTGTGAAACAAATTTAGAAACTTACAAAGATTGTGTAATATTTCAGAAAATACTGACATTGAAAATGTAATCTCCTTTTAGTTTTCCAAGTAGCTTACCTTTTCAGGTTCTTATTATTGATATATTTGAGATTTTAAAAGTATTTTCATTTAAAATATTATTGTAATCAGACTGCTGAGAGTGCCATTTATCACTGTACTTTATATGTACTCTGTCAAGTTTACTTCATTACTTGAATTTTTCAGCATGTCTTTATGTAATGCATTTACCAAAGATTTTCTGTTTTACCACTAGGAAATGTGCCCTGTGTTGGATGCTGGGAGTAATAATTCAACAGGGAATGGAAGAAAACATAGCTGGATTCACAGAATGTATATAAGACCAATTGCTGATGTTCTCAAGTGTTGAGAAGTGGAAGCTTTATACCATAGTGTAAGATAACATTGGTACATTTAATAAATACTGTAATTAGAAATTTGAACTGGGGTAAAATTTTAAACTTTGGCTATGGGGAGTACTAATGGTACCATTTGCAACAACAGTAAAGTTGAGAAAAGAACTGTTTTAGGTAAATCTGCTAAGGTGAACTTTTTTTTTACTTTGTGCAAATATCTCTCTTAATGTACACATTCCTCAGGTTGTAATAAAATTAATTGATTACAGATCTGCCTCCACACCTAGTCTATGGAATTTTAAATTCCATGCAATGACTTGCTCATTTTTGTACTCTCTAGAAAACATTTTGGTATTTGGCATTCATTAGGTACTCAGCAAATGTTTGTCACATGCACGAACAAAAATTTAGTATGAAAAGAGAAATCGGGAGTGGAAAACTAGATTTCAGAGTCATTTTTACACAAACAGGAAATAGTGCCTACTGTTAAGTCTAGCCACTGTCTGGCACACAGAAGTTCATTTATATATCTTGAGGAATGAATGCACATACGAATGGACAAATGAAAGAATGAACAAGACATTCAGTTCACTGAAGAAATAAATATATTAAGGAGAGAAAATGAAGAAATTCTGAACTTAGGAAAGTAAAACGCTAGAGGAAGAAAAGCAGTCAGTGATAGGGTTGGAAAGGAATAGTTAAAAGAAGAAACAAGGAAATAAAGTGTCACAAACAAGAATGTGTTCTAGTTCTGTTTCCAAGTCTTTCACATTATTTCACTTTAATTCTGACAATAGTTCTGAGAGGTTGAAAGATAAGGTATTATTATGCTTGTTTTTTTAGTAGATAGAGAAATTGAGCCTCAGGAAGTTTAAGTGACTTGGAGGAGAGCATTTTAAACAGAATTCTTAACATTATCAATTATAAAATGTAGAAAATATAATAAGGACTGAAAAAATGTCACTGCATTTGACATGCAGTTCATTGAAGTCTGTGCAAAGTGAGGTTGAAAAGGAGAAAAGTAGAGGGGTGGAAAGAGAAGTAAACATTTTAAGAGATGAATGCATTAAAACAGGTATCACATATGTGATTATCACTAGGTACCACGCAGAAATGACATCATATAGTGCTAGGATGGGGCGGAATTTATGGTAGAAGACGGTTAACATGAATATCTTCTCTTCTTACCCAAATGGACAGCTTGCTTCCAATAAAATGCTTTTCATTGTATTTTACATATATGTGTGCACATGACAGTTTTCTGACTTTGAAACTTTAAGATTTTAAATTTATTGAGTAAGATCTGCTTGATCAAATTCTAACAAATACTGCTTCTGTGACTCCTTTCTTTAATGTTTTCCATCCAAAAAAACAGTATCAAAAACATTTGGATGGAGTCCAGGAATGAATGCTATCTCACATTGCAGCTCTGTCAGCTCCCCTCTCACTTGGAGAATAACGTCTTATTAATGTAAATATGGAAGGCTCCTGGTAAAGTTAGTAATTGTACTTAAGGATAATTTCTACAGGCAGTTTATAATTTCAAATCAGAAGAGGAAAAAAAAAAAACATAGCGAAGAAACATTTTTTTCCTTGACTTCTCTAAATGTGTAAGAGGTGGCATACATGAAGTACTAGAAGAAATATACACAGTAAATTCTGTAATAAAATGCATAAATTGTGAAATGACCTAGTCAAACTTGAATAGATGAAATTTTCTCCTTCATATTTTATATGCTAACTTAAATCTTTTATTCTTCATACATACATGCACAAATACACATGCCCGCACACACACATACAAGCACAAGCTTATAAAATCATATCTGAGATTGCAAAAGCTGTTTCCTGAGTCAAATCTGTTTAGCTTTGTTTAGGAAAAGATAATTTTTATTAATATTGGGATTGCCAATTATGGAACATAAGTTTAAATACTTAAGCTAACCTTTTTGGATAGGCAAATAATCAACAGAATTGCTAGTTAAACATGATTCAACATTTTATTCAAATTTTGGTGATGTACATAGTATTTAATAGTTAGAAAAATGGGATTTTTAAGATAATATAAGCACTTTACGTATTATTCTTTTTTCCTTCCTGAATTCAGTTAAATAAATAAACCATCCTGTGACTATGTCTACATACCACATAAATGTCTACATAAAAAGTGACAAATGTAGGCCATCATCCAGCTATTTGAAAACATTTATCTTAATGACATTAAACATCTGGATGTTTCCAAATACCAAGATGTTTGATGTCCTGCAGATAAAATATCTCATGACTAGTTGAATCCTTTACCTATCTGTGGCATAAAAATATACATTTTCATGTATATATCTCTTCCAACTTCAGACAAAAAATGTAATTTTAGCATGGATATCGTAGGAAGTCATAGACAGGAATCATCAGGTTTAGAGAGATTTTTGGTTTGGTTGTTCTTAATGAATCTCTGACCTAGAAAAACATATTTTATTTTCCCTTCACAGAACGACAGAGTTAAGTGTCATTTCAATAATATGAATTAAAAGGTAAAAGGATTCGTAAAATGAAGGTACCTAGACACATAAGCTTTCATCTATAATGACCTACAAAAACACTATATGTGGGAAAAGTATAATATAAAGTAGTCTTATTGACTGAATCATTATTCAATTGAAATGTTATATAAAACATTTCTTTCTCTCATCTTTTCAAAAAACATTGTTTTTTCTTAGCATGTTCATTTATGACATCCAGGTGAAAATGACAGACATTTAAACTTTATAATTTGATAATTCTGACGTCTGAAGTGATGATCTGGCACAAGGATGGTAATAAACACAAATTCTATTTTTGGCCATTCATTAGATTTTAATTTGTCTGAATCATTGAAGATTGGCTGTTCCAACTATTCTACCTCATTTTCTTACTCTAGTCTAATTGAAGAAAAAGCAATTCTTCTATAAGAAACAAGGCAAATACTGTTATAGAGTAGAATATGTGTTTTAGTTATAAACATAAAAGAAAGATTAATGTTCTTTTCAATTCTTGCCACTGTAAAAATAATTCTGTATAAGCATTAAATACCATTTCTAAGCCTTTTGAATAAAGATTGCTTTTACATCTTAACTAGAAAGAAAAATAAATGTTAAAGTGAAAAACAATTCCCTGAAAGCTAGAAACTATTATAGCACTAAAATAATAGACAATTGCATCACACATTTCAGCTCCCAGCACTGTACCTTTAGGATCACTCAGAACTGAACCAAAGGCACTGATGACCACATCGGCTTTCAGATGGACCATCTGATCTTCATCTTCGTTCCATTTTCCAGTTTCATCTTGCTCTGTCCGAACAAATTGCATAGCAGTAATTCTCCCACCTTTTACTATAACCTTCCGTGGGGACAGGAATGGCAGAAATTCACACTTTTCTTCCTTAGCAAGTTCCATCTAAAACAAAACAGAACAGAAAAGAAACTTGAAAATGTTTCTTATTCCATACAGTATTTGATTTCTAATTGAATTATACATGCTAAAGCTTATGATATTAAGTCAATATGCAGCTTTTTCTTTCACCAAATCTGAGTTTCAGTTGCCAGTTATTTGCATTTTGTAAATCACTGACTCAAGGAGTCTTGAATTGGAGTAGTAATGTGGACGTTTATAGATCACGGCATCATAAGGTATTTCTCAAGTTTTAAGTACTGCATGCTCTACATTTGGTAGTTAGTGAGGTTTCTGACCATAGTAGCCTATTATTTTTATGTTTTCAATTCAGTAGATTAAGCTCTCTTTTTAAATCATGCTGCATATTAAAATAAATACTTCTGTTTATTACCAGGCTGCATATATCCAAGCTGGAAAAAAGTCAATAAAGTGGGTGAGCCAATCTGTGCAAGTACATGATTAGAATGGTAGGTAGGAGAAAAAGACTAGAGAAACTCTGCAGAACTAAGAAAAAAAAAAAAAAAAAAAAAGTTCTTCCTTTTATAAAACCACAGAAGCAAATACTATAAATGAAAAATTGAAGACAGTGAAACAAGCATGTTCTCCTGATGAATCTCCAGTTCTTCCCCATTTCCAACATAATTCATTCTGCCATAAAATCTGGATACCCCGGTTTCTGTTTGTTTTCATATGCATCATGGAATGTTCATTGAGACAGAATATTAATATTGACTCATTTGCTTATTTTTCCATTAATTGCTTTTGGAGCAATCCAGACCTTTTTCAATGTAATCAGAAGTACTATGTTCAATGTTCCTTTCTTAAAAAATGCAAAAATGTCATACTGAAGTGTTTTGGGATGTTCAGTCTTACTATTTTCCTTCACTCTGAAAGCCAGGCAGATTCTCAATAGGATCCCTGAGTAATGTTTCCACTGAGGTTGTGTGTATGAGGCTTCAAACTAAGAGTTATCTGGGCTTTGTCAATATGAAAAAACTAAGACATAAAGTAATTAACTCAATGCTGTAATCAGGCCATGGGCCCATTTTTCAACAACCTGTCCAGAACTAGTGCCATGAATCACTATCACCTGGAAGGTTCCTTAAACCAGACTGCACAGGACCGTTTTCAGAGTTTCTAACGAGGTTTAGGTGAGGCCTGAGGATCTGCATGTCTAACAAATTCTTAAGGTGATGCTATGCTTCTAGGGCACAAAAGATACTTTGTTAACCACTGTCTTTATTAGATTATAGCTGACTGGCTCAGAACTTGGTCTCTATGACACATTTTCAAAGACAGTAATATTGCTCCTAGGGAGCAAAAATTAATTCTTAGGAGAAAGAAAAAAATCCTTAGATATCATAATGGTCTGGTCCCTTCAAAGAGCTGAAGTATATAAACAGTTATACAGTATATCTATGGTACTAAAATTATAGCAGGGAGGATTAAGAAAAATCTAAAGATATTCCCAAAAGGGGTAAGAATAAAATGGTTGGGAAACACTGATCTATACCATACATTATTATGAAGCTACTCAATATATGTCTTATTTAGGATTTTGAAAAATATTGTCATTAAAGGCTTAAAAATTGGAGCCACATACAAATTATTACACAGTCTTTCCCTTTTTATTATGAAAATCAAGAAATTAGCAATATAAAAAAATAACATGTGGGATGTTATGGTGGTAAATATACAAAACAGTTGATATAAAACTGCTCACTCCTCAGAAAGGAAGATTAGAGGTAAGTGGAATCGAAAAAAAATTGGAATCTGCTCTGCTGTTTATTTGGGATAGTTTCCTTATAAAAATGGGGAGAACACCATCTCATTAATTGGTATGTGAGGTGTTACTGAAAACAACTCCAAAATGTAAAATGCCTAAAGCAGAACTGAGCATCTAGAAGGCTATGTATTCATAGTTACTGTTTTCTGAATTCACTTTTTTTTCCTCTGAATCATTCTTCAGCTATTCAATATCACTTAGAAATGAGATTGTGATTTCAAGAGAGAGGTGGCCCAATTACAAAGGTTAGTAAAAGGCAGGACAAAGACAAACCTTAGACTCCTGTTTCGTTTTCTACAAAATAAAAATGTACGATTTCTGGAAGGCAAACTATTCCTTGAATAATTCAAATGACAAAATAAAGATGATTCCAATATGTAAAATATGTTTTCTGTATCACTTTTGTCACATTTATGCCACATATCACCTTGTAACTCATCAATATAAACCAGTTTATTGTGTTTCAAAATGGCAAGTGGTGCTACGTGTTAATGATAAGGCCACCCTTGATTGAGTAACAACTCCAAATGTTTATGGTTTGAATAAATCAATATACAATGTGTATCTGTAACAGTACTGTTTTCTGTGGAGGGCAGAAATGAAGCACCGGGCTACGCCGTACCCACTGGGAATATGTCTCACTGACTGACTTAGGATCTGTTTGGCCCCACTCTATCTTTGCTATCTATTAATTCTTCTATAGTATCTACTATGACATAGAGATAATCTCTCATACATTTTGGCAAATTTGGCATTAAATTTGGAAACAAAAAATTGGATATAACTTACAAAGCAAAAACTTCTATGAATTTAAAATAAATATTATTAATCACTGAATACCTCAGCATGTTTTAGTAATGTTCGCACCATGGTTTTGATTTTTGAGGACTTTGTATAACCATACATAGATATAAACATTAAAAAAAATGGCTTTAGTATATGCTCATCTCACATCATAATTTTCTATGTGTACCAGGTTTGATTATATGTATTCAAATATCTAGCATTCTTACCAATTATCCGTCAGTGTACTGGGGATGGCATGAACACTGGACCCCACAGAGATTCGTCTGCATTTTTTTGCTTTTCAAACTTTAGAGATTTTGTTCACTCACTAATACATGTAGAATTAGACTATTAAGCAGCAGACATAAATCACACCACTTTCTGCTATTTTGCTACTTGATAGCTAGATTTACCATTTTACATAAGAAAGGGAAAACCGTTTAAAGAAAAAATAGTTATATCATTTGCATATATATATATATATTTGTTTGGAAAGTATTAATATTGGGAGAGTGAGATAATGTTAAGATTTATCTTGGGAAATAGGGAAATATTAGGACAGTGAAAACACAGGGTAAACTTGTATAGTGAATGCTTATAATTTTATGCTGCCTTGACATCTATTTTAAATATAAGTTGGACTTCGTTATACCAGAAGAAAGATTCAGTCACCCTTGACACACACAGTTTCCAATTCTATACTCTACCTCCCTGCAGCACCCCCGTTTCTGAGTGTGGTGCATCAAGATATTTGCCTTATACACCTGCTCCCTGATCACCACTTCCCTATGAAATGAGTAGATGCAGCCTGCTGGACTGGTCCTGCTGATCCTCCACCCTGCATGGACTGTGCAGACACACCACAATGACTGCCTCTCAGTCACTGCTTGATGTCCTGGAACTTGTGCTTTGAACTAATCAGTTAAAATTTCCCACGAGAAACCCGTTTGTATAACGTCCTGGATCCACAAATAAAGGCACTGGCCCACAAGTCCCATTTTCTCTCTTTCTTTCTCTCTCTCTCCATTCACCCCTGCCCCCCGTGTGTGTGACCTCTGTGCATAATGTGTTCCCCTTCAGGAACTGTAAGTAATAAAATCTTTATTTCTATTTTGAGCCTATCCCAATCACTGAAGGAGTGCGCTCATCTTAAAGAATCCTAAATTAAAATTGTGACATTATATGTGAAGTGAAATATACTTTGAAATATTATTGGACATCATAAAGATTTATTTTCACTATTTAACAAATCTATTATTTGTCTTGTTATAAATCTTGTTTTATTATTTTTATTTTATTTTATTTTATTTTATTTTATTTTATTTTATTTTATTTTATTT